>NC_044034.1:342804219-343104219 GCF_901765095.1 Microcaecilia unicolor
ATTAGCAGAGCTAAAAGCGCTGTGATTGGTCCAAAGGACCTCAGAAAACTCATCAAATAAAAAAAGAGTCGGGAGGGGGCAAGGGCGCTCGTCCGAGGCGTCCTGTACGGATGGCCTTGCCCCCCCCGCTGCTCCCCACTTTCCGCCGCTCCCCCCCACCCCGAAAAGCAAAATTCAAGCAGCCCCTGCCCCCCTCCCTTCCTCACTACTCTCTCACCTCAGCTCCGCCTCCCGACATCCTCCGTCCTGTGCCCCGCCCCCTTTTGGGGTCGTCGCCGCCATTCCCCTCCTCCATCGGGCCCCCCTCCCTCTTACCGGGCCCGTGCAGCGCCTCTCTCCTCTGTCCGAAGGCGCTGCACGGGCAAGAAGACAGCTGATGCCTGCCTTCGCCCAGCTTCGATGGCGCGTCTTTCTCCTGCTGGGCCGCCCTGTCTGACGTCAGTAACCTACGTAGGTTACCGACGTCAGACAGGGCGGGCCCAGCAGGAGAAAGCAGGAGAAAGACGCGCCATCGAAGCTGGGCGAAGGCAGGCATCAGCTGTCTTCTTGCCCGTGCAGCGCCTTCGGACAGAGGAGAGAGGCGCTGCACGGGCCCGGTAAGAGGGAGGGGGGCCCGATGGAGGAGGGGAATGGCGGCGACGACCCCAAAAGGGGGCGGGGCACAGGACGGAGGATGTCGGGAGGCGGAGCTGAGGTGAGAGAGTAGTGAGGAAGGGAGGGGGCAGGGGCTGCTTGAATTTTGCTTTTTCGGGGTGGGGGAGCGGCGGAAAGTGGGGAGCAGCGGGGGGGGGCAAGGCCGTCCGTACAGGACGCTCCTGATGAGCGCCCTTGCCCCCTCCCGACCCTTTTTTTTTATTTTTGTTTTGATTTGGGAGCCATGTGCTTTTGATTTGACTGTGTTTTGACTGTTTGTGGCATGCGCAGAGCAGCTAACATAACGCTTGGCTGCTCTGCGCATGATTTGGGGGCCGATTAACGATGTGTATTGTGATTCTTTGATACATTGTACGTTTCTATACCGATCTGAGCATGTGTGACTTTTTTTTTTGGTGCATTCTTCGTTTTTTACAAATCGTTAGGGCCTTTAACGATTTTGATTTTTTTACGTTTGCTTGATGCATCTACCCCCAGGACACTGTACCAGTGTCTTCACAGTGAGAATCCTGAAAGGTAACTTTAAAACCATACAAGAACGTAAGACCTTTGAAGTCAGATTGATTGAATATTTTAACACCCAACAGAAAGGACTTAACAAGGATCTGGGGTTCCTAGCCCATTATAAACCATAAAGCTGTATTTCTCTGTTGATCACCCTCCCCTCACCTATCCACACCTATCCTGTTAGAGTATCAATGATATGCTTTGATGTCCCCATGCATACCTCCTACCCATCCTCCCACCCTGTCAAACTGTCAAAGTAATGCTTGAATGTTTTCACTTATATACACTGTCAGCTAGCACATTTGCTTATTTCAATTTCTATGTAAACTGAAGGTTCTGTTTGGAATATATTTATAAATTGCTTTCCCCTAATCCCCCCCACTCCTCTACCTTCCTTACTTTCCCTCCTCTTACATATATATTGTTATTCTTTGATTTGACTAATGGATTATTCCTTATACTTTGCATCTCTTTTTCCTGTATCATTATAAATTAATAAAAACTTTCATGAGAAGGAAGGTGAGCAGAAAAGAGCAGCCAACCCAAGGAGGTTTGATAGAGAACAGGAACCGGCATGACGTCCAAAAGTTGAAACCAACAAGGATTAATCAATCTAAGTTTCCCCTTTCCCGCACTGCCGTCATCCCCATACACTAAAAACAAAGCAAGTAAACCTATGAGCTGCTGCATCCAAGTTGTCGTTCTTTATTGCTGGTAGCATTTTTATTAATCTCACTATATTTTCAAATATGCCAGCTTGTGCAGTATACGGATATGTACATCTGCTGTCTGGAATTTTTGAAGACAGAAATAAGGAAATAAAAATAAAATTTTGGATGTACTCTGTAGAAGTTGTTTACTTTTGCAATGTGATGGATACCTGTTCTGGTGTGTGAATGTGATAATCTTTGAATAACTGCCTATACTAATGGCTATGGATTTCTGTTAGCATTCACTAAGTTTAGTAAAAGGGCCCCCAAAATGTTCAGCAGTGCTACCCTTTAACCGCAGATGCATGCGCTTGCAATTCCTAGTGCAAATATATATATTTTTGCTAAGATCTTTGTGCACATGCAATTCTTAACAGTCCAGTCCTTTGTTCCAGCGCTTTTCCATCAGTTTGTTTTTCCCACTCATATTCTTTCTGAAATTCAGAAAAAAAAGTTGCAGGTCTTATAAGCTACCAGTAAAAAGAAATGGGCATGGAATCCCCATTAAGACTCACTGCAGAAGAAAAAATTAACCTTTTACGCCTTCTCAGATCTGGTGTTGTGCTCAGTGTTTCAGTCTTCTGCACACTTCTGCATCTGTGCTGAAGCTAATAGACTCATTACTGTGGGATTTAAATGTGCCACGCGCTAGCGTCTATGCAAAGCTGATAGCTTTACTGCATCAGCCCCCTGTTGCTGGGGAGGAAACACAACTTGTGGCTCGTTTCACGGAAACATAGAAAATGATGCTAGATAAAGACCATATGGCCTGTCAAGTCTGCCCATCTACTCCAACTACTAAATTCTGCAATCCCTTCCTCTCCCTCAGAGATCATCTATGCTTGTCCCATGATTTGTTTAATTCATATTTAGTCCTTGTCTCCACCACCTGCGCTGGAAGGCCATTCCATGCATCTACCATGCTTTCCATAAATAAATGGTTTCACTGTTGTTCAGGAGAACAAGATTTTGGAAGCAGCGTAAGACTTGTCATACTAGGTCAGATTAAAAGTCCTTCAGTATCCTGTTTCCAACAGTGGTCAATCCAGGTCACAAGTATGCCCATCTGTATTATATAGAACAGTGTAGAAAAATGAGCACAAAATACAGAGTTTATAACTGCTTTTGCCAGCAGCTACAATAATTTTTAATCTGTTTTAGTGATATTAATTTTTATTTCATAATATTTATATCTAGATACAGGAAGCTTTCAAATAAATTACAAAGCTGTCAAATGAGTAAAAAAAAATCTTTTGGCCTCCACCTTTTACGGCATTGCCTATCCAACTGGAACAGATTTAGACTTTTTATAGATGGACCACATATAGGCAGTCTCTTATGTCTGATAATCTTCGTGACCTGTTTACTAAGCCACTAACTTTTTAGCTTGCACTAACGTTAGAGACACCCATAGGAATATAATGGGTGTCTCTGTTGCTAGCGTGCACTAATTTTTAGCGTGCTCTAAAAAGTTAGTGCTTACAGTGCGGCTTAGTAAACAGGGCCCTTTGGCTATTGTTTAGGGTGAACTAAAATGGCATCAAGCTCCGCCTACTGCTTGGAAGCTCTGTCTACTGGCTTCAGCTCATATAGGGGGTCTTTTACTAAAGCTTAGCATGAGATATAAAAAAAATGTGCCCTGCTGCAGATGACTCGCGCCAAGCTTTAGTAAAAAAAAAAACCCCACAATAGACTAGATAGGTTCACTTTGTCTTGGGATTCACCTTTGGGTTTAAAAAGTAAAGCGATGTGCATGTAAGGACTGTATAAACGAATTAAAACAAAGTTTACAGCAAATGCCCTTAATATGTAATACTTGGTATCAATAATGAAACAGTGATTGAATATTCACATAACAAGCAGCCTGTGCCAACAGATTTATTTTCCATTGAACATAATTAACTTTTTATGAACTTGGTGGCTAATAGTGTTCTGAACTGGATAACATTGGCACATTTAGACTGCCTCTGGACAGAACTTCTGCATGAAGGAAGTCCCTACCTCATTATTCAATAAGTATCTGTGAATAATTTGCACCTCTGTCTGGATGCCTGGGTTCGTAACAGACTTCCCATTGGTCCGCCCTGGCGATGACATCAGAGGGCGGATCAGTGAGAGGGAAGGGAAGCCAGCACCAGCCAGCCACAGAATGTTGTAGGTTATAGAATTGCTACCCTGTCCTCCCTCCGAGTTCAAGGCCCCCCTCTTCTCCGAGTTCCAGCCCCCTCCCCTCCGAGTTCCATGCCCCCCTACCTCCCTCCCCTCCGAGTTACAGGTCCCCTCCCCTTCGAGTTGCAGGATGCCCCCCTCCCCTCCGAGTTCCGCACCCCCCTCTCCTCTGAGATCCACCACCCACGCCTCCCTCCCTCTCTATCCCCTCCGAGTGCAAGCACAACCTGTCCTCCGGCAGCCCCTCGCCTTCCTGCATGCCGGCTCTAATTTAAAAATTCTTACCTCGGGCTCCGGTGTCAGAAGTGAAGACGAGCAGCGCTTCATACTGCCTTCCCGCTGCAGCTCCTTGTGACAATGGGTAAAGTCACTTAACCCTCTGTTGCCCCAGGTAGATCGCTTTGGATGTGGTTGCAAAAACTGTAGAAAAGCGGTCTATTGAGTCCCATTCCCCTTCCCACCTGTCTCAGCTCTGCCTCTGGTCCCGCCCTCAATTCCTGTTTCCGGAAGGGCGGGACCAGAGGCAGAGCTGAGACAGATGGGAAGACAATCTGAAGCGCCGCTCACCTTCACTGCTGACACCGGACCCTGAGGTAAGAATTTTTAAATTACAGCCAGCACACAGGAAGGCGAGGGGCTGCCGGAGGACACGTCATGCTTGCACTCGGAGGGGAGAAAGAGAGAGAGGGAGGGAGGTGTGGGGGTCTGGAACTCAGAGGAGAGGGGTGAGGGAGGGGGTTCTGGAACTCGAAGGGGAGGGGGTCCTGGAACTCGAAGGGGAGAGGAGGGAGGGAGGGGGTCCTGGAACTCGAAGGGGAGGGGGCAGTCCTGCAACTCAAAGGGGAGGGGGCAGGGGGTCCTGAAACTCAAAGGGGAGGGGTGCCTGGAACTTGGAGGACAGGGAGGGAGGGGGGCATGGAACTCGGAGGGGAGGGGAGCTGGAACTCAGAGGAGAGGGAGGGAGGTGTGGAACCTTGCTAGCGCCTGTTTAATTTCTCTCGGAAATGGGCCTCTTTTACTAGTAGTAGTAATAAAAGAAAAAGCAAGTGCACTTTTATAATATACCACTGCATTCTACAAAACAAAAAGCAGCAAGTTCCCACATGCCATCTTTTTATTTGGTTGTAGGCACAGTAAAAAAAAAGATGTTAAACGGTCACAGTTTCAAGCTAATTAATATATATATATTTTTAAATTGTACTTATGAATAGAGGAGTGTGGTAGCCGTGTTAGTCCACTCTTAAGGTTATCAATAGAAATCAAACAAAATAAAACATGGAAAAGAAAATAAGATGATACCTTTTTTATTGGACATAACTTAATACATTTCTTGATTAGCTTTCGAAGGTTGCCCTTCTTCGTCAGATCGGAAATTGATCACCCTCCCCTCACCTGTCCACACCCACCCTGTTAGAATACCAATGATATACTTTGATGTCCCCATGCATACTTCCTACCCACCCCCATCCTCCCACCCTGTCAGACTGTCATAGCAATGCTTGAATGTTTTTCACTTATATACACTGTCAGCTAGCACATTTGCTTATTTCCGATCTGACGAAGAAGGGCAACCTTCGAAAGCTAATCAAGAAATGTATTAAGTTATGTCCAATAAAAAAGGTATCATCTTATTTTCTTTTCCATGTTTTATTTTGTTTGATTTCTATTGATACTTATGAATAGTAAGTCTAATTTTTAAATATCGGATTCTCATAACACGATGTCTGTTTTGGTGGCCCTTTACTAGGTGAAAACATCTCTGCATGAATACAGGGAGTCCCTGTAGCCAGCCCCTCTAAATTATACAATTATTTAAAATGTAACCTACTAAGGTGTGGACAGATTGTTTACAGCAGCTAGGGTAAAGAGGGAAGGAGGCGGGGATGGGATGGGAGGGAATAGGATGTGTTTTTGAAGCGAATGGTGTGAGAAGGAATGGGAGGGAATGGGATGCATGAGATGAATGGATAGGGGGTACTTTAAAAAAAAAAAAAAAAAGCCGACACGTTTATGGCATTACAAAACCTAAGTTGTTAAATCTTTGTTTACTATTGGATGCTGTTCAGGCCATCTACTGTATGGAAAGGCTTTTGATATTACCTGAAACATTGTAGATGTACCTATGTATCGCATTGGTGACAATAAAAATAAAAAAAAATAAAAAAAAAAATGTAACCTACTAACATAGTAGATGATGGCAGAAAAAGACCTGCACGGTCCATCCAGTCTGCCCAAGAAATGTGCCACTTTTTTGTGTATACCTTACCTTGATTTGTACCTGTCTTTTTCAGGACACAGACCGTACAAGTCTGCCCAGCACTATCCCCGCCTCCCACCATCGGCTCTGGCACAGACCTTATGAGTCTGCCCAGCACTATCCCTGCCTCCCAACCACCAGCCCCGCCTCCCACTACCGGCTCTGTTATCCAATCTCGGCTAAGCTCCTGAGGATGTAGAACAAATTAGTACTCTAACTGATTAAACCAACTTTGTATGAGCATAAATGTCATCAGCTCCAACTGTTCTATTGCTGCTTTCCCTTAGCCATCATTATTCTCAGGACTCATCTATATACAAACATACAGCTAGGAGACAAAGAATAACCCCCCCCCCCCCCCCCAAAAAAAAAAAAAACCCAAAACAAAAAAAACAACCTTTTACAATCAAAGAGACTTGAAGAATAAATAAATATATATCACTACTACTACTACTAACTAACTAACTACTAACTAACAAACATTTCTAAAGTGCTACTAGGGTTACGCAGCACTGTACAAAATAAACGAAGAAGGACGGTCCCTGCTCAAAGGAGCTTACAATCTAAAGAACAAAATGTCAAGTTGAGCAGACTAGATTTCCTGGGTAGAGGTGAAGAGGTTAGGTGCCGAAGGCGACGTTGAAGAGGTGGGTTTTAAGCAGAGATTTGAAGATGGGCAGGGAGGGGGCCTGGCGTATGGGCTCGGGGAGTTTGTTCCACGCGTGGGGTGAGGCGAGGCAGAAAGGGCAGAGCCTGGAGTTAGCGGTGGTGGAGAAGGGTACTGAAAGGAGGGATTTGTCTTGAGAGCGGAGGTTACGGGTAGGAACGTAAGGGGAGATGAGGGTTGAGAGGTAAGGAGGGGCTGCAGATCGAGTACATTTGTAGATAAGTAGCAGAAGCTTGAATTGAATGCGGTACCTGATCGGAAGCCAATGAAGTGACTTGAGGAGGGGGGTGGTATGAGTTTATCGGTTCAGGCAGAAGATAAGACGTGCAGCAGAGTTCTGAACGGACTGAAGGGGGGATAGGTGGCTAAGTGGGAGACCAGTGAGGAGTAGGTTGCAGTAGTCAAGGGGAGAGGTAACGAGAGAGTGGATGAGAGTTCGGGTGGTGTGCTCAGACAGGAAAGGGCGGATTTTGCTAATGTTATAGAGGAAGAAGCCACAGGTCTTGGCTATCTGCTGGATATGCGCAGAGAAGGAGAGGGAGGAGTCGAAGATGACACCGAGGTTGCGGGCAGATGAGACGGGAACGATGAAGGTGTTATCAACCGAAATAGAGAGTGGAGGTAGAGGGGAAGTGGGTTTGGGTGGGAAGACAAGAAGTTCGGTCTTGGCCATGTTCAGTTTCAGGTGGCGGTTGGACATCCAGGCAGCAATGTCGGATAAGCAGGCCGATACTTTGGCCTGGGTTTCCGCAGTGATGTCAGGTGTGGAGAGATAAAGCTGGGTGTCGTCAGCATAGAGATGATACTGGAAGCCATGAGACGAGATCAGGGAGCCCAGGGAAGAGGTGTAGATAGAGAAAAGAAGGGGTCCAAGGACAGAACCCTGAGGGACTCCAACAGAGAGCGGGATAGGGGTGGAGGAAGAACCATGAGTGTACTCTGAAGGTACGATGGGAGAGATAAGAGGAGAACTAGGAGAGGACAGAGCCCTGGAACCCAAAAGAGGACAGTGTGTCAAGAAGTAAGTTGTGATTGACAGTGTCAAAAGCGGCGGATAGGTCGAGGAGAATGAGGATGGAGTAATGACCTTTGGATTTGGCGAGGAACAGGTCATTACAGACTTTGGATAATGCCGTTTCTGTTGAGTGAAGTGGGTGAAAGCCAGATTGAAGCAGATCGAGGATGGTATGAGAGGCGAGAAAATCAATGCAACGGCTGTGAACGGCGCGCGTTCAAGTATTTTGGAGAGGAAGGGTAGGAGGGAGATGGAGGCAGTAGTTGGAGGGACAAGTAGGGTCAACTGGAGAATGTTGGCACATTTAGACTGACTCTGCACTTCTGGATGAAAGTAGCTCTGCCCTTATTATTAAATATCTCTTCTTTAAATAGTATTAATAAACAATATTAAGTGCATTGTTACAATATATCAGTGCATTCCACAAAACAAAAAGGTGCAGGTTCCCACAAACCATCATTCTCTTTTGATCTAGGCACACGAAAAAAAAAAGATTTTAAATGTCCCCCAAGCTTCAACCTAATTCATGTTTAATTTGGGATAGAAATGTAATAAATAAGTAAATTATTTTATTTATTTATTTGTTGCATTTGTATCCCACATTTTCCCACCTATTTGCAGGCTCAATGTGGCTTACATAATACCGTAATGGCGTTCGCCAATTCCGGTAGAGAAGCAAATACAAAAGTGATGTTAAGTTCGAGTAAGATTCATGTGATTACAGACACATTGGGGAATCGTAGAGAGAAGAGTTTTGTAGTGTCCGTTACGAGCTTTGGTTGCGTTGCGTTGCAGGATTCAGGCATTTAAGTTGGGTCGGTAGGGTATGCCTTTTTGAACAGATAGATAGAAACTGAATGTTGAGCAGTGAGCACCTGATTCTCATGTCTGTTTTTGTGTGTGTTCCTTTACAAGGAGAAAAAAAGTCTCTGCACGAATATAACACGTGCTAGAGTGTCCCTATAACAAGCCCCTCCAAATGACACACTGATTACGATTTAGCAAATTACTACGCTACCTATGAAAATTATACCTATTATGCCTTTATACTTCCTCTGTGTACATGCGCACAAGCCGGCATGTTTGAAAATATAAGTGGGATCTAATAAAAATGCTACCAACAATAAAGAAGGACAACGTGGATGCACATAGGTTTGTTTGCTTTGTTTTGAGTGTACTAGATGACGGCTGCGCGCCGCGCGGGGAAGGCGAACTATATAGACTAATCTAAGCGGCTTCAATATTTTGACGTCATCCCATTGCCTGCTTTTCTTCAACTTCCTTGGTCCAACTAGTCTTCACCAAAAAGTAGAATAGGGCGTTTTGGGATAGCGGCGGACTGAGGCCTGCGCGAACAGACCCAGTGCATTGTGGGAGGGCGGAGGACCGGTCCGGAGGAAGAGAGGGCGGAGCGTCATGGGGACGAACATCGAGCAGATCTTTCGCTCGTTCGTGGTCAGCAAGTTCAAAGAAATCCAGGAAGAGAAGTTGAATAGGTAACCGATCTGCTGGATGGTGTTTAGCAGTCTAGGCCGACATTTTGGTTATAAATTGGTCATATTTTCAGCGTTTTGTACAAGTCCGTCGTATCTGAATGGTATTTGGTGACACATTTATTTTTCATCATGTTGGTCCTTACAGTAGAGTTAAGAAGCAAAGAATTACTTTATAGCAACGACCTTCCAAATCCTTTTTGCTACCGACACTAGACAGTTACAGCAGTGCGAGTATGCGAATGAGGATATGTACTTTTGCATCTTTCACCAGGAAGGGGAGGGTTTTCTTTGCTGCTCTCCCGGATGAGGAAGGGCCTTCCTTGTTGCTCTCATTGGTAAGATGAGCGGGAATATGTGTTCCTGGTCTTATTAATGGAAAGGAAGGGGCTAAGGGAATCTCTTACCAAGAAAATGCAGAGAGGAAGGGTCTCAAATTTTTTTTATTAAGTAGAGAAAGGGGATTTTCTGTATTTTATAGGACGTGGCCTGCAATTTCTATCGGGAAGGAAGAAGGGGGTTCTCTGCATAGCTTGGAGGACAGGAATTTTATTTGGATGCAGGGATCAATGGTTTATTGGTATTTACTACGCCGTTTTTGGTAATATACATCAAAATGGTGTACAGGCTAAAAATACAAGGTAAGAAAGGAATGCCACAATCATAGAGTACAGAGGAAAGGAAAATCAAGTATAGACAAAAATAAATTTGTTTACTAAGGTGTGCTAAATGATAAAACATTCCTAGGAATGTAATGGGTGTCTTGGCATTTAGTGCACGATAATTGTTAGCACATTCTAAATCTGTTAGCCTGCCTTAGTAAAAGGACTCCTAAATTAGAACCTATCAGTAAACCTGTCTTAAAAGCTGTGCGCTAACAGTTACTGCTGGCTCCCTGACACAAGGATAATGCAAAACCGTTGCAACCTAATGCAGTAACCAGAAGTATACAGATAAGATGCAAAAAGTGTATGCTAACCTATATCCACACCAGATGCATTTGGATATAGGTCTACACTAGTGGCATCTATATGTTGCACACAGATCTGAAAACAAAAAAAAAAAAAATGCTTTGACAGCTACAATTGCAAGGGTATAAGGCATGTGCACATAAAGGAGCACTTTTACTAAAGCTTAGCGCATCCTAATGGACATTAGCATGTGCTAAGTGCTGTGTGGCCTATAGGTATAAAATAGGATGTGCAACATTTAGCACATGCTAATAATGTTAGTATTCACTAAGCTTTAGCAGTGCCAACCTTTATGTGCAGATGCATGCGCTTGCAATTCTTAGTGCAAAATGTTTTTTCTAATATCTGTGTTCACATGCAGTTCTTAACAGTGCAGTCCTTTGTTCCAGCACATGTGCCCTCAGTTTTTTTTCCCCATTCATATTCTTTCTGAACCCCCCCCCCCCCCCCCCCAAAAAAAAAAAAAAAAAGTTGCAGGTCTTATAAGCTACCATAGAAACATAGAAAATGATGTTAGATAAAGACCATATGGCCTGTCAAGTCTGCCTATGTACTCTAGCTACTAAGGTCTGCAATCCCTTCTTCTCCCTCAGAGATCTGTGCTTGTCCCATAATTACTTTAATTCATGTTTTGTCCTTGTCTCCACCACCTGCGCTGGGAGGCCATTCCATGCATCTACCACGCTTTCTGTAAAGAAATGGTTTCACTGTTGTTCAAGGGAACGAGGTTTTGGAAGCAGCATAAGACTTGTCATACTAGGTCAGATGAAAAGTTCTTCAGCATCCTGTTTCCAACGGTGGTCAATCCAGGTCACAAATATGTGGTAGGATCCCAAAAAGTAGATAGATTCCATTCAGTGAGGAACAGCGGCTTTCCCCAAGTCTTCCTCGTTTATGAATGGTTTTAAAGATTTTTTTTCCTACAACTTGTCCAAACCTCTTTAAATCCATCTATGATAACTGATTTTTCTGCATACTCCTGCCCTTTTTCATTTTGGTCTCCCTTTTCTGTATATTTTGTAATTACACTGTGTCATTTTTTTGAGAAGCAGCAACCAGAATTGCACATGGCTGTCAGGGTGAGGTTGTGTCATGGATTAATACAGAAGCATTGGGATATTTTCTGTTTTATTTTCCATTACTTTTTTAACTATTCCTATCATTCTGCTTTTTTGACTGTTGCTTCTGCACACCGAGCCAAGGATTTTGACATAGATGCCTAGATCTGGGTGGTGGCTCCTACCATTTTGCAGCTATAGTTTGGATTATTGTTCCCTGTGTGTGTTGCATGTGTCCATATTAAATTTCATCTGCTGTTTGGATCTTCATTCTCCCAGTTTTACAAGGTCTTCCTGCAATTTATTACAGTCTGCTTGTGATTTAACAACTTTCAGTACTTTTCTTGCATTCTCCAAATTTGATCATCTCACTTGTTTTCATTTCTAGAACTATCTGTTCCATAATTTATTCTTTACAACATATTCCTACAATTTTACCCAACGCTGACATCAGGAGCATTGGTCTGTAGTTTCCTGGAGTAGATGGCTAGATGGCATGGAGGGGCAGACTGGATAGGGCATATGGTCTTTATCTGCCTTCATTTTTCTATGTTTCTACCACAGCACACTTCTTAAAGATTGTCTTTATGTTAGCACCTTCAAGTCTTCAACAACACTTTTAGAGATAAGTTACAAATTAATAATAATAACCTGCAGTATAATGTTTTTTCAATTTTATTTTTGTTAAAGTCAAACATTACACAAATTTAATTCCTGTCTTATTCCAACATTTCCTCAGATCTCCTTCCCCTCCATACTCCACTTCGCTCAGTGTGATAAGTGTACCTGTGATCTCACATCAACTGTATATCAGCCATGCCTTTTTTCAAGAACATACATTCAGATGACCTCTCTATTCCAAGTACTCTAGTCTGAATGTTATTTTAATTTTCCACATCTTGCACCCATCTCACATATATTCCCCACACCAGCTCAGAACTTTTGGAGTTCCCTCTCTCTGTTAGCTTCAGAAGTGAAGGCTTCCTAATACAGCTAAATGCCCAGAAAGGGAAGGTAGCCTCTGCCTGGAAAAATGTAAAACAATCTCTGAATGGTTAGCCACGATTCATACTTTTACCCACCCCCCGAGCTTTTCTTACTGAGTCCTGGAGGTTTGAGATATAGTTAAACATCTTAGGATCACTGAATATCTCTAATTATCGATTCCATAAAGTTTATATGCACCCCCCCCCCCTCCAATGCTTCTGCAGTTCCCTACATAACCACTATGCATGAAAGACAGATTCAGGCTTCCTACATTTGAGCCAGCACCAGTCTGGGACACTTTTATTAACTTTTTGTAATTTCTCTGGTGTTAGTCCTATCTATAGTGAAGTTTGTAAACATTTTCCATTAAATTAGAAGCTAGCGAATCCTTGAGATGTTCCCATGAGTAGTCTACTGCCGTTCCTTTTAGAATGGGTCCCCCCTTTGCAGTTTAAAATGTAGTTAGTTTTTTTCTTGATCTGATGTATCAGCCCAAAAGAGTTTGGAAATCAATCCCATTTCCCAGGGAACTTAGATATAGTCTTAACTTGTCAATTATTCTAATTGGGATAACAAGAGGGGAGTTTTAATTAGAGTTTAATTACTTTGAGACACAAACACTAAATAAGTCACACAATATACCACATAATGTTAAGGTTCTTTATATTACTCTAATAAACAACTCAATAATACTAAGATGCAGACAACAGTCCAATAGCGAGAGGTGTGCTATCCAGTCTTTTACATTGAGTGTCACATGTATGCCTCCCAGTTGGTGAGAGGTTATGTGTGTGTGCTCAATGCAAAGAGCTCCTAGCTCTCAGAAACCGAGTATTTTCTCTTGAGGCTAGAGTAGCAGACTTGGAAGACCCGAGGGAGACAGAGAGGTACATAGAGGAGGCCTTTAGGGATGTTGTAGAGAAGTCCCACATCCAGTCTGACAGCCCCTGTGCTGCTTTTGAGGAGGGAGGTCTCCTAAAAGGAGAGCATCACCCTGGTGAAGTAAGAAGTAATCCTGTAACCAGGACCCGCCCACCAGGCGATGCAGTATTCTCTAGCACTGAGGATGTGTCTCCAGGAGCTTCTGCCCAGGAGGGAAGGGTTAAGACAGCTGTTGTAGTTGGTGATTCGATCATTAGACATGTAGATAGCTGGGTGGCTGGTGGACGTGAGGATGACTTGGTCACTTGGCTGCCTGGTGCAAAGGTGTTGGACTTCATGCGTCATCTAGACAGGATCTTAGATAGTGCTTGGGAGGAGCTGGCTGTCTTGGTTCATGTGGATACCAGTGACATAGAAAAATGTGGGAGGGAGGTTCTGTAAACCAAATTTAGGCTCTTAGAAAGCTGAAATCCAGATCCTCCAGGGTATCATTTTCAGAAATGCTCCCTGTTCCAAGCACGGGATCCAAAAGGCAGGCAGAACTTTGAAGTCTCAGTGCGTAGTTGAGACAATGGTATGTGGATGAAGGATTTAGATTTGTTAGGAACTGGGTGATATTCTGGGAAAGGGGGAACCTGTTCTGAAAGGATAGACTTCACCTTAACTGGGATGGAACCAGGCTGCTGGTACTAACATTTAAAAAGGAGAGAGAGCAAATTTTAAACTAAATGAGGGGAGGGGGACGCCAACAGTCGCCCAGCACATAGTTCCATGTGGAATATCCTGGAAGGATACTGTTGAAACAGGATCTTTAGGAAATCCCAAAAGGAGAAAGAAAGCTAGGAATGGGAAAGTAAAGGATGCAAATTATCCCTGTCAAATTCAAAGTAACTTGTAGATGTAAGGAAAAAACACAATTTGAAGTGTCTATACACAAATGCTAGAAGCCAAAAAAAATAAGATTGGAGAGTTGGAGTATATAGCACTAAATGAAGAGGTAGCTATAATAGGCATCTCAGAGACCTGGTGGAAGGAGAACAATAAATGGGACACTGTTATCAATTATATCGCAATAATAGAGAGGATCAAATTGGAGGGGGGTTGCGCTATATGTTAGAGGGAATTGAGTCAAACAAAATAAACATGCTATATGAAACAGCAGCGTGGAATCCTTGTGGATAGAAATTCCGTGTATGAAGGGAAGGAGTATACTGATAAATCTATACTACTGTCCACTAGGACAGAACGAACAGATGAAGAAATGTTTACAGAAATTAGGAAAGCTGGCAAATTGGGTAGCATTGTAATAATGGGTTATTTAAATTTCTCCAATATTGACTGGATGTGTCATGCCCCTCATCTGTTCTCTGTGGTCTCCAGCAGCATTCTGTGCCAAGAAGGATTTGTTTACTTCCTGGAAACCCAGGACTTCCTGTATAGTCCTTCAAGAGGGCGCTGGCTGATGTCATCACTTCTGTCTGAAAGTATATAAAAGTTCCTGACTCCCAGCCAGTGCCTCTGCAACAGGTCTCCTAGAGTTATTTAGTGTGTGTTGGAGCCTTGTTCCAGTTTGTCTCCTGTTTCTGCCTGTGTCTTCTATTCCTGCTCCGTGTTCCAGCCTTGCTCGGTTGTTTCGCCCGCTGCCTGTTGGGGCCTAGTCAGTCCTCGGGTTGGCTAGCTGGCTTCAACTCGGCTGCAGCCCAAGGGCTCACCCTGAGTTGTGACAGATTGCAAAGGCCAAAAGCTCGGGCGAGTCCACCCGCCTTGCAGGCTAGCTAGCTTCAACTCGGCTGCAGCCCAAGGGCTCACCCTGAGTCATGAAAGATTGCAAAGGCCAAAAGCTTGGGTGAGTCCACCCACCTTGCAGCTGCTCCAGCAACTGGCCCTCCAGCTTCAGCAACTTTCTGATTCTGTTCAGGACATGACAAGCTCCAGTGTCTCCAGGACCTTGCTCAGGAGGTCCAGCAGCAGTGGATTCAACTTCAGCAGATTACATAATCCCTTCAGGGGGTCTGTGCTCAGCTTACGGCGATGCAAACCGCAGGCCCTCCAGGATTCTCTCCAGTGGTACCATCTCCAGTTTACCCAGTATCTCAGTCTCAACTCTCAGCACCACCGTGTTTTGATGGTAACCCCAAGGCTTACTGAGGAATTTGACTAGTGTGTGATGAACTTTGAACTACAGCCCTCTAGGTTTCCTTCAGATTGAATCAAGATTACCTTTTATTGTCTCTCTCCTTTCTGGGCAAACACTGGCTCGGGCCTATCCCCTGTGGCAGCACAATGACTAAGTCCAACTTGACTGCCTTCCTCACGCTTCCGGCAGGTATTTGATGAGCCAGATCATCTTTCCTCGGTAGCTTCTGAGCTCCTGCATGTACAGTAAGGGGACCTAAATGTGGGACATAATGCCATTCAATTCCAAGCCCTGGTTTCTGAACTGCAATGGAATCAGGAGTCCCAGGTAGCTGTCTTTTGGCATTGCCTGGCTGGCCACATGTAAGGATGAACTGACAGGTCAGGATCTCCCCACCAGTTTGGATGACCTGGTCTTCATATGCATCAAGACAGACATCTGCTTTCAAGAGAGAGCTAAGGAACATGGAGGTAAATGCCGCTCTATGCGTCAGTGCCTCAGTTTCAAGAGGAAGATGTCCCCAGGCAAATAGAACATTCTCAACTTTCAGAGGAAAAGAGAAGGCGTCGGAGAGCGCAAAAACTCTTTCTATACTGTGCAGGCATGGGACGTTATGCTAAGCAGTGTGCCTGGAAACTGAGAACGCTTCCAGACCTAGGAGTTGTGGGGGAGATGTCCCTAGGTTGTTCTAACCTCTCTCTTTATTCTCCCTGTAACCCTTCTATGGGACAATAAACAAATCATAGTCCAAGCTCGCCTTGATTCCAGGATAGCCGGGAACTTTCTGGACGATCGGCTGATATGCCAGTATGACATTTCTGAGAATCCCCTTAGAGAACCATTTGCTTTTCTTTGGTCTATGGAGACCCACTGCCAGGGTATCTGCGGACTATTACTCAACTGATTTCCCTTTAGGTGGGTTCTCAGCATCAAGATACAATAGTTTCATGTACTCCCCAGATGTGTCCATCAGGCCATTTTGGGGCCTCCCTGATTGCAGAAACATGAACCTCGTATTGACTGTCACTCTGGTGATATTCTGTCCTGGAGTCCACCTTGTTCTTGGTCTTGCTTTAATGTCTGTTCAAAATCGGCTAACTCTGCCCAAGATGAACTCGCCCCAGGGCAAGCCTCCCATCTTGGAATCCCGACCCAACTTGGACCCTGCAAAGATTCTTACTGTCTCCCAGATTATTGTACCCCCGGAGAGAAATCTGGGCCCCAAGTGGTCAAGGAAGCGGACCTTGCAAGGACATGCAGCTTCGTCTACAGGATATTCAGGATATTGTAGATATCAGAATGATAAGGAGGATCATTCGTGGAAACCTACTATCAGTGTTCTTGCACCTGCACTTATAAGACATAGTCATCAGTTTTATTCCCTCAAACCCAAATTAATTCTCAGACCAATACATGTAGCGTAATATGGGGTTGGCCATTTGTAAACATGATAACAAACTGTTATATTCTGGTCATTTTTCTCTACTTCCACTCCACAAATGTCCACATTCATACAGCAGGGGTGACCAGAGCCATCACTGACAAGCCTCTCTGCCCAAGGGAAGAACCCTTAATAACCCTTCACCTTCGCACAAGCTCTGAGGCACCTTTATAAGGCCATTACCCTGTCCTCTGCAATATCTTAAACAGAGAAGGCCTTCAATAGATTTTGTTTGTTTTAATCGTTGAAGGTGCTTCTTGCCTCTAAGCCTCCCAAATTCTTTTTAGAAACCTATGCACATTATCTGCAGCCTGACATCCAGTAGTGAACCCCAATTGATCATCCTGGATCAAACACACAATTAATTACCTATTTAGTTTTCTTACCAACATGTGAGACCAGGCCTCAACAAATTTTATTAGGATTTAAGAGCCAGACTTGGAACGTCTGGAATTATTTATGCACATTTATAAATCGCACATTCATAATATTCTCAATGTGATGTATAGCAAGCTATATACAGTTCACTTCATTTAAGTGCACGTCGGATAAGAGCATGCTCTGTTTAACTGCATGCCGTACTTCGGTCCCGTTTTTGGCACCATCAATTTCTATGGGGACAAACTTCGTTTTAGCACATTACTGATAAGTGCAAGATTCACTTATATGCATGGTTCAAGACTGCTCCTCTGCAGGAAAGACTCTGCATAAGCGCGTGCATGGAATATGGAAGCCGATTGGCGCATGACAACCGAGATTTCAAATTTACCGCCTCTTTAACTGCCCCAGGTAGATAAGGGGAAAGAATGTTGTTGGAGCATGCACCGGGGACGTTGTTGCGGCGGCAGAACTGTAAGACTTTAACACTTGCTGAATGAATAGAAGTTCTTAAAAAATTAGAAAACAAAGAAAGTCAAGCATCTATTGCTAAAGAATATGGTGTCAATCCCAGTCAAATTTCATGTGTCTTGAAGCAGAAAGACCAGCTTCTGGAAGGCTGGCAAAACAATACAAATCCACAACGGAAACGAAAACGGGCGGGAAAAGCTGAGGAGGTAGAAGATGCTCTTCTTCGGTGGTTTTCTCGAGTCAGGAGCAGACAGTTTCCTGTCAGTGGTCCACTGCTTATGGAGAAAGCTAACCAGCTAGTTAAAAGTTTTGGACTAACTGAATTCAGAGCCACTGTTGGATGGTTGGAAAGATGGAAGGAGAGGAACAACATAAAATTCAAGAAACAGCATGGTGAGAAACAAGACGCTGATGACTTTGGTGCTGAAAATTGGGTTGTTTCAGTTCTTCCTACCATCTTGAACGAGTTTGCACCGCGTGACATTTTCAATGCTGACGAAAACGGTCTCTACTGGCGAGCCATTCCTGATGGAACACTTGCATTCAAACATGCCGAAACTACTGGAGGTAAAACGTCGAAGGACCGACTGACGATCCTCCTTTGCTGCAATATGGATGGGAGTGAGAAGTTGGAATCCCTCGTCATTGGAAAGAGCAAACAGCCCCGTTGCTTCAAGAAAGTTAAGCGACTTCCTGTGTCATATGAGGCTAACGCAAATTCATGGATGACTGGGGAAATTTGGAAGCAGTGGCTAAAGAAGTTAGACACTAGAATGCGGGCACAAAAGTGTCAGATTTTGTTGCTTTGTGATAATTGTGCTGCACACAGGGATGATGCCAGGCTGTCTAACGTCAAGGTGGACACTACCTCTCTGATCGAAACTATGGCTCAGGGCATAATAGCCAATTTCAAACAACATTATCGGGCTCTTGTGCTACATTGTCTGATGAGCGTTATGGATGACCAGACTGGCAAGGATAAACGTGCTGTTGAACTGGCTCGTAATCTATCGCTGATTCCCTACGTATGCAGAAAGAAGCCTGGAATCATGTTACACAGGCAACCATTGTAAACTGCTACAAGCGGGCAAGCTTTAAGTATGTGGAGAGGGACGAAACAGATGCAGCTGTTGCAAACATGTCAGATGAACAGGTTATTGACATCCAAGTTGGTGTTACTGAAGAGGAGTTTCATTGCTATGTAGCTGTTGATTACTATCTACAAACAGCTGACGACAGCACTGATGTCGAGATATGCGCATACACGCAGGCAACAACGGCTGATGATGAAACAGATGAAATGAGCAGCGAGGCACATGCTGATGAAATTCAACAACCTCCTCCTGTCACTTTTGCAAGAGCGCTGTTGGGTCTCAACACCGTGCGGGCCTATCTGCAGGGCACTGGATGTCAGTGCTATGACAGTTTTTACCGTCTGGCAGATGTAGTCTATGGAACTCAAAGACCCAAGAGTGTACTGAGGACTATAACTGATTACTTCAAGCCAGCCTAATGTCAGTTAACTGAGACTGTATACGGCATGTATAATAATAAACAGTATTGTACATATGTTTATCAGATGTCAAGCTTCTTTGGGTCACAACGGTTAAGTGCACGCTCCGGTTAACTGCATGCATTTCTTTGGTCCCAGACCCTTGCACTTAAGCGGATTGCACTGTATTACAGTAGCAAAGGAGGAGGAGTAAGGAGCCACTGTTCCTCTCCATTGTTCACCCACCTGCAGCATAAATGGCAGTAGAGAGGCTATAAGTTGTGGTTGCTGAGGCAACAGGAGAGAGTTTAAAGCTGCAGCTGCTAGGGGTGGGTAGGTGGTAGGTACATCTTCTCATCTATCCCCAATAAACTGCAGCCTTAGCCTCTCTCCCTTGCTCACATGCCTCCAGTGGCTACAGGGTTTAACCCTTCCCCTTGTTTGTCCACCTACTTCCAGCAGCCGCAGCCTAAAGCCTTTCTTCATCTACCAAGCCACCCGAACAGCAGCCCTGGTGTCACATTCTCACCCCCAAGCAGTAGCATCTCTTATCTCCCTTCCCCCCCCACATGCAGTAGTCAAGTAGCCTCTGTCAACTCCCCCGCCTCCCCAGCAGGAGCCTCACAATTCATCTTCTCCCCACCCGGAGTAACCTGTCAACTGTTTTCTTCCCCTCCCCCCTTGCAACACATAGACATCCATCGCGCTCTCCTTCTCTCTTTACTCCCACTCCGTGGCATACAGATATTTAGGTCTGTTTCCCCCCCCCCCCCCCCCCCCCCCCCCCACCCATCCTTGCTGTTCAGACACCCATCTCTCTCCCTTTTACACAGCATATAGACACCTAGCACTCTCTCCTACCCCTGCTGCACATTGAAACCCTGCTCTCTCTCCTTCCCTTTCCACAGTGGCACACAAATCTCTGGCTCCCTTCCTCTCCCCTTGACACGCAGGTACCAAGCTTTTACTCCCTTCCTCCTGCAGCGCACAGGCACCCAGCTCTCACTCCCCTGCCAGCACGCAGCACCCAGTTCTCAGTCTTCCCCCCTCCAGGACAGTCAGACATCCAGCTCTCTCCCCCCCCCCTCCAAGGCAGAGTCAGACATCCAGCTTTCCCCCCCCCCCTCCAAGGCAGAGTCAGACATCCAGCTCTCTCTCCCCCCCCCCCCCAAGGCAGAGACAGACATCCAGCTCTCTCTCCCCCCCCCCCCAAGGCAGAGACAGACATCCAGCTCTCTCTCCCCCCCCCCAAGGCAGAGTCAGACATCCAGCTCTCTCCCCCCCTCTCCAAGGCAGTCAGACATCCATCTCTCTCCCCCCCCTCTCCAAGGCAGAGACAGACATCCAGCTCTCTCCCCCCCTCTCCAAGGCAGAGACAGACATCCAGCTCTCTCTCCCCCCCCCTCTCCAAGGCAGAGACAGACATCCAGCTCTCTCTCCCCCCCCCTCTCCAAGGCAGAGACAGACATCCAGCTCTCTCTCCCCCCCCCTCTCCAAGGCAGAGACAGACATCCAGCTCTCCCCCTCCCCCCTAGGCAGAGACAGGCGTCCAGCTCCGACTCCCCCCAGCATGCAGATCCCAGCGCTCTTTCAGTCTGCCCTCAACCCCTCTGATTTCTGACCTTGGCCAAGTGTGTATCACAAGCAGAAAAAAAGGAGACTGGTTGCATGTGTCGGCCAGCAGCAGCCTCCTCTGCCACTTTGTCACTGAATGCAATATTTGTACCACGCAGTTCAAATGTTACATTCAGTGCCTGCGCCAGAAGAGGCTGCTGCTGCCTGATACGTAGCCACTCCTTTTCTTTCTGCTTGTGATCTCTGGTGGTCTTGGGCCTGAGATGGGGGGGGGGGGGAGAGACATATGTGTATGCGTTCATGCGTGTGTTGAAGGTGTTGCAATGGGAGGTAGAGGCCGAACAAAGAGAAGAAAGCCTGTTGCTTGATGGTCCCTGCTTTCTGCAGCAGCAACTGAGCTGCCCAATGTTGTGTTGTAGATACTGACTGAAACCAAATCAGCAGCTGAAATTTGATGTTTTCGTTTGGCTGAAAAGAAAACTGAAAACAAAACCTGCTCTTCCCCTTCCTGGACCAGCTGCCTCTGCCCCTCTGCCCTCCCACCACCTGAAGCATACTTTTAAATGTCCTAGTTATCTAGTGTCTCCCCCCTCCCCGCCCGGGCTTACCTTTTAGATCTCCTGGTGGTCTAGTTGCCTCTTCTGGGCAAGAGCAATCCCTAGTCACTCGTGCCCCCGCTGGCTCCTTATCCAAAATAGATGCCGGGACGTCTTGCGGGCTGGTGTACAGTTTGATTCGTGCCGTTTGGCAGTGAGGAGCAGCCTCTGATCATGTGTGGAACACAGCCAGCATTTTACATTTCAGTGCCTGATGGAGCATTCAGCTGCATCGGGATCTTTTTTCTCCGGAGTTCACATTGCGCTTACACAAGGCCTATTTATTGAAGCAGGGACAGTCGGTTGCTGCAAGTTTCTTGCCCGCTGCCCCTCCGGCTCCTAAGAGGTCTTGTTTAGACCTTCAGGAGTGGGCAGATGATGCCCTCTGCTTTTCCCTCCTCATCTGATGTGGCCTTGGTCTATTCAGAGGAGCCATCGTTGAAGGAGCTCCCTCCTGAACAGGGGGATGATCTGAAAGTATTGAGGTTGTTTAATAAAGAGGAGCTCAGTACTCATTTCTGAGGCACTGATGATGGCGTTCATTTGAGGAGCCAGAGGTCCTTCTAAGGTGTTCTAAAGGCATCCAGACATTCAGGATCTGATTACAGCAGAATGGGTCTCACCAGACATGGGACTGAGAGTGGGAAGAGCCGTGGCTCGTTTCTACTTCTTAGTTCTGGAGGAGAAAGGTAAATTATAGTTTATTCGGTATTTGATATACTGCTGTCACAAAAACATCTGGTCACAGCAGTTAACAATAAAAACTAATAAGCAAAATAAAATAATGTAAAAGGATGCCATTTGTACACAGGAAAGTCATGCATACATACAGGAAAAAGAGGGGAATCTAAGGGTTCTATCAACTAAAACAAGCTCCATGCCAAAGTCATGCAATAAAAAAAAAAATGAAACTTCAAAAGCAACTTGAATTTAGAGAAGACAGGTTCAGATCAAATTTGTTGGTGAGGTCGTCCCACAGTTTAGGGGAAAGAAAATAGAAAGCTGAGGCCTCACATGGCCTCATATTCAGCCATGAGAGGTAATGGCAAAGTGAGGCGATTGTAGGGGATGGTTAAGGAGGAAAGATGGGGGTGGGTGGGATCTAGATGAAGAGCCTTATGAGTGAGACAAGTATTTTGAAAACTGAATGGTATTGGACAGGAAGCTAATGTAATTGAATTTAAAAGCGGGGAGGTGTGTTCGAATCTACAGGCTTTGAGTAGAAGTTGGGCTGTTGAATTTTGAAGGGTCTGTAGATGGCAGAGAGAAGATTTAGAGATACCGCAGTAAACACTAATGCAGTAGTCCATCTAGGACATAAAAAATGCATGGATTAAAGTGTGCATGGAGGAAGTGTTGAGATAAGTATGAACTGATCAAAGTCTCCACAGGGTAAAAAAGCCTAACTTAATGACATGAGAAATCTGAGGTTCAAATGATAGTTTAGAATCAATCAAAACCCCAAGGTAGTAGAACATGTTCACTGATGAGAGAGATCTCTTGGAAAGGACAGGAGTTAAGGCTGGAGTGGGATGAAATCCAATAATCCACGATGTGACAGTCTTGGATGGATTTAGAACGAGGTGATGACTGGATAACCACTCAGCCAGATCGTCCAAACAGGACTGAAGTTGAGAGAGAGCTGAAGATAAACGGGAAGTAGGATAAACCGGTAGGATATCGTCTGAATAAAAAAAAGAATAAAATATTATCCTGGATCAGTGTGGTTATTAGACTTAAATAGATATTGAATAGCAAAAGGGACAAGATTGAACCTTGAATACTGCATGACAGAGAATGCTCGACAGAAAGTGAAGTAGGGGGCTAAACCATGAATGAACAATCCGAGCAGTAAGCAGTGAACCAAGCGAACACGGAACCGGAGAGACATATCAGAAAGACGAGAGAGGAGGAGTGAGTGGTTTACTAGGTCAAAGGCTGCTGAGAAATCGAAAGATACCACTAAAGCGACCTGGCCACGATCTTTGATGGAATGGAGCTCACTAAGGAGGGTGGTGACGATCGTTTCAGTACTGTGAAGAGATGGAAAGCCAATTTGTCGAACGTAAAGAACAGAATGTTGTTCACAGTGGTTAAGAAGCTGATCAAATACCATTTTGTTTCACATAGCGCAGAAATAAAGGGGAGATTTGAGACAGGTTGAAAATTTGCTGTACACATAGGGTCGAGAGAAACCTTTTTCAGGATTGGAGTAATGATTGCTTTCTTCCAAGGTACAGGCTTTGGGAAATCATTTGCAAACTGAGAGAAGGGAGTCCGTGTAACGGAAAAGTGAACCACTTGGATGGAACCGGATCTAATAAACACGTTAAGGTTCATAGAACGAACTGCACCTGTGAGCTGAGACAAAGATGGCAAAGTGAATGCGTTCCAAGAAGAGACAACTAAGTATCAGAAGGGGTTGAGGAGGTAGGGGCATTGCAAGAAATAGAACTGTTTTCTGACATTTAAGTTGTTTGACTAAATGTAAATTTAAATGTGATAAAAAAGAAATAGTAAAACTGGACAAGGATGGCAAAGATTTGAGCAGAGTGGATACTTGAGAGCTGAAACACAATTCAAGATCATCTGCAGGTGGTAAAGGACAATTTCCCCTAGATGGTGGGGAAGTAAGCTGTGATACAATTGAGAAAAGGGATGTCATTGAATTTGAGGTTTTGAAAATAAGGGTAAAGTACTACTCTAGCTTCCTAGGGTGGACTCCCTGGTTACAGCAGTGACTAAGATGACTACGTGGCTGGTGGAAAGAGGCATTGCCCTAAAAGACCTTCAGGATAGGAAGCTAGAAGGCTTGCTGAAACAAGCCTTTGAAATGGCCTCTTTGGGCCTTCAAGCAACAGTATGCAACTTGTTCATGGCAAGAGCATGTCTGAAGTGGCATCGGCAGTGGACAGCACAAGACAGGCGCCAAAACAGGGTTGGCCTACTTGGCGGATGCTATTTATGACATGTTACAGGTTGCAGCCTGCAGTATGTCTTTGGCTGTCACAGCATGTCGGTAACTCTGATTGCAGCATCAGGCAGCTGATGCAGTATCAAAGTCACGTCTCGTTAAACTGCCCTTTTGGGGCAAGTAACTATTTGGAGAAGATCTCAGTAACTTGGTGAAAGAACTGGGGGAAACTAAGCCGATAGCCTCTGGTTGTCTGTCTTCAGGGGGCTCTCGATTTCAAGACAGCAG
The DNA here is from genome assembly GCF_901765095.1 of Microcaecilia unicolor. NCBI lineage: Eukaryota > Metazoa > Chordata > Amphibia > Gymnophiona > Siphonopidae > Microcaecilia > Microcaecilia unicolor. Next base: position 342,828,882 of record NC_044034.1, read on the forward strand.
GTGGTACTGACTTGGTTGTCAGCAATATAGTTGGACATCCCTCTTTCAGGCACGCCAATCTTCCTTTCATGCAGACCAAAACTCCTCCCCTCAGCTAGAGAACCCAGTGCCTCCAGAGCTTTACATTGATACAAGGCTGGTTTATTCCTTCAGTGAGAGGATGTTTTCAGGAGTTTTGGGAGGAGTGGGTCAAAATCACATCAGACCAGTGGGTTCTGGGTATTCTTACGGAAGGTTACAAGTTGGAGTTTTCTTTCTTCCCTTCTTTCAGTTTCCTTGTTGGAAGGGAACCAAGGTGGTCGAGGTTCAGGCCACCGTAGATTCCTCGCTGATGCTCTGAGCCATTGTTCAGTTCCCCAGGCTGAACAGGGACAAGGCAGATACTCCCATCTACTGTTGGAGCTCCCTTTCGTATAACTCCCTTATTGATTTCTTTGGGTGACCAAAGAACTGGATGAAGGGCATGTACTAGATGTAATCTACTTGGATTTCAGCAAAGCCTTTGATATGGTCCCCCACAGAAGACTCGTGAATAAGCTGAGAGGGCTGAACTTAGGATCGAAAGTGGTGAGCTGGATAGGAAACTGGTTGACCGACAGGTGGCGGTAAACAGAATCTGCTCTCAGAAAGGAAGGTGAGCATGGGAGTTCCTCAGGGATCGGTGCTGGGGCCTATTCTGTGTTGTGAGAGATATTGCTGAAGAGTTGGAAGGAAAGGTTTGCCTTTTTGTGGATGACAAGAAGATAACCAATAGAATGGATACCCAGGAGGGAGTAGAAACAATGAGAAGGATCTCCAAACGTTAGAAGAATGGTCAAGGGTTTGGCAATTAAAATTTAATTCTATACTTACTCTGGGGTAACTGACTGCTCTGGTTTCAATTTATGCTACCATATACCTCTTATAGAAACTGTTCCTTCATTTACATCATTTTTTAATACATTTTTATATGCTGTTAAACTGTTCTTTGTGAAATAGTGTAGATCTAATTTATTAGTGCTCAGTAAAACTCGTATTGCTCCGGCTGGTCTACTCATTAGCAATATGCAGTGATCAACATCACAGCACTGTAGCCCTACCTCCCTCCTTACACGCATTCTTTTCATAAACATAAAGTGATCACTTATCTTAGGGCTGAATTTTCATGATTTCTGTTTGAATGAAGATATGAGTAAACCTCCAGAGCAACTGGAACTGTGCACACGTGCTTGTGTAGTATAAGTGAATTCTTGCTTCTTTCCTACTTCATAACCACTGTCTCTTATCGGCACAGATTGGGATTGGGCCGCTTGCAGCTTCCCTTTTGTATACCATATCCAGAGTAGAGCCTTAATTTAGTCCTTCAGGCTCTTCAGAAGCCGACTTTTGAGCTACTCCAGAAGGTCTCCTTGAAAGATATTATGCTAAAGACAGTTTTCTTGGTGGTTGTTGTGTCAGCACGCATGATTTCAGAGCTTCAGGCTCTCTCAATCAGGATCCCTTCGCTTTTCAGAGGCGGGGATCTCCCTGCGCCCAGTTCCTTCCTTTCTTCTGAAAGTGGTATCAGCATTTCATCTCTACCAATCTGTGGAGCTTCTGTCCTTTTACAGAGAGGATGAAGAGTCTCCATATTCTTCCCTGAAGCTTCTTAATGTGTGTAGAGTCCTCCATTAGATTATCTGGAAGTTAAGAATGAGTTTGCAAATCAGACAGACTATTTGAGCTTTTTGGTAAACAGATGTTTGGCCTCATAGCTTCCAAGCCCATAGTTTCTAGATCACTATAGGAGACTATTGTGTCAGCTTATTTGCTTGCAGGGAAGCAGGATTCTCAAGTGTTGCAGGCTCATTCCATGAGGCATACAGTGAAATCCTGGACACGCTGCCTTACTGTGGTTGATGCCGCATACCTTTGCCAAGCACTGCAGGGTGGACGTTGTGGCATGCTTGGAAGCCAGTTTTGAGTCTTTGGTCCTCCGGGTGGCGGCACCAGGATCCCAGCCATTCTAGGGATTGCTTTTGAATATCCCACAGGTTCTGGAATAGTGGGAAGCAATTAGATCTTACCTGATAATTTTCTTTCCATTAGTCCTTCCCACTATTCCAGAGGCCCTGTTTCTGAGATGTTTAGATGGTGCAAAGTACTTAATCAATTAATGACAGTCACATCTCTTGTTCTCTCTAAGTTGTCCAGAGCTGAGAGAGGTTCACACGTTTGCTCATCTGATTTTAGGTTAGTGAGTTGTTTAAGGTTATGTTCGGAGTCTCTTTTTACTGCATAAATACTGAGGAGCTGAACTGGATGCCAAGAGAGAGATGTCTCAGCTCAGCTTTTAGTTCTCTATCTCCACCTGCTGGTTGATGAACACAACTATCCCACAGGTTCTGGAATAGTGGGAAGGGCTATGGAAAGAATTATCAGGTAAGAAGACCTAATTTCTCCTTCTGGTATGAGTAGTCCATTTTTAAGGAAGGTTTTAATCAAAATGTTTAGGGTTCTTATTAAAGAAAGTGCTACCCAAAAGCCTACTTTTTCAGCACATATCTGCAGTTTGCATATATGTATAAATTACACAAATGCAAAGTTTGGTACGTAGAGGACATACAAGAAAATCATTTTGGGGTTTTTAAAGTCTACTTTTAGAAGGAAAAAATGTATAGATATCTAGTTAGCAGTGTGGTCTATGTACCAAAACCTTGCTTTTAACCTGATCATTTTCAGTTTCTAATCAGGTTATCTTTACATTTTTCTTGAAATTGAATTTTAACAAACAAATAGAATTATACTCCTAGTTGATGCAGTTTGTTCTAACTTTTGTAGGAAGAAATTTTGGATTGGTCAGTATAATATTTTGCAGCCTATTAAAACTGTCGATAGAGAAACATATATGTCCAAACAGTGTCTCAAGGAAGGAAGACTGTTTGTTTTGATCCTAAGAGGAATGGACCCTTTCCAGGTTGGAGAATAGTTGTGACTGGTCTAAAATGATTTGATAAACAGGGAGCAGCTGATTTTTTTTTTTTTCCTGTGGTTTTCTTCTGTGACCATGGCTGTAGCTGGAACCCTGTGGTTTATAGACCAAAGGGGAAAAAAAGGATATGTGTGCTCTGCCATATCAGGTGAGCCTCAGCAGCTGCTGCTCTTTTAAAGGTCTTCACAAAATACCAAAAATCCCCAAAGGGTAGAAAAGTGTACTAATACCGCAAAAATGTTTCCCCCCAATAGAAAACAAAAGGAGAAATCACATTACTGTATTGCAATGGAGGAAATTAGTTAAAGAACTGTGAGTAGCCACATTGTTCAGCTGTTTGGCAAGTTGTTTCCGCCATTTAGCTCATCACCTGTGCACAGAAATCAGTTCCTGATGAAGTACCAGACGAAACGGGGTGCTCGGCTGAACTATGAACTCTTTGATCACAGTTATTTCATTTATTTCAAGGCAAGCTTGATGATAAAAAAATTTATGAATGAGGCCAGCTGTTCAAGGTTTGTTTGGAGATTCACCCGAGAAAGATTTATTTAAGCATACAAACGAGTTGGTGGTGCACAAATGTTATTTCAGACATACTTATTTGATATTTTTCTAGTGTGCACTTTGTTACTGGAGGTTTCATGTTGTTTGAAGAGCGCTAATATGATAATTCTGCCATGGCGGGATAAAGTTTATTATTATGGCTCATTGAACTATAGGTAAATGGTTCTTTAACTGATTTCTTCCAGTTCAGTATAGTAATGTGATTTCTCCTTTTGTTTTCTATTGGGAGGAATTGTTTTGTGGTCTTTAGTGGTCATTTCCATTTTATTGCTCTTTGCATCTAACCCACTTTATTTGCACCAAAACTTCAGGCTGGAGATGCTGCTACTATATTCTGTACCAGGCAGCAGCCACAGTTCCTCCTCGTCCTTGCCTACCGTTGCTCTTCCTTAGCACTGCTATCTCGCCTGCCTGTTGGCAGTTCCCAGACAATATGTTTTAGGCGCCTGGGCTTTTACCAGCCCTGTTTGATTTAACAAAAAAAAAAAAAATCTTTTATGTATAGCAATTTCCATTACACATATCAAGCAACAATTAAGTGAAATACTTGTACAGAAAAGTTGGTTTAAGATTACTAATTGGCAGATCAAAGCTGCAAATTGCTTATTTGTCCATATAAGAAAAGGAAAGTCAAATCAGAAAGGACAAAATTAGCAATTATTTAACCCTCCAGCTAAAGTCCACTGAACAAAGGAGATCCAATATCAACTTGTAGAGAAATATCATGCAAAATACTAATCCTACTAAGACCCAGTCCTGTTTGATGACGGTTTCTCTGATATGTACAGGTCGGTGAACTTAGTTCTGACTGCTACTCAGTATTGGGTATCTGTTATTATTTTTGACTCAAGATTTTCGATTCTGTTTCAAGTAAACAACCCATTTTTGATTTTTCGCATCTGTAGGTAAATAAGCAAAGCCTTGACTCCACTAAAATATTAGTCCAGTGAGTTACAAGAACTGAATTATCTGCTTTTTTTTTCTTAGTGGTTTATGGAGGATTCCGTTTCCATTCTTATAGTACCTTCCTTTTTACCAAAGATGGCATCTCTTGTCGTTTGAATCAATCCATTTCTTAACTGGCATTTGAATCAGAAGCAAGTAGGGCCCTATGTGAATCTTTCATAAGCTGGATGTGCATGGTGGACCTCTAATCGGACATTGGGAGGTAACCAGTGACTTCAGAAAATTGGATCATCTGTTTGTGTTCAGTGGTCTTGGCAAAGGAGAAGTGCCATGTATTTAAGGCCATGATTGAGTTGGCATATATACTCAACTGCAAAGCGGTCTTTGAAGATCCCCAGGTGCATTGTACTAGATCACAAGCAGCCTCCTGGGCGGAGGCCAGGGCAGTTGATCCAGAGGATATTTGTAAGGCAACAACATGGGTGTTGCTGTATTCCTTTGTTAAGCACTACAGAATTGATGTGTTTTCCAAAGAGGATAGTGCCTTTGGAAGGTCAGAGATGGAAGAGGCCTTGTCTTCCACCAGTCTTGAGGGATAACGCTTGGGTTACATCCTATTGGCCTGGACTGGACGAGCAGGATGATAAAAGAAGGTGAAATTCATACCTGTTAATTTCTTTACCTTGACCCCTGCTAGACCAGTCTAGTAGTAGAGAACACAGAAAAACCACACTCCATAATCAACCAGCAAGTAAACAGCACATTGGTGGTCAGCGTGAGCAACGACCTTTGCTTCACATTATTGGCATTTACACTCCTAACATGCTGAAGGTTGTTTTGTTCTTCACAACTTTGTGTTGCAGCATTTCTTGAAATGCATATTTATCCAGTGTTTATCTCAGAATATATGTTCAGACTCTTAATGATGGCCTTATAGCCGAAACACACCCGTGTCGAGACAACCGAAGATTTTGAATAAAGACACGTTTGTTCTTTTTGTCGCCTTCACTGTGCGGTTTCCTTCCAGACCAGTCTAGCACCCATCTTGGGAAAACTGCAATTCCAGGATCTCTGTCTTGATTCTGTATACGTACCGTATATAAGAAATATAGTAATCCAAGTGATGTTCCGCAAGGTTCCTCATTGTTCCCCCTCTTCTTTAATGTTTATTTACACTCTTTGGGCTACACATTGGAAACGTTGGGGGTCTACTTCTATAGTTACGCGGATGACATAAGTTATGGTCCCTATCGCCACTTTGGTTGCATCTCACTCAACTTTATATTATTAATACTTTAGCTTCCTGGATGAAAATGCATAAGCTATAAGCAAAAACTTACAAAACAAAATTCTTATCAGTCCTTCTACAATGGAAGAGTAGATGTGATAGGATTAATCAGACTCTTTACCAGTTTTCTCCTCTATTAAAAATGTTGGGTGTCTTAGAGTTCCAAGTTCTCTTTGAACCTCATATTAATACACTAACTCAAAGAGCCTTTTTTATTATGCGTAATGTTAGGTGGGTGCGCAAATATTTTGAGCAAGACCATTTATTTTGAGTATGTTAGATTATGGTAATATCATTTACATGGGATCCTCTAAACAATTATTAATGAGGTTGCAATCTTTACAAAATACTCCTTCGTTTGATATACTCTTTGAAAAAAATATGATATTGTATTACTGCACTTTAAAAAGAGCCATTGGCTTTCCTGTTCATGCTACAGTCTTGTTTTAATTTTTCTGTTTTATATATAGTAGTCCATGCGTTTGCTCCCATGTATTTTTATCCCATTTTATTTTCTATCAGAAAAAAAACAAAACAAAACAGATCAACAGCTTTATTTGCTTTTCCTACTTTAAAAGCAATGTAAAGATCTAGGATATTCAATAATCTTTTCATTTCAAGCTGCTCCCCTTGATAAAGATGTCCAGACTTTTCTATTTTCTTCCTCAAGTTATTTTCAGTTTCAAAAAGAAATTAAAATCTATTTATTTAGGAAATGTATTCTTCGAAAATAAGAAGATTGGGGGTTTTTCTCTCTGAATGTTGGTTAGTGGTTTGATGATTGTACTTCCTGGAAATGTCCAGTTTCTTTATAATGTGATCTGCTTTGAACCATGGCGTATGTGGCAGAATATAAGCCATATTGTTAATGTTAAAATTTTGTTAGCGTAGAGAGTTTCCTTGGTGTGTTCCTTGTAATTGGATGTCGTATGTAGTTGTCTGTACACTTTGCTTGGCATACTGAGAAGTTCTAGGCTACACTACTCCTTATATCTGTGATGTCACTGGGAAATTCAGATTTTCTGCCTCCTTCTCCATAGCAAGACTCAAGGAAACAAAATCAACAAGTACGAATAATTTAATCTTCTCTCTGTCTCCTAGCAGATGGTGGGTGGATCATGCAGCTCCTCTTGTTGCCTTGCATTTGGCTCCTGTCCCAGCTTGTTCTAGGTGACAGTGGAGCCAGGTGTGTGGTGGTAGCCTGGTTCTCGGTCTTTTAGAATGACACTCAGTGGCCCTGAGTCCCTCATCTCATCTGCCAGCTAGGGTGACACTCAGGGAGCCTGGGTCCCTCCCCTCCTCTACCTCACCTACAGGCCTCTGAGGCATGGCGATGATTGGATGTGACATGGAGCCAGATTGCCTTTCCTTGAGGCTCTTTGCTGTGGGGCAAGTATGTTTTTTTTTCCTACCTTCTTCCTCTGAGGTAAGCTATTTTTTTTCACTTTGCTGTCAGTAGCTTCTTTCTTCATTGCACAGAACAGTTGTTAAAAAAACCCCCCCAAAACAAACTGGCAGTTTCTTCCGTTTGCTGTTGCTTTCTTTCTTCAGCATCTGGACTTGATGTGCTCTCCCCTTTCTGAGTTATTTTTTCATTTCTTAAGTCTCTGTCCCATCCTTCTACCGTTCCTGTTTTGGTAGGCAATTTCCCTGGCGTAGTTGTAGTGGCTTTAAATTTGGCCAGACTTTGAAGTGGGTACGAGTCTCGTCCTCTGTTGACAGGTGCATAGCTTCAGGTTTCTTTGGTTTTTGCCTTCCGCAAGTTTCTTGTGACACTCCACTTTGTGGTTCCTCTCTATCCCCGTGTTTTTTTTTTTGTGGGGGGGGGGGGGGGGGGGGGCACTGTTCTGTTGTGGCAGGGTGCATTGTCCTGCAGCCTGCCAGCAGGCCCTTTTCTCTCCTGTCGGTTTCCTTTGGCTGCAGCGTCATTTAATGTTTCTCCCAGGTTTGGACTCTTCAGGGCTGCATTTCCATGCTGCATGTAGCCTTCTAGCAGCCACCAGGGTCAGCTGTTCTGGAGTTTTGCTTTGCAGGCCTATGGGTTCCTCTTCTTGGTCGGCAGTATTCTTGGGCCTCCTAGTTTGTCTGCTTGGTGGGATTCTCTGCAGTTGCCTAAAAAAAAAAAAAGCACACCGTGCCTGGGACTCAAGAAGCATAGCTAGTGGTTGGTAGGGCTGCATTTTACTTCATGTTGTTTTTCCTTACAGTTTTTGCGGTTTCCTTTATTGGTGGCTGTGCTTCTCCAGTTTATTTGAGAACTCCCAGCTACCCTTTTTTTCCCTTCACTATGGTGATATTCTCTGAGGGTCTTGGGCCTTTCTCTTTAATGAGATTCCTGGTTAGTGTGGGTCCTGTGTTGGCATTATGCAGTTTCTATCTTGGGGCGCTGGCAGTGCCTTTGGTCAGTTCAATGCCTGTGACTTTTGGTTCTGTTTTGGAGAGCCCCTCTTTCTTTAGTTATTTGGGGTTCTCTGCAGGCTGCCCTTTTTAGGGACTGTCCCTTCACAGGTTATGTGGTGGCAGGCTGATAAATCATGTAGGACACTGTTTCCTTTTCTTCCTTCCCTGCATTTTCAGTGGAACTCCAGCTTTCCATGTTGTATTTAGCTTCCTTTCCATAGCTTGCAAGCAGCGCAGTTTTTGTGGGGTTAGCTCAGGTGCATTTTGGCAGCGTAGTCAGCTGAGCTTTGGAGGATTGAGCTCAGTGTCATCGCATGTTGTTAGCTGTGCCTTCTTTGCCTGTGAACCACAATCCATTTTTGTAGCTGGAGCGCTGCTCCATCACTGCATACGGGACTCACCTCCCTCTCTGTTGGTGGATAGCGACTTCGTCCCTAGGTGTTGTGCATTCTCTGTTTGGCAAGGCTCTGTTTCTCCAAAGGAGGTGTTCCTCCATCTTTGTCTGGTAGGCACAATTCCATCTCTATGCCTTGTGCATCGCTCTTTCTCTGGGTGTTGAGCACGGCATCTTCTTGATATAGTGGGCTCAGTCCTTTCTGTGTCAGTTGAGTCCACCTTCTCTGCCTGTTGCATATGGCTCTCATCTCTGCCCCTTATGTACAGCTTGATTTCTGTCTGTTGGGTACAGCTCCATTTCTGCCTGTTGGATGGCTATGTTTCTGCACGGTGGGTACAGCTCCATTTCTGTCTGTTGGATGGCTATGTTTCTGCACGGTGGATACAGCTCCATCTGACTGTTGAACATTGCTACATCTTGGTATGTTGAGCACAGCTCTGTATCTGCATCAAGAGCACATCTTCATCTATGTAGGTGCAGCATACTCTGTTTCTGCATATTGTTCACACCTCCGTTTCATCATAGGGATCGTCCTCCATCTCTGTGTGTTGAGCACAACTCTTGTTCTATTTGTTGGATGCAACTTCATTTCTGCCTGTTGCACATAGTGTCCTTTCTGCATGTTGGGCCTAGCTCCATCTCTTCATATTAGCCCCAGCTCCATCTCTGTCCGTTGAGCGCGGCTTCCTCCATACCTGTTGAGTGCGACTCCGTCTCTGCATATGGCATGCGGTACTCTCTCTTCCTCTCTGTTACGCATAGTGCCTTCTAGGCATATTGAGCACAGCTCCATCTCTGCGGGTTGAGTGCCTGCCTTTTCTGCCGGTTGGCTGTACTACCACCTCTGTGTTTTGTATGGTTCAGTTTCTGCATGTGGTCCATAGTCTGGCTTCTTTTGATCTCTTGAAGATTCGTGGGGTAGCAGGATGGTTGTTCCACTGGTATTCCTCTGCGGGTCCCTCTTCAGTCTTGTGCCCTAGACACATCTCTGTGTGCAATACTTAGCACGTCACTGTGCACTACGCCCTCTCATCTGTGGATTGGGGGGGAGGAGGGTGGTGGTGATGGTTCTGGATATTTACCTCTCTCTGGGCCGCTGTGGAGCCTTACCCTCCCTCTGCTTGGATGCGATGGCTGTGTTCTGGTGGGGTCACATTTTCCATTCTATGGCTCCAGAACATGCTCCTTCTCTTCTATGATGCCAGACAATTCATGGGGTCCATGTTGTAGCTCCTGTGCTCAACTTCTCGACATCATGTTTGGCTCTGCCCATTCTTGTGAGTCCCAGTCACTCTACTTCTTTTCTGCGGCACCCTCTCCTTAGAGTGCACTGGGATCTGGATCGGGCGTTGCAGTGGATTCTTTTCACTATGTTCTGCACTCTGTTGCCTTTTGGGGTGCTCCCTGTTCCTCTTGGTTTCTGGGGGCTACAGCTTTCTTGCACCAGAACTAGTTTACTCATAGTCTTCTTGCACAGTGTGCTTTCCCTCCCCTTGGGAGGGGGGGTCACCTTCAGGTCCTGGCTGGCAGGGGATAGCGGCTTCATACTTTCTTTTGGGTGTATCTGTCAATGTGCAGGTGATCTGTCTTAAATAACAGTTCTGCAGTTTTCTTAATGTTGTACGATGTTCTGCGCTTTTCCAGGCTCTCATGTTTATGGGCACTGACCCCTTATATGGCTCCTTGATCTCTCTCATGAGATGGATGTTTTAGTCTTTTTCCTGGTCTCTGCACACTAGGCGTTGGTCTCCAGCTCTATTCTGTCTTGTGCTGGCCTGACTATAACTTCTGTTGTCTTCTCGTCTGCCCCTCCTTTGTTACAGGGGGGGGGGGGGGGGTTATATTTGCCTGTTCTCTCCAGTTACAACAGAGGCTTGCGGTTATGTGGTGGGCCACCTGCGTCCTTCGCGGATTTCTGTTGTGCTCGGGTCGTGCCCACCCTAATGGGAGACTGCTTTGCTATATCCCATTGGTCTGGTGTGGATGACAAGAAAAGAAAAATTGTGTTGCTTGACAATTTTCTTTCCTTTAATCCTACCAGATCAGTCCAGATACCCTCTTTTTTTTTTTTTTTTTTCTGTTCTTTTTTCCAGTTTCCTGTTTAGGAATTGTCTCCTAGACCTGGACGATAGATGCCTGTTTGTGGAATGATATTGACCATCATTGTTCCATTTCAGGTTACCTCTTCATCTTTCATAGTGCACTACTGTGGTAGTTACTGGTGTCTCCTGCTCTATGTCGCACCATGAGCCACTTCCCGTCCTTCAGTGGCAAATCAGGATGTCAGTGAGTGTTGCCCATGTGGCAGATCGCTCCTCACACAATATCTCCTGGATGATGATCTATCTGGGGGCTCTATATTCAAGTCACTGTGCACCAGTCTGCCTGTGCACCAGTGACTTCCGTGTCTTCATCAACTTTAATGTTTTAATTGTAGATCTTGGTGGCACCATTGCTTGGCTATTTGAAATACTGAGCATTCGAGGCTACACGAATGGGACTGTTTTCTCTGTCTCCTTCTGCTGGTGGATGGACATAACCCATTGGTCTGGTAGGATTAAAGGAAAGAAAATTATCAGGTAAGACATAATTTTTCCATTTTTTATTGTTTATATGGCTTTTTTAGCCTCTGCAATCTACTGTTTTGACAGTAGTACTGGATCTCGTGGATCATCTGTCCGTTTGTTTCTTAGGAGCTGTACCCAACAGACAGAAATCAAGCCGTATATAAGAAAAGGGATAGAGAACAAAATGGACAATGTTATAATGATTTTGTATCACTCTGCTGGAAATCTCACCTCTCCTGTTTGAGACTTTAGTTTGCTTGACACTCTGCTTTCTTTTTTTGCTCATCCCTCTCTCTGGAACTCTCTTCCACCTGATCTTCAAGCTGGACTATCTTATCTCCAATTTAAGGCTTCTGTTAAAACCCACTCTTCCCCCCCCCCCCCCCCCCCCCCCACAAGGCTTTTGATGGTGTTCCATATCACAGCAGACATTCAGGCTCTCTGCTCCCTTTATAGTTTTTTTTCCCTCTCTCTTTAACTTTCCTATAAGTTATTGTAGTTCTTTCCTGGCTCTTCAGCTTGGAGATTTGATAGAGGTCTATAAAATCATGAGTGAAGTGGAATGGGTAAATGTGAATCATTTTTTAAAATCTTTTCAAATGTACAAGGATTAGTGGGCACGCAATGAAGCTACTATGTAGTATATTTAAAACAAATCGAAGAAAATAGTTCCTCCTGCAATGTGTAATTAAGCTCTGGAGTTTGTTTTCAGAGACTCATAAAAGCTGTTAGTATAACAGGATTTTAAAAAGGTATCCTCATTGTCCAAGCCCCACTGACTGAACAAGTGGGATTGTGTCCCTTTCCTTCCAGCCGTTAGAGGTAGAGAACCGAGTTTTCCAGTGACATCACAGGGATATAGGCTGGTACATCCTGGAACTTTCCACAGTTTTTCTCTACCTAAGCACATAAGCAGATGGTAAGGTTGTTCAGGCTGGTACTTACCCTAGCCCTTGCTCCACAGTTCTCAAGCTTTGGCATGTCACTGTGGTTGAGCACAGATGGCCTCACTCCTGCCCTTGGTCCATTAGCCAAGGTCAGTAGAGCAGTAAGCGTGGGCTCCACATTCCTCAGCTAGTGCCAAAGGGTGCCCACTGGGTGGTTGCCAGGCTTGATCTGCACAGGGATCTTGCCTGCAGGAGTTGTGGTCCCCATACCTCTCCCCACCCTCTCACCATAGCCATTGAGAAGGCAGGACCTTGCAAAGGAAGGACTCTAGGTCTCTGTGATTTGTATTGGCCTAAGGGGTCCATAAGTCCTTCACTTTTTCTGTCTTATGTCCTGGTCAGGAAGACATTTGAATGCTGTTGTGAGAAGCATTCTCTCTCCTCAAAAGGGCAACTCGACAAAATGAGGAAAACAGTTAAATGAAGCTAAAAGAATCTGCTGCAAAGGTTAGGAATTTAAATCAGGCATGGATGTTGTTTAAAAATACCATTGTGGAAGTCCAGATATATTCCATGTATTAAAGTGGAAAGAACAGCAAACAAGAACCAGCATGGTTAAAAGGTTAAGTGAAAGAAGCTATTAGAGCCAAGAGAACATCCTTCAAAGAATGGAAAAAAAGATCTGTGAAGAAAATAAGAAGCAACTTAAGTATTGTCAAGCTAGATGCAAAGCATTGATAAAGAAGGCTAAAAGAGAATGTGAAGAAAAACTTGCCACCGAGACAAACCTCATACTAACATCTTTTTCAGGTACATCAGAAGCAGAAAGCCTGTGAGGAAATCTGTGGGACTGTTAGATCATGAAGGAGCAAAAGGAGCACTCAGGAGGACAAGGCCATAGCGGAGAGATTGAATGAATTCTTTGCTTCTGTTTTCACGGAAGAAGGTGTAAGAAAGCTACCTCTATCTGAAATGGTTTTCAAGGGTGATGATGTGGAGGAACCGAAAGAAATATCGGTGAACCTGGAAGACGTACTGAGCCAAATTGACAAGTTTAAGAGAGATAAATCACCTGGACCGGATGGTATTCACCCCAGGGTAATGAAAGAGCTCAAACATGAAATTGCTAAAATCATCTGTAATACCTGGAAGGTGGCCAATGTATTGCCAAATTATTTTTATTTTTTCTTTTAAAGGGTTCCAGGGATGATCTGGGAAATCCCCAGACTGGTAAGCTTGACTTCAGTGCTGGACAAAATAGTAGAAACTACTATAAAGAATAAAATTACGGAACACATAGACAAACATAAGAAAATAAGCGTCATCATACTAGGACAGACCAAAGGTCCATGAAGCCCAATATACTGTTTCCAATAGTGGCCAATCCAGGTCACAAGTAGCTGGCAAGATCCCAGAACAGAAAAACAGATTTTATGCTGGTTATCCTAGAAATAAGCAATGGATTTTTCCCACGTCCATTCAATAACATTCTATGGCCTTTTCCTCCACGAAGCCGTCCAACCCTTTTTTTAATTCTGCAAAGTCAACCACCTTAACCACTTTTTCTGGCAACGAATTCCGGAGTCTAACTACACGTTGAGTGAAGAAAAATTTCCTCCGATTCGTTCTAAATTTACTACACTGCAGCTTCATCACATGCCTCCTTGTTCTAGTATTTTTGGAAAGCGTAAATAAACGCTCCACATTGACCCATCCCATTCCACTCATTATCTTATAGACCTCTATCATATCTCCCCTCAGCTGCCTTTTCTCCAAGCTGAAGCGCCCCAGCCTCTTCAGCCTTTCCTCATAGGGAAGTCATCCCATCCCCGGTATCATCTTTGTTGCCCTTCTTTGCACCTTTTCTAATTCCACTATAGGTTTTTTTGAGGTGCAGCGACCAGAATTGCACACAATACTGGAGGTGCGGTCGCACCATGGAGCGATACAATGGCAGAATAATATCCTCATTTTTGTTTTCCATCCCTTTCCTATTAATACCCAGCATTCTATTTGCTTTCCTAGCCGCAGCAGCACATTGAGCAGAAGGTTTCAATGTATCATCAACGATGACACCTAGATCCCTTTCTTGGTCCGTGACTCCTAACGCTGAACCCTGCATGATGTAGCTGTAGTTTGGGTTCCTCTTTCCCACATTCACCTTTTCAAGCAAGCCTACACAAATGACTTAAATTAGGAATCCAACTGAGTTACCCGAATATGATTATATGACAGAACTTGTAATATGCTTCCTCATTTATCCTTTTGAATTCATCCCTCTCCCAACCATCATTATTCATTCTTCTTTAATTTACAACACACTATTCCAACTTACACACTCTTCCCACTTCCTCCTCTACAACTTTCCTCCCTTACCCATCTTACTTACCCACTTTTATTGTTCATCTCTTTATATACTGTATTTAGCTGTTTTATCCTTTTTGGTGTTATCTTTTAAACCTATTATATATTATGTAAGCCGCATTGAGCCTGCTAATAAGCGGGAAAGTGCGGGGTATAAATGTTACAATACAATACATTCATCACTTTGCACTTGTTCACATTAAACGTCATCTGCCATTTAGACTCTTGTAATTTTTCACAATCTTCCTGTGATTTGACGACTTTGAATAACTTTGTGTCATCAGCAAATTTGATTACCACACTAGTTACCCCCATCTCTAGGTCATTTATGAATATGTTAATCAATAGAAATCAAACAAAATAAAACATAGAAAAGAAAATAAGATGCCACCTTTTTTATTGGACATAACTTAATACATAGTAACATAGTAGATGACGGCAGAAAAAGACCCGCACGGCCCACCCAGTCTGCCCAACAAGATAAACTCGCATGTGCCATTTTTTGTGTATACCTTAACCTTGATTTGTACCTGTCTTTTTCAGGGCACAGACCGTATAAGTCTACCCAGCACTCTCCCCGCCCCCCAACCACTAGCCCCACCTCCGGCTCTGGCACAGACCGTATAAGTCTGCCCAGCACTATCCCCACCTCCCAGCCACCAGCCCTGCCTCCCACCACCGGCTAAGCTTCTGGGGATCCCTTCCTTCTAAGGAGGATTCCTTTATGTTTATACCACGCATGTTTGAATTCTGTTACCGTTTTCCTCTCCACCACCTCCCACGGGAGGGCATTCCAAGCATCCACCACTCCGTGAAAAAATACTTCCTGACATTTTTCTTGAGTCTGCCCCCCTTCAATCTCATTTCATGTCCTCTAGTTCTACTGCCTTCCCCTCTCAGGAAAAGGTTCGTTTGTAGATTAATACCTTTCAAATATTTGAACGTCTGTATCATATCACCCCTGTTTCTCCTTTCCTCCAGGGTATACATGTTCAGGTCAACATGTCTCTCCTCATACATCTTGTAACGCAAATCCCATACCATTCTCGTAGATTTTCTTTGCACCGCTTCCATTTTTTTAACATCCTTCACAAGATACAGCCTCCAAAACTGAACACAATACTCCAGGTGGGGTCTCACCAACGTCTTATACAGGGGTATTAAAACCTCTTTTCTTGTGCTGGTCACACCTCTCTCTATACAGCATAGCAATCTTCTAGCTACGGCCACCGCCTTGTCACACTGTTTCGTCACCTTCAGGTCCTCAGATACTTTCACCCCAAGATCCCTCTCCCCGTCCGTACCTATCAGACTCTCCCCGCCTAACACATACGTCTCCCGTGGATTTCTACTCCCTAAGTGCATCACTTTGCATTTCTTGATTAACTTTCAAAGGTTGCTCTTGTTTGTCATATCGGAAATAAGCAAATGTGGTAGATGACAGTATATATAAGTAAAACATCCAAGCATTTCATTGACAGTCTAACAGGGTGGGGATGGGTAGGAGGTATGCATGGGAACATCAAAGCATTTCAGAGATAGTCTAACAGGATTGGGTTGGATAGGTGAGAGGAGGGTGATAAACAGCAGTACAACTTTATGGTTTATAATGGGCTAGAAAACCCAGATCTTTGTTAAGTCCTGTCGGGTGTCAAAATATTCAATCATTCTGACTTCAAAGGTCTTACATTCCTGTATTGTTTTAAAGTTACCTTTCAGGATTCTTACAATGAAGTCACTGGTACAGTGATTTGGTTTTGTAAAGTGCTGACCCACAGGGGTGGGAACCCGGCTGGCACCAGTATTCTTCATGTGATGTCTATGTAAATTAAATCTTGTCTTTAGCATCTGGCCTGTTTCTCCAATATAGCATCCTTCATTACATTTTTTACACTGAATGATATATACCACATTGGAAGATGAGCATTTGAAATATTCCTTTATGTTGAATATTTTTCCTTTGTGAATGACTGTGGGGTCCTGTGAAATGTTTTGGCATAGCTTGCAGCTGGATATATTGCAAGGATGTGTGCCCTTCTTTTCTTTATCAGTCTGTATTGAGAGTTTACTTCTGATTAGCTTGTGTTTCAAGTTGGGTGGCTGTCGGAAGGCCATCATTGGTGGAGCTGGGAATATCTCTTTCAGTAATTCATCCTCTTGGAGTAGAGGCTGAAGATCTTTTATGATTTTTCTTAATTTTTCCAGCTCTGGATTGTATGTCACAATAAGTGGGATTCTGTCTGTGGCTTTTTTTTTCTTTGTATTGTAGCAGATTTTCCCTGGGTGTTTTGAGGGAGGAGGCAATATTTTTGGAGATTATTTTGGGGTTGTTGCCTTTCCGTTTGAAGGATGCAGTCAGGATTTCAAGATTTCTGTCTCTGTCCCTTGGGTCAGAGCAGATACGGTGGTATCTTGTGACGTGGCTGTAAATAATGGATCTCTTTGTATGTGAAGGGTGGAAGCTGGAGTTGTGGAGATAGCTGCATCTGTCTGTGGGTTTCTTGTATATAGATGTTTGTATATAGCCAATACTGATTGAGACTGTGGTGTCCAAAAAATTGACTTTTTCTAGGGATGCAGCTACCTCCACAACATCCAGTCTGCTCAACAAGATAAACTCATATGTGCTACTTTTTGTTTATACCTGACCTTGATTTCTATCTGCCATTTTCAGGTCACAGATCGTAGAAGCCTGCCCAGCACTAGCCCCGCCTCCCACCACCGTCTCTGTCACCCAATCTTCGCAAAGCTTCTGAGGATCCATTCCTTCTGAATAGGATTCCTTTATGTTTATCCCACACATTTTTGAATTCCATTAACGTTTTCATCACCACCTCCTGCGGGAGGGCATTCCAAGTATCCACCACTCTCTCCGTGAAAAAATACTTCCTGACATTTTTCTTGAGTCTGCCCCCCCCCCCCCCTTTCAATCTCATTTCATGTCCTCTAGTTCTACTGCCTTCCCATCTCCGGAAAAGATTCGTTTGCGAATTAATACCTTTCAAATATTTGGACATCTGTATCATATCACCCCTGTTTCTCCTTTCCTCCAGGGTATACCTGTTCAGGTCAGCAAGTCTCTCCTCATACGTCCTCGTGCAATTTTTCACCATCCTCTTGTGATTTAACAGCTTTGAATAATTTTGTGTCATTGGCAAATTTAATGACCTCACTAATTATTCCCATCTCTAGATCATTTATAAATGTTAAAAAGCAGCGGTCCCAACACAGACCCCTGGGGAACCCCACTATCTCTTGCACTTGCATCCTCCCCATGAACTTCACCTAGTCTCTCTCTAACACTGCTACCTTTTCCCCTCACCTCGCAGGCTGTGTTTTGAGAAGAAATAGCATGCTTCCTTGTCCCCTGCTGCATTTCAGCTGTCATGTAAACTTGAGCCACACAGTACAGGAAGTTCAAGATGTTCTGCAGTTCCCCTTTTACCTCCTCAGTCATCTAGTGGTCCAACTGGCTCTTTTACCATCTTTTTACTTCTAATATGCCTAAAAAAGTTTTTATTATATGTTTTTGCTTCCAACTCAATCTTCTTTTCAAAGTCTCAATTTGCCTTCCTTATCAGTGCTTTGCATTTGACTTGCCATTCCTTATGCTGTTTCCTATTATTTTCAGTCTGATCCTTCTTCCATTTTCTGAAGGATTTTCTTGTAATAGCTTCCTTCACCTCACGTTTTAACCATAATACATGGAATATATCTGTTCTGTGCTGCAGGATGGTATTCTTGAACAGCATCCACGCTTGATGTAAATTTTGACCTGCACAGCTGCTCCAAGTTTTTTTATTTGACCATTCTCCTCATTTTATCATTGCATTTAACTTTCAAAAAGGAGACTTAACATTGGATTTCCTATGTGTCCTTACTCCAGAAAATCTGATCATGTTCACTGTTATGAAGTGGCCCCAGCACCATTACCCTCCTGCACCAAATCACATGCTCCACTAAGGATTAGGTCTAGAATTGTTTTTCCTCTTTTTGGTTCCTTAACCAGCTGCTCCATAAAGCAGTCCTTGATTTCATCAAGGAATCTTACCTCCCTACCTTGCGCTGATGTTACATTTGCCCAGTCAACATCTGGATAATTAAAATCACCCATTATTATTGTGTCCCCCAGTTTGTTAGCTTCCCTAATTTCTGATAACATTTCTGCATCTGTCTGTTCATCCTGGCCAGGTGGATGGTAGTACACTCCTGTTAATATCCTTTTAATTTAATGGTTTAATGGGACAGTGTCAGCATGGGTTCATCCAAGGGAAGTCTTGCTTCACCAATTTGCTTCATTTCTTTGAAAGTGTGAATAAACATGTGGATAAAGGTGAGCCGGTTGATGTAGTGTATCTAGATTTTCAGAAAGTTTTGGACAAAGTTCCTTATGAGAGACTTCTGAGAAAATTTTAAAAATCGTGGAATAGGAGGCTGTGTCCGTTTGTGGATTAGGACTTGGTATTGGTTATTGAAGAGAAAACAGAGGGTAGGGTTAAATGGACATTTTTCTCAATGGAGGAGGGGGAATAGTGGAGTGCTGCAGGGATCTGTACTGGGACCGGTGCTATTTAGCATATTTATAAATGATCTGGAAATCGGAACAGATAGTGAGGTGATTTGCAGATGAAACAAAAATATTCAAAGTTGTCAAAACATGTTGTAAAAAAATTGCAGGAAAACCGTAGAAAACTGGAAGACTGGCATCCAAATGGTGATGAATTTTTAAAAAATGTTTATTTAATTTTATTGAAATATAATAAAGCTTAGTAAATACATCATCAGAACCAACCACCGGTTAAGTTCCCAAGAATGAACAAATATAATACAGGCAGATAACTAACATTCATTTTACCATAACAAACCCAACCCCCCCTCACCCATTTTACCCTCCCAGCACCTATGAATTAAGCAGAGAAGAGTTAGGATGAGAGGACCACAAAACGTATGGATTCCAAATGCGGTGATAAGACAATATATTGCCCATATGCATAGCTGTAAGCTTAGATATCAAATGGATGTAGTCCAGCTTGCGTAGTATTACAGGAAGGCCAGGTAAAGTCCGCTGCTTCCATGCCGCCACCAAAACTAATTTACTGGCCACAAACACTTGCATAACCAACTGATGAATATTCAAGTTCCCTCCTTGCAGTTTGACATGCAAGAGACAATGTTCCATTTTCTTGGAATAGGTGGTCTTAGTCAAGCTAAACACAAATTTCAAAACTTTAGTCCAAAATTCTTGAGCAAGAGGACAGGACCATCAAATATGATACATATCCCCCTGCATCCCGCACTGGTGCCAGCATAGGGCTGACCCCCCCCCCCCCTTAAACATTTTAACCAATCTCTGGGGAGTATAATACCAGCAATAAAGTATCTTGTATCCATTCTCTACAAGGGCACTAGACACTGACATTTTAAGCAAAGATTTAAACACCTTTTCCCACTCATTCATAAGAAACACCTAATGCCTTTTCCACTTCTGTAGATAATAAGTAATAGGTTTAGTCTGTTGGAGGAGTGCCTTGTAGATTCTAGATATCCTCCCTCTTCCCCGCCACCTCCCGCTTTGTGTTTCCGCTAAGCTCAACTCCCCCTTTCCTCGCCTAAGGATAAAATCTCGCAACTGATGATATTGAAATGTATTGGAAGAAGGGACCCCATACTCCTATTGCACTTCCCCACAAGCTAGGAGTTCCCATCCTCCCACACCTGCCCAAGCTCACAAAGACCTAGTTGTTCCCAGTTGCCATAACAGGGATTGGAAGTCCCAGGAGTAAACCTAGGTGCAAATCGGATAAACATGAAGAAAATGTTTGCGCCTAGAAAAGGGAGGAGTGGCCTAGTGGTTAGGGTGGTGGACTTTGGTCCTGAGGAACTGAGTTCGATTCCCACTTCAGGCACAGGCAGCTCCTTGTGACTCTGGGCAAGTCACTTAACCCTCCATTGCCCCAAGTACAAATAAGTACCTGTATACAATATGTAAGCCACATTGAGCCTGCCATGAGTGGGAAAGCGCGGGGTACAAATGTAACAAAAAAAATACACCCTCTGTGCACCAGGTCATAAGAGGCCACTGAAGGAGTGGCGGAGCTATTTTGACCACCCCTCTCAACAACCTGTCCAGCAACCAAGGGATGGCTCTTAATGAATATGAGACCAAGCCAAGTTTGTTCCAAAGATTTCCACATTTTTCTCCCCTCTTGAAGCCAATCAGCCAGAATTTGAAGGTGAGCTGCATGGTAATAGAGAAAAAAAAAAGAAGGAACTCCCATTCCCCCATGAGTGTGTGACTGACACATTACTGCTCGACATCCGTGGGGGCCTCCTTTTCCAAATAAAGGAAAACAAGTGTTCCGTTGCAAACCCCGGAAGAACTTATCAGATAGAGATATTGGGAATGCCATAAACAAATACAGCAATTTAGGAAGAGAGATATTGGGAGTGCCATAAACAAATACAGCAATTTAGGAAGCAGGATCATTTTAACCGCGTTAATGCTTCCCAGCCAAGAGATCGTCAGTCCCTCCCATCTATCCAATTCCAAAAACAGCTCTCGTAATTTAGCAGGGAAGTTTGCCTCATAGAGGTCCTCCAAATGCCTAATCAAATTAACTCCTAGATATCTAATAAATCGTGATGTCCAGCGAAAAGGAAAGTTAGAACAGTGATACTCAAAGCTTCTGACTTATCCATATTTATCTTAAAGCCTGACACCCGGCCATATTCCTGCAAAACCGAGGACAAAATTGGAAAAGAAGTACTCGGATCAGTTAAGGTAAGAAGGGTCAGTTAAGGTAAGAAGTATATAATCGGCAAATAAGAGAATCCGTGATTCGATCGTCCCCCGCCACAGCCCCTTGATATCTGGATGGGTATGAATATAAACAGCCAAAGGCTCAATCACCAATGCAAAAAGAAGAGGAGATAAAGCACAACCTTGCCACATTCCCCGGAACAAGGGAAACAGGAGTATGTCTACCATTAACCCAAACCGAAGCAGTGGGAGCTTTAAATAGAAGATGAAACCAATGGATAAAACACCCCGAGATCCCCATCTCTCCAAAACTGCAAACAGAAAAGGCCAATGTACCCGATCAAACGCCTTCTTGGCGTTCAGTGAAAGCAAAGAGGAATTTCCATGGTATGGGCGAAGTGGATAAGACGAAGCACCCGACGGATAGTATCAAAAGTTTGACGCCCATGGACAAACACAACTTGATCCTTGTGAACCAAAAATGGAAGGTAATGTTGTAGGCGAGATGCTAATATCTTAGCGAAAATTTTATAATCGACCCCCCCCTAGTAAAAAAAAATCGGCCTATGAGAGCTGCATAATTGCTGGTCCTTACCAGGCTTAGGCAAAACTGTAAAAAGCACCAAGTTCCAAGTCTCCAGGAGTGATTGTGCATCCCTTAGCGAGTTAAACACCTGCAAAAGAAGGGAGGGCCAAAAGCTTACAAAAAGTCTTATAAAACTTATTTGTGAAGCCATCAGGACCTGGAGACTTACCAGGAGCCAAAGCCTGAATTGTTTGTAAAATCTCTTCCAACTCAATAGGTCTAGACAGTCTATGCTGGGCCCCTTCTGGTAACTTTGGTAAAATGACCTGAGCCAGATAAGCAGAGATATCGTCCTCCAAGGGACAAATATCAGAGGTATAAAGTCTGTCATAAAAATGTTGAAACATTAATTGCAAGTCCATTTGATCAAAAGTCACTGCACCTTTATCATCTCACAGGTGTGAGACATGTGCGCAGCTTGTTTGTTTTTTTTAGTTTATGGGCCAGAAGTCTACTAGCCTTATTTTCAAACTCAAAGTGAGCCTGCTGGGCCCTTTGCAGCTGCTCCAAGATGTCGGCCAGCTGCAACCCATATATCTCCTGACGGAGTTTGTGCTTGATTTAATAAAGATTGAGGGGGGGTCGAGAATCTCGTGCAATTATTAGCCTTTCCACCCCGGCCAATTGTTTCTGCAAGGAATCTTCTGCCTGATAGCGCTCTTTCCGCACGTGAGCCTTTAAAGCAATGAAATGCCCTTGCATCACAGCCTTAAACCCCTCCCATAATATCACAGGTGAGACCTCCCCTCCCCATTGTCATTTAATTGGATATATTCTTTAATCAAATGTTCAAGCTGAAGGATATAAGTCACGTCGGAGAGCGGGGTATCATCTAGATGCCAATGTGGGGCAGTATTCGGCAGTACATGAAAGTGCAGGCGAAGGATGACCAGATTAAGGTCCGACCACGTGTGAGGCATTATTTGTTGATCTTGAACACATCAGAGAATTGAGGCATCGCCTAACCAGAAATCAGTATGGGAGAAGGACTTATGAACTGAAGAAAAATATGTATATTCTCTTTGTACAGGATTAGCATGCCGCCAGAGATGTTTTATTTATTTATTTATTGCATTTGTATCCCACATTCCCCCACCTATTTGCAGGCTCAATGTGGCTTACATAAATTTGTTAACATTGTCATAGCAGGATATCAGATACAGTTAGTAATGTGTAGCAATCAAGGAAGGGAAGAAGGAGGGTAGTGCTTAAGATTGTTGTATAATGTGATCTTTCATGTTTGAATGGGTTGGTAAGGTGACTTAGTGAGGTTATAGGTGTTCTTTGTAGGCCTTGTTGAAGAAGAATGTTTTCAGAGATTTACGAAAGATAGTTGTTTCGTTGATTGCTTTCAAGTCTGTGGGTAATGCATTCCATTGCTGCTTGCTCATGTACGAGAAGGTAGTGGCATGCATCAATTTGTACTTCAGTCCTTTGCAGCTGGGGTAGTGCAGGTTGAGAAATTTGCGAGATGATCTTGTGGCGTTTCTGGGAGGTAGGTCCATGAGGTTTAGCATGTAGATTGGGGCATCTGCATGAATGATTTTGTGTACAATCGTGCAGATCTTGAACGCAGTACGTTCCTTCAGTGGGAGCCAGTGAAGTTTCTCTTAGTGGTTTTGCGGTTTCATATTTAGTCTTTCCAAATATGAGTCTGGCGGCCGTATTCTGGGCAGTTTGGAGTTTTTTGATTGTCTGTTCTTTGCACCTATTGCCACCTAGCTAGAAACGTATGAAGCAGTGAACGGCTCTGCTGAGCATACTGTACTGACAAAGTAGAGTTATCTAGCCGAGGATTGAAGGTGAGATTAAAATCCTCTCCCTTTCCAACTAATACTGACTCCTCCCCATGTGTCAATAACAATTGATCTAATTGATAAAAGAATCCCCTGTGGTCTGCATTAGGCCCATATACATTAACTAAAGTAAAATTCTGACTCCCCACAGAGAAAATTAATAAAAGAAAATGACCCCCCTTAGCTTGAATAGTTTTTTTCAATACACCAAGGGCGTGAGTCGTTGAATGCTATCATAAGCCCTTTTGTCTTGGCACCCTCACGGTTGGAAGCAAAGTACATAAGGGGATAGTTACGATGTCTACACATATATTCGTGTTGTGGTTTTAAGTGAGTCTCCTGAATCAAGGCAATGTCCACCTTCAAACGAACCAGCTCCCGAACCAGCTGGTGCTTCATAGGCACATTCAATCCCCTGACATTCAGGAGCGCTAGTTTTATAGACCCATACAAGCTAGCAACATATCCCTCATTTATACTTCTCTCTTTCCCCTCCCAACCATCATTCATCCCCCACGCAATTCCTCCCATGTCCCACTCAGAACCCCTCCCCAACCCCCCACACAATTCTGAGATCCTCCCTCATTCAAGAAGAAGTATCTAAAAGAGAAAAGCAACTCACCCTTCCGCCCCCCCCCCACATATATGATTCCCCCCCCCCCCCCATAACATACATAGCTGCCCAGTGACGTGTAAACATACATATTGGCTATTCCAAACGGTTTCCTCATGTCCTGTAGTCAATATCAATAGAGTGTTCTAAGCCACTACCTGATAAGTACACCAGCACAAATGTCATAGTCACTGGAGTTGGCCTGCCGATTGGCACTGCAGGCACTTATGCCCCTTTGCCACCCGCTGCCATTTGGGGTGTGTAGTCACAGAAGTATGGGTTTAAGCTTTACCAGGGGTCCCCGATGCCGCTTGCTGGCCCTCTGCAGGAAGGACCTCCCTGGCCTCAGATAATGACCTGACCTGGTGCATGTGGCCATCTTTTAGAACACCAGAGCAAAAGGATGCTTCCAACGGTACCAGATTCCCAACTCTCGAAACCTCCCCATAACCGGTTTTAGCTCCGCACGCCGCTTTGGGGTAGCCACAGCCAAATCTTGGTATATCTCCACCATGATACGAGTCCCATTGAAAATTATTGAGTTGTCGGGCTGCAAGTAGCACACGATCCTTAAGCATAAAATCTTGGAAGCAAGCGATAATGTCCTTAGACAAATTATTCCGAGCGGGGCCCAGGGCCCTGTGAGACCGCTCAATCAAAATCTCATTAGACTCCAAAGGGGTTTCAGCTTCCGTCAAGATCACTTTTAACCACTGATTCACAGTCTATATACGCTGGGGTTTCTGGGAGGCCCCTAAATTGTAGATTATGCCTGAGGCTCCTATTTTCCAAATCTTCTACTTTGTCAGCTAGCAGTTGATAGCCTAGTTGAACATCTGAAACCTTTCGGTCCAGGGAGCCCACCTCCTCCATCTGCTCCTCAAATCGGCTCCATCTCCTCCAGCCTATTGCCAAGATCCCGGATCTCTCCTCTTAAGTCTGTCCCCAGCGCAGCCAGGTCAGAACGGACAGCTTTCAAATCGGAACGAATTTCTTGCAACCATTCTTTGAACTCCGTCAAAGGAGCCGTCTCCGCTTGTTCCATGACCTCTCTTGATGTAAACAGGTCTTGAGGAGACAAACTCCCTGAGAGCTGCGCTTGGGTGGTGGTTCCAGGTCTGCCTTGCGATTCACCGTCGTGCCGCCAGTGTACACATACTGAGACAGGTTAGCTTGCAGGCTCGTTGCCAGACGCCCTGGCTCCCAACTGTGCTTTACTAATCAAAATGAGCTAAAATAAACTCAGATGCTGGGGAATCGCTATGAAAAACAGCATGGGCGAGCGGGAGCAAGCTCTTCAAGCAGCCATACTACTTGGTGATGTCACTTCCTCCCCCCTGCAGATGAAATTTAATGTGGACAAATGAAAAATTATGCACATTGGGAAGATTAGTCCGAATCATAGTAACCTAATGCTGGGGTTCGGCTTATGAGTCGGCGCTTAAAAAGATCTAGGTCTCGTTGTAGACAATATGCTGAAATCTTCTTCCCAGTGTGTGGCGGTGGCCAAAAAAGCTGAGGATGCTAGGAATTATTAGGAAAGGGATGCAAAATAAGACCAAGAATGTTTACTGCCTCTGTATTGTTCCATGGTGTGACCTCACCTTGAGTAAGTATTGTGTTCAGTTCTGGTCGCCGTATCTCAAAAAAGATATTGCGAAAATTTAAAAAGGAAAGGAAAGGTGAAAGAGTTCAGGCATTTTCAGCTTGGAAAAGAGATGACTGAGGGGGGGATAAGATTGAGATCTACAAAATCCTGAGTGGTGTAGAACAGGTAAAAGTGAATTGATTTTTTACTCTTTCAAACAGTACAAAGACCAGGAGACACTAAATGAAATTACATGGAAATACTTTTAAAACAAATAGGAGGAAATAATGTTTTCACTTAAAGAATAGTTAAACTCTGGAACTCTTTGCCGGAGGATGTGGTAACAGCAGTTAGCGTATCTGGGTTTAAAAAGAGGTTGGACAAGTTCCTGGAGGAAAATCCATAGTCTTGCTATTGAGAGAGACATGGGGAAGCCACTGCTTGCCCTGGTATACGTAGCCTGGAATGTTGCCACTCTTTTGGTTTCTGCCAGGTACTTTTGACCTGGATTGGCCACTGTTGGAAGCAGGATACTGGGCTAGATGGACCATTGGTCTGACCCAGTATGGCTGCTATTATGTGGTTGTTGGGACCTTACGCTGCTTTGGCCAGTAGCATACTGGAAAGTTCCAGGGTGCACTGGCCTATATTCCAGTGATCACAAGCAGCAACCCAAAGCAGAGGTAGTCCAGAGAAGGAGCAGATTCAAGGTTCTCCAAAAACAAATTTATCATCAACCCAGCTTGGCCAAGTTTCAGCACTTATGCCTTTCATCAGGGATCAACAAATTCTCCTTCATAAAAAAGCAAATGGCGTAAATAATCATGCATCCAGTGCAACCTCCAAAAACTCTCGCACTGGACGCTGAGTGCTGAGCTTGATGGATTTTCGGTCTGTCCTGGAATGGTGTGTGTGGGAAAACAGCACATAACATTGCAATTTGGCAGGGAAAGGGGAGCATTTTGAAAACTCTGCAAGGCAACCTTCATTTCTGCTTTTTAAACTTTGCTAGGGTTTTGGATACAGCCCTTTGAGAACTGCTTAACAGCTATATGGCTGAAAATTTCAAGGTACAAGTTATTCTATTTGCCAGGTCCCTGAGATAATGGTCCATCTGAGACTTAAATTTATAGGTGATGGGAATATCCCATTTTTGGACGCTGCCACCATGCTGGAGGATTGTAACTTATGGGGGACAGGGCTCTTTTTACATGTTTTGGTACTGTTTGAACAGGATTTAATTTTAATCGCGCATATGGAATATGCAGGTGTTATTTTTGGACAGAGGGTTTGGATTTTCCAGGACTTGGCAAAAGCCATGCAGGAAAGGCAGGAAGTGTTTCTTGCTACACACTGAAAAGTTTGGGGTTTAGGTGCAACATTTTTTTCCTTGGTGCCTATATAATCCCACCCCCCCTTTTTTTTTTACAAAGTGAAGCGGCAATGGGCTTTGAATTGGCTGTGTCTGCATTACTGCACTGGCAGCCACTAGTTCAGCTTTGTAAAATGGGTGTGTATGTGTAAATGGTTGATTAAAAAGTTTTGGTGTGTTATATTTTCTTTATCCCTGAGCAACTGTGTTTCTTTTTAAATTCTAAAATAAAATTGCTCAATCACCCTAATATTAGTTGCATTTATATTTCAACATAATTGGTAGTGAATTGTGTTACAGCTGTTAGATAGGGTCTGCTTTCATTTTCTCTGGATTTTTCTTTAGTTTCTTCTTTTTCTGTACTCCCCCCTTACACATTTAAGAGGCAATTCTATAAAAGTCACTAAAAGTCAGGCAACAAGATATGTAGCACACCAAGCGCTAATTCTGAACGGCGTCTGGGTATCCAGATTCTGGTATAGAAATGATAAAGGGGATGGAACCCCTCTCATATGTGGAAAGGCTAAAGAGGTTAGGGCTCTTCAGCTTGGAGAAGATACGATTTAGGTCTACAAAATCCTGAGTGGTGTAGAACGAGTAGAAGTGAATTGATATATATTTTTAATTATTGTTATTTTTATTTTTTTTATTCATCCCAAAAGTACAAGAGACTAGGTGACACTCAAAGAAGTTAAATGGAAATACTTTTAAAACAAATTGGAGGAAATATTTTTTCACTCAACAAATAGCTAAGCTCTGGAACTCTTTCCTGGAGGATGTAATAACGGCAGTTATCGTATCAGGGGTTTAGAAAAGGTTTGGACAAGTTCCTGGAGGAAAATTCTATAGTCTGCTATCGAGACAGACATGGGGAAGCAACTGCTTTCCCTGGGATTGGTAGCGTGGAATGTTGCCACTCTTTTGGTTTCTGCCAGGTACTTGTGATCCGGCTTGGCCACTGTTGGAAACAGGATACTGAGTCAACTTCAATAAAAGTTTTTAATTCTACATTGAGACTTCTTGGTCTGTTTTAAAGAGTCAGATCTTGTTCCTGCTCTTCGTCTTGATATGTTCTTACGCCAACAAATAGGTGCACCCGCTTACGCCATGTTAATAGCAGGTGTAAATGTGCGTGCCTAAATGTGGTATTCTAGTGTGTAACTTACAGTATTCTGCAATTTACATGTGTAAATGTGAGCTCTGCCCATGCCCCTCCCCCTGTGCATGCTCCCTTACATTTATATGCTAAGTGAACTGCGTGCTGAACTTATAGAATACCACTTACATGCAAGACTCTTACAGTTAAGTTCTAGTATTTTATAACTTAGTCCAGGCATTGACAAATTTTAACTAAATCTAGGAGCCAGCAGCGGAACCTCTCTTGCTTCTCCCTCCCCATCCTTCCAACTTTGTTCTCAGTGAAGTTGAAGGGGGACGGGGTCCCCTTCCAGATCAGCAGTAGCTCTTTTAGAAGGTGACTTACTAAGGCTCTTTCCTATTTTGTGTCTGTGGATAAGGAAATTGTTTTGTAAATCAGCTCTTTACAGTGCCTCTGCAAATCACTGGCAAAAACCAGTAGTCTCCCATCCCAAAGCATGCTGTCAGCTGTGTGACTGCACCTTCTTGATAGTGAAACAATTACCGCTTTGTTTCACATGTTACCAAAGCCTTGGTCCCCACCAGTCTCTCTCTAGCTCACATATACTCTTCTCCCCACGGATGTGACCCAGTCTCTCTCTGTTGCTCGTTCTCTGTTGCTCGCTTGTTTTCCACTCTCCATGGACCTCACCCAATCTCTCATTTGCATGTACTCCCATCCCCATGGACTTCTCCCAGTCTGTCTCTCTTGCTCGCATATACTCTACTCTACACGGACTTCATGCAGTCTCTCTCTCTCGCTCGCACATTCCCTCTCCCCACGGACTTCACCCAGTCTCTCTATAACATTGCTACCTATTCCCCTCACCTCACAGGCTGTGTTTTCAGAAGAAATAGCATGCTTCCTTGTCCTCTGTTGCAATTCAGCTCTCATGTAAACTTGAGTCACACAGAACAGGAAGTTTGAGTTGGTCTCACGGTTTCAAATCTTGAGACTTTGAAGCTGCTAGACTCAAACTTCCTGCACAATGTGGCTCAAGCTTACATAGCAGTGCAGAAGCCAGAAACATGCAGTTTGAGGTAGTGTTACCAACCCCCCCTCCCCAAAATTGTAGGGCATGAAATCCCGGGTGCCAGTGTGCAATTTCTAGGTGCCATGACAACTTAGCAGCTGGGATTTGTTGAGTCCTGACTTAATCTAATAATGCTATATGTTACATGATATATTTGTGGGTTATTTTCCTATGTTTTTTCCTTTGGAATTTGTATGTTATGCCCTATTTTTCTGATAAGATTGCTTGAAAGGTTTTGTTTCAAATGTATAAATATAATAGGAAAAGAAAGGTGGTGCAAAGTACAGGTAGATCCTAGTAGAAAACTTGTTCCATTGCACCATACTCTTGGGACTGGTGTCTAAGCACAAAGCAAAAGCAACAATGGAATGGCTCAACAAGAAGAAAGTGAATGTCCTTGGCTCCAGTCATATCTGTAGCAGGGCTTGAAGAATGCACTTCACAGATGATCCCATCCAATTTCAACAGCATGAGATATTCTGCCAAGAAGAATATGCAAAAACTGCACCATCTTGCTGCATGTGACTCCTAGTTGTTGCTGCTGCAAAAGGGGCTTCCATCAAGTATTGTCAAGGCGTGCGAAGGCTTATGTAGTCAGACGTTTTTGGTTTCCAACTCTTTTTGAATATTTTTATAACTATTTTTGTGTGTTGAAAGTATACAGTAGGTGGTCAGTGAAATGAACTTCTGTTTTGATGCATTTTGAACAGTATTTTGTAAAAACGTTTTATGCATTTTACTACTACTACTTATTTCTATAGCGCTACTCTTGTCCAGTGTACGCAGTGTACATGAAGAGACAGTCCCTGCTTGACAGAGCTTACAATCTAATTAGGACAGACAAACAGGACAAATCAGGGATAAGGGAATTACTAAGGTGGAAATGGTAAAGCATGGGTAGTTGAACAAGTGAATGAGGGTTAGGAGTTAAAAGCACCATCAAAAAGGTGGGCTTTTAGCCTAGATTTGACGACTAGCTATACCGCCTTTCAGGAAAATCAAAGTGGTTTACAGTCTTAAAAATAATATAGCATAAAGGAAGAAAGGAACTACAATATATTGATAGGACAGAAAATAGGGGGGGGGAATACCTTTTCTTATTTTAGTAGCAGTTCTGTGGTCTAGTCAACTTTGGCTGAATTAGTTTGTTTCCAGAGAAAGCTATACAATATAAGTGCGCCTTCAAGGAAGACTGAAATCAGGGATAGGAAAGCTTGGCACTAAGGTCAACGGGGAGGGAATTCCAGAGTGAAAGTACTGTAAAAAAGCGAGCTGACGTGAGCGATGAACAGAGGGAATGGATAATTGGTTACCTATGGAGGAACGAAGGATACAAGCAAGGCGTAATGGGACAATGAGAGAGGAAAGATGTGGGATTCCAGAAATCAAAATAAGAAGCAAAGAAATAATCTAAAGAAACAAAGAAAATATATATACATGTATTTAGCCCACAATAATTGAAGGGGGGGGGGGGGGGGGTCAGTCAATGAAAGAGAGAGAAAATAGGAAACATTTCTAAAATATATAGCAAAAACAGCAGCAAATGAGAAAAAACAGCCATCCTAACAGCATCAGTTTCTCTGGCTGTCTGGACAGAGAAACATGTAAGATTTGCTCTCAAACAATAGAGAACACAAGGAAATTTTAACATATAACTAGCTCTGAGAGCCAGGACTCAAGCTTTAAATGCTAGAATTTCCTGGTGCCTCTTTCTGCATAGAACGTGACAAGTCAGGAAAAATATGGATAGTAGATCCAAATAAAGTTTCATTCAAATGATTTGAAGTATACACGCATTATTCGGTTCCGATCGGGTTCGAGTGCAAATATAACTACAGTGGAACCCCGATATAATGCAATGATTGGGATCCATAAAATATTGCATTAAATGTTGGCTCGCATTACAGCGTAGACAGAGCTCACTAAGTTTTCACACCGGCACTGAGAGTGGCCTTCAGCCACATAGACAGAGCTCACCCAAAGTTGTTTTACATTAGAGGTGGGCCCACCCCAGCATAGCTAGACTTTGGCTGCAGTGTTTTTCATGGACCCCACCCCCATTCTGGTGTAGCTATACATTGTTAACAGAGGGAGCTATATGTTTAAAAAAAAAAGGTGGGGGGAGCTAAGACATGATCTTGTTATATGCGGATTTGTGTTATTGTGGGGCATGTTATATCGGGGTTCCACTGTACTAATGTAGTTCTTTGTGTGATGACTTCCAAAGAAGTCTCTTAAGAAGCCTGTCAAGTCCAAAGTTTGTACATTTCTCTCTGGTTTCTCAGTAGGGTTTCCAGGCAAACATACATAAATCACTCTAACCAAAGAAGGTAATGCTTCCAATGGTATTCATAAGACCTTCATAAAATATTTTTGGACTATATTTATATCTTTTATTAAAGGTGATTTAGGGGATTGGTGGGGCCAACATGACATTTGAGCAGGACATGTAGGTGAGGGCTCTTGCTTCTTCTGCTTTTACTATTGCTTTATTGCTCTTACCTGTTCTCCTTTGATGCCTAAGAGAAGAGAAAAACAGAGGGTTTTCTCTCCAACCGTTCCTCTTACTTCGTCTCCCCGCTAGACGGTAATTACATCTTTTACTGTTCCTACAGTTTCAGGCGTTTTCGCTGCCAGTCCTAAGTAAGAGCCTGGCTTTGTCGGTGACATTTCGCTGAGCAATGGAGGACCTTTTCCACTTCCTTGTCTTTGATTTCTGTTGGTATCTATGGAGCGTGTTATGGAGGGCTCCGGAATAGTGTCTAGTGAACTGCAGCTGGTCCTTCAGACTTCCCCGGAAGTTTTTGCCATCTGTGCCAGCATTGGTGGACATGCGGCAGTCAGGAGGTGATCTGCAGCCGGACTCCCATGGTGGTGAGAATGTGGAGTAGCAAGAGGGTTCAGGTTTGTCTGGCCCTGGAGCCAGAGGAAATCAGGCTATAGTAATCTCTCTCAAGCCGCTGGTGAGATCGATGACAATAACTATGGAGGCGCTGTGGTCTGCTATGGAGCGCCTTTACAAGATATGTGCTAGTTTTATGCCTCTTTAAACTCCTCGGCTAAGCTTCAAAACCTTGAGACTCTAATACAGCAGCATTCTTCCAGATTGAAAAAAATGGCAAAATCTTCCTTAGAGGTTATGAATATGTTGGCATAACAGACTGAGGACAAGTCTTTATTATTGAGAAAGATTGAGATCTTGAAAAATCACAAAAAGAGTTATAATTTGAGGTTTCTTAATTTTCTGGTATCTAAGTTGGTGGGACCCCCAGAACTCTCTAAGAATTTTCTTACAACAGTTTTGAAAGTACCAGCCTCTAAGATTCCGTCTTCAGAATATATATTTTGTAACCTCTTCAGATTTGGCAACTAAAACTGATGGGAAAGACTTGAACTTATCTGAATTTTTGAAATCATCAGAAGTGGAAGTTTCTGGAAGAATGACTTTGCTAGTTTTTTTTTTTTTTTTTGTACAAGATAAGAAAATGGTGTTGACTTTATTACGGGCTTAAGACTATCTCTTTTTTAGGTGACAGAGCTTATTTTTCCAGATGTCTTGAGATGGACACAGCTTAGGAGGAAGAGATTTCTATCTTACAGGCAAACTACTCTATTATTAGGATCTGTTTTTCAATTACGTTTCCCATGTAAGTGTTTGTTACCTACCAGGGGAAAAGATATATCTTCTATGAACCAGCTCAATTGTTGTTTTTCTTGGAGAGCAAGGGTGTTTCTGTATCATCCTCTAGTGCTTCCTAGTGATGTAGGTCATATTTTGTTTAGTTTCTTTTGTTAGTTTTTCTTGTAGCTTTTTTTTTATTCTCCCAATATTGTGGACTGCATATTGTATTTTGTTTACCTATTACTATTTGGCTAATGTTAGCATGTTTCTGGAATTTCTTCAAAGCGCATTCTTTGGCTTTGTATATCATAAATATAATACATTTTAAATAAAAGGTGATTTAGGGAAATTTAACAGTCTTAAATTGTTCTTCCTTTGTTGGTTCTCAAAGTACTCCATTTTCTGATTAATGAATTCGTTGTCCTTCATTAGAGCCACATTGTTTTCTTGCAAAAATGTTATCCTTGCTTCTGTTGCTCCACATTCTAGATATATGTAAGTCTAAAATAGGAACCTAGTCGTTCTATACCTTTTTAAGATAAGCAAAGTCACTCACCAAATGAGAACCTGAGAAACCACTTTATTTAAAGAAGTATTTACCGCCTGGATAACCTCCCAAAGCGACTCCAAGGTCAGAGCAGCAAATTTCTTCACTACCAGCAAACTGGCTTACAGTATCTTCTTTCTGTTTCCAATAGCTGAGTTAACTGGTCTCAACTCTCCAAACGAAGACACAGCTCTCATATCTGGGGAGCAAATGGCAAGAGGAGGGTCCCTCCAACAGGGATCTCGACATCTAGTCCAACCTGGGCTCATTACCCTACTCTCCCTGGGAAAGACTTGGTGCAATCTTTCCTTTTTTTTTCCCCATCTCAACATGGAAAAGTGTGTCTCCAAGCAGGTTTTCCTCAGAACAATGCAGGAGTTCAAGCCAGAGCATCTGTGCCCAATGCCATTTTGGCCCCACCCCACCCCTTTTAAACAGCAGAATGTGAAATATGTACAAGGGTGTGGGACTTTGCAAGGCAATATGTGTGTGAGATACAGCGAGAACTGGATTGATTTGGGAGGGGTTGATGTTAGAGTAATCATGATTGTGTAGTTTATCAAAATTTCAGGGAGGGGGCCTAGGGGACTGATGCATAAGTGAAAGGGGAAGATGCAAGGCAAAAGGTTCACTCAGGGTGTTTATTACATTTGCACTGGCCCTGGCTAATTTGCAGGGTGGCAGTTATGTGCATGGTCATATGGAAATGTGAGTTGGTGCCTGATGTGAGTTGACATGATTGAGGTTATTCTTGTCAAGGAATTGCTGAGCTTTAGCTTGTTTTTGCTGCTTATCACATCAGACAAAGAGCTGCTAATTTTCTGAAGATGTCCTAAGCAGAAAATACTGGAAGAACCATCTATTTTCAGAGACTTTGAAGGCAAAAATATATTAGAAGGCTAAATAGATATGGCATGGAAGACTTGCCTCGACTTCATAACCTAAATGGCTCTTTCTAACAAAATGACATAATAGCCAAGTGTCCACTTTATAACCCCAAGGGACATATAAGTCAAAATCCTTTATTTGATGGATCACACTATTAAAAAAAAATGATTAAAAAGTCAGTAACTCGGGTTGGTTGTGCAGCAAGAACTGGACTATACTGCTGCAATTATGAAACACATTTTGCATAGATATGAACTTTTGTATATTGTAAATTCTGTTTTGCATAATAAAAATAAAGTAGTTTCCAACCTTGATTTGTGAGTAAATAACTTTTTGTTCTTTTGGGAGTGTTATTGACTGGAAATCTCAGGTATGGATGCAGGGAGAAAAGATGGGAAGAGAAGGATGAAGGAAAATTAGGGATGGGTAGAGAAGAAGGGGAAAGAGAGGTTCTAGAAAAAGGAAGGCAGTATATTGTAGGAATTTGTGGGGGGGGGGGGGGGGGGGGGGGGGGAAGGGCAGCATGGATATCTAGAGTTGCCCAGCTCTGGTTTCAGCCCTGCTGTCCCTTGGACTTATACCCGGGTCCTCTTTCTCTTCTTGCATTGAGTGCCAATATACACACATTCTCTCCATGCTCCTTATTTGCATATTCCTTATATACCAGTTCATCCTTTATACACATCCACATCCCCACCAGCCCTCTTTCACACAACTCACTCTCCCATCTCTTTTTTAGCCTTGTAGTTTCCTCCTCTTCCATCCCTCCTCTCTCTGATTTTCTCCTGCAGATCAGGCTGGCAGGAGGAGAGTGGCAGCACCCTGAACCACATTCTCTGCCTCGAGCCATGCCACAAACATATGGTCATAAGTTGAAAGCACTAGTTTAAAGTTTCACATTTACTTAAAATTTACAATCCCGCCCAACAGACGAACCATCTGCAGCTTACAATCTAAAGTAGTATAGTAAGATTGACATACTTGATGAGAGGGGGAAGGAGGGGAGGAGGCTACATTATTAGATAAGATAGCAGGGGGAGAGCACAGGAGGTTGTGCTGTCTGGAGCTTACTTCCAGTGCTCCCAGGAAAGGTTAAAGGAGTTAGCGAAAGGCATCTGAAAAAAAGAATGTCTTAAGGTTTGCTTTGAAACGTTCAGGGGAGGACTGCAGAGTGAGGTGTCCAGGTAACATTCCAGAGTTCGGAGCGTTGGTGGAGAAAATACAACCCTGAGTAGTAGTATAAAGTTTTTCCCTGAAGATGGGGACTACGAAGTTGTGGATGGTAAAGGAGCAGAATGCAACCAGAAGTGCTACCTTTTTCCTCTTTCTGCCAACCATTCAAAATTGGGAGTGGGATAATAGGCTGGGAGAGGGAACTTATTGGATTTAACTTGGCCTCCAGTCTCCTGCAGTAAATCCTTGGGACTGGTGAAATCTGTGCAGGGTCAGATTTTGTGGCCCTTCCTACAACCATGTCATCATGGGAGTCTAGGGGCCTTGATTATAAATACATGCTGTTATTAAAACCATGGCAGGAAATTGATTAGGTACATGATATTTTGTACCTTGCACTGGACTAGAAACAGACAGGAACAGCAAGCCTAGGAGTTGCCATGGAGCTGAAGTATGAGAGAGAATTGAGCAGACAAAAAATGGTAGGAAGGGAAGGGGCTAGGAAAACATTAAAATCAAGAAATATGAGGAAAAAATTAAAAATGCTGTAGATTAATAGCATGATACAAATATTATACTGATTATTCCCCCCCCCCCCCCCCCCCCCCGGCTCCTAAGTATTTTGGTTGGCACCAAAGTTCTTTTGTAAAATGTTTTTAGGCCTAATAAACAACATATTACTCCTTCTCCCACATTCACACATGATTCTAGGCTGCAGTCTCTGGACTACAGCACTGAGGGTTAAGTCCTTGGTATGTGCTCCCAGACCACCTTCCAGTTAAGTTTGGAGGGGCTTTGTCCTCCTCCTTAGCTCGGAGGTGGGTCTGTGGACTTCCCTCAAGTTCCGGGGCCTGGTAGCCCCTAAGGTATCCCTGCCAGTGGGATACATCTCTCTTCCTTCTGGGTTCCTCCCTACCTACCTCTACCTACCCCCCCCCCCCCCCCCCCCCAGGGTGCTCTCTGCCACAGTAAAATAGAAAATAGCCTGTGTCCCTTTAGAAAATAACAAAGCAGGGAGAAGCAGCAGGCCATGCACAGCTGACACAGTTATGAAACAGGGTGGTTCAGGTAAACCCAAACAGTGGGGCTCTCGGGGTGTCAGCACAGTGGAGGCTGCAGGAGCCACCACATGATTACTGTATCACGTTCCTACTGCCACCACTGTCATGGAGACAGATTTCAGTGTGCGTGGCTTCCAGGAGCGTAGCCAGACACCCAGGTGATTTGGTCTGTCCTTCTCTCACCTGCATGCCATATGGTCTCTCAAACACCCCCCACCCCCTCCCTTGTATACCTTTTAACTAGCAGATTTCCACCGGCAGCATGCAGCAACTAATACACACTGCTCATGTTGGCCCCACAGCTTTCCCTCTGATGCAACTTCCTGTTTCTACATAGGCAGGAATACATCAGAGGAAAGGCTGTGGTGCTGGTGTGAGCAGTATGCATCAGTCGCTGCGCACTGCTGGTGAAGTTCTGCTATTTACAAGGTTTGCAGGAGGGACAGTTGTTGGGAGTTTTCGGATGGTGGGACTTTGGGATTCCTGCTAGCCACATCATGGTTGTGCTGCTACTGGGTGGGCCTGAGCCTAAAGTGGGTGGGCTGGGCCCACCCTTGGCTATGCCACTGGTTTGGGGGGGGGGGGGGGTCCCAGGGGTCCTTAGGAGGATTTGGGGCTGCATTTGTTCAGGCCCTTTCTAAGAGCATTTGGACAGCCTTAGAGGATCGCCAGGGATTCTGGTGGGGCCAGAATCCTTTTCAGGTCTCAAAACATACTGGGGGAGGAGGAGGAGCTAGTTTCCTTGGCCTTTAGGGTCAGAGGCCCCAAGCAGGCCAGATGCTTTGATGGCAGTTTGCTGGATCAACCTATTTTGCCTGGCTCCTCTTGGTCAGAGACCTGGGAGATCCTGGATGGGGTACTTCTACTTGGGGGGTGGCGGGCATTTGCCGAAGCTGGGTGTACTGTCCCCTGAGGAGGATGAGGATGAGTCCTCAGTGATGAGGCTTTTTAAAAAAGAGGAGCTGCTTACTGAGATTGACCAAGTAGTGGAGGCCCTCTGTATTCCAGGAATGGCCACACCAAAAATCTCTGAGGGAAACTTGATCCTGGAGGGCATTTGGCCTCCAAGGCTCTTTCTCTTCCCTGGGCCTTCTCTCAGATTGTCATAGGGGAGTAGGAAGCTTGTGATTTGGTGCTGAAAGGTCCCCTTCTACAAGAGGACTTGGACAAGCTCTTGGCATTTCTGAAGATGAGTGCTTTAATATTTGCAGTAACAGACTACCATTCCCATAGAAAATGGAGTGGTGTTGAAGGTGAAGGAGGAAGGATGTCGGACAATGCCAAAGGCATGGCATATGTCAACAATCAGGGAAGCACAAGAAGTGTGGCAATAGCTCAAGATGTCACCCTGCTGTGTGACCTGAGCAGAATCTCCTAGCTCTCTCCACAGTTCACATTGCAGAGGTGAAGAATGTGCATTTTCTCAGCCAAGAAATTTTAGACCGAGTAGAGTGGGAAGTGGATCCCATAGTGTTCCAACTATTGGTGGATCGCTGAGGGTTGCCCCCCCCCCCCCTTATCTCATTGCAGTATGGCAGATTGCCAAGTGTCCCACCTTTTCTTGAGTCACAGAAAAGGTGAAGGAGCATGGGGATCAATGCATCGATTCAGCTTTGGCCTCATCAGGAATCTGTTTATATCTTTTCTTTGTGGACACTGGTTGATTGGGTAATCCACAAGATCACAACATACCCCTTTTTGGGGACCCCAGTAGATCTTCATACCAAGGATGACACAACCAATGCAGATCTACTGGGGTCTATTGGAGCTGTCTTTCCTTGTTCATGGAAGATATGGATCCCTTCTGGATTATAGATTAGTTCTTCCCCCCACCCATGCTTATCTGAAAACAATAGTTATCCTTGCTTCCAGCCCTCAAAAAGAGGAACTGCAGGAATGCCAATTCAGGTGTTAACCACTCACTTTTGATAAACTGTAGAATCTAAAAAGGGGCCCCGAGCTTTCTTCTACTTTCCCACTTTACTACTGTGCACCACTGTCGAGCATTCCATCTCACAGATGTAACGGTCTTTCGCCATTCATTTAATTAGGGGTGTGACCCACTCTGACTTTCAGGAACTAGCTAAAGTAGACAAGCAGCATCCAGACAAAGGTTAATCCAGCTTTTGCTGAGCCAGAGTGATATCTGGTACCAATCTACCAAATAAAAAACACAGGTCCCACAGAACCCTCAATCCAAGCCATCTCTGGAGGCTAGATTGCACAGTCTTCCAGAAGGTGCTCGCTTTATGACAAGTCCATCATATGTGGCCCATAGCTCCCTTCTCACCACAGCATCCCCAGCGAAATGGGGAGATGGAAACATATGGTAAATCCTTGCCAGGGTTAAATACCAACATTCTGGGGAAGGGGGAGCCTATTCTGAAAGGATGGGCTCCACCTTAACCAGGGTGAGACCAGGCTGCTGGCATCGGCATTTAAAAAGGAAATAGAGCAGCTTTAAAACTAGAAATGGGGGGAAGGCCGACAGTTGCTCAAAAGCGCATGGTTTGGGATAAGGTATCTTTCAAAGATATCACCAAAACAGGGAAGATAGGGTATCCTGATAGTGAGGTTGCAAAAGAGACCGTAGTAGATCAGGTGTCCCTAAATAAAAATCAGACAAAAGATTGTAAATTAGTACTGTCAAGTACTAAGCATGATGTAAATAGGAGCAACAAACACAGTTTGAAATGTCTATATGCGAATGCCAGGAGCCTAAGAAATAT
This sequence comes from Microcaecilia unicolor, assembly GCF_901765095.1. Taxonomy (NCBI): domain Eukaryota; kingdom Metazoa; phylum Chordata; class Amphibia; order Gymnophiona; family Siphonopidae; genus Microcaecilia; species Microcaecilia unicolor. The sequence goes on from NC_044034.1 coordinate 342,868,111, forward strand.
TTATTTATTTATTTATTTTATTGCATTTGTATCCCACATTTTCCCACCTATTTGCGGGCTCAGTGTGGCTTACAATACATTGTGAATAATGGAAATCTAATTTGTTACAAATAAGATGGGAGAGTTAGAATATATTGCACTAAAAGAAAAATTAGATACAATAGGCATCTCTGAGACCTGGTAGAAGGAGGCTAACCAGCTAGACACTGTCATACCGAGGTACAAATTATATCGTAGTGATAGGGTGGATCGAATTGGTGGAGGGGTACCATTGTATGTTAAGGAGAGCCTTGAATCAAATAGATTGAAAATTCTGCAGGAAACAAGACACTTCTTGGAATCACTGTGGATTGAAATTCCATGTGTAAAGGGGATGAACAGACGGATGCAGAAATGTTAAAGGAAATTATGAACGCAAACAAACTGGGCAACACAATAATAATGGGTGATTTCAATTACCCCGATATTGACTGGGTAAAAGTAACATCAGGACACACTAGGGAGGTAAAATTCCTTGATGAAATCAAGGACAGCTTTATGGAGTAGCTGGTACAGGAACCGACGAGAGAAGGAAACATTCTAGACCTAGTCCTTAGTGGAGTGCATGATCTGGTGCGGGAGGTGCTGGTGCTGGGGGCACTTGATAACAGTGATCATAATATTATCGGATTTGATATTAGCTTTGAAGTATGCATAGGAAATCAAATACGTTAGTGTTTAACTTCAAAAAAGGAGACTATGATAAAATGAGAAGAACAGTGAAAAGAAAACTTAGAGGAGCGACTACGAGGGTCAAAAATTTACATCAAGCGTGGATGCTGTTCAAAAACACTATCCTGGAAGCCCAGGCCAAATATATTCCGCGTATTAAAAAAGGAAGACGAATCAGCTACATTGAGTCACATGTTCTGGCTCTGCCCAAGGATTGTTAGTTTTTGGGCGGCAGTGTACGGTGCTACTAATAATTACAGGAAACGCAAGGTTGCAATCTGCCCCCTGAATTTATTTGGGGTATTTAACTATTAAGGTCCGGCTTGCTCAGCATTTCGGCGTTTCCTGCAGAAAGCCACTTATGTTGGGAAAAAAGCGGTCTTGCTATACTGGAGAGAAGCACAGGCACCTACACTGGCAACGTGGAGGATACACATGATAGAACTCTTAAAGCTGGAAAGGTGCGGGATCATGAATCTTTCCTCGGAGGAGGGACAGTTGTTTCAAAGGACATGGGAAAATCTTTGGGCTACACTCCAGCCAGCAGCGCGTAGTAGAATATTAAACTGTTAATGCTGTCAATACTAAGTTGTTTCCCCATTATGGCTCAGGAATCAGGAGGGGAGGGGGAAAGGGGAAGGGCGGGGACTGGGAGAGGGGGGAAAAGGGGGGGGGGAAATGCCTAGTAGAAAGATATAATGTGTATGTGCAATTACTACTAGTTGTGTTTCTGAGAAAGTGTTATGAGTTTTTGCTTATGGCTTGTTAATAATAATAAGAATGATTTAAACATAAAAAAAAAAGGAAGACAAGACCAAACGACAGCCGGCATGGTTAAATAGTGAGATGAAGGAAGCTATTACAGCTAAAAGAAAATCCTTCAGAAAATGGAAGAAGGAACCGACTGAAAATAATAAGAAATGGCATAAGGAATGCCAAGTCAAATGCAAAGCGCTGATAAGGAAAACTAAGAGGGACTTCGAAAAAAAAGATTGTGTTGAAGGCAAAAACACGGAGTAAAATTTTTTTTTAGGTATATTAAAAGCAGGAAGCCGGCAAAAGAATCGGTTGGACCGCTAGATGACCGAGGAGTAAAAGGGGTGATCAGGGAAGACAAAGCCGTAGCGGAGAAATTAAATGAATTCTTTGCTTCGGTTTTCACCAAGGAAGATTTGGGTGGGATACCGGTGCCGGAAATGGTATTCGAAGCTGACGAGTCGGAGAAACTTAATGAATTCTCTGTAAACCTGGAGGATGTAATGGAGCAGTTCTACAAACTGTAGCAAATCTCCTGGACCGGATGGTATTCATCCCAGAGTACTGATAGAACTGAAAAATGAGCTTGCGGAGCTATTAGAAATATGTAATTTATCCTTAAAATCGAGCATGGTACCGGAAGATTGGAGGGTGGCCAATGTAACGCCGATTTTTAAAAAAGGTTCCAGAGGAGATCTGGGAAATTATAGACCGGTGAGTCTGACGTCGGTGCCGGGCAAAATGGTAGAGACTATTATTAAGAACAAAATTACAGAGCATATTCAAAAGCATGGATTAATGAGACAAAGTCAACATGTATTTAGTGAAGGGAAATCTTGCCTCACCAGTCTACTACATTTCTTTGAAGGGGTGAACAAACATGTGGATAAAGGGGAGCCAGTTGATATTGTGTATCTGGATTTTCAGAAGGCGTTTGACAAAGTACCTCATGAAAGACTCCAGAGGAAATTGGAGAGTCATGGGATAGGAGGTAGTGTTCTATTGTGGATTAAAAGATAGAAAACAGAGAGTAGGGTTAAATGGTCAGAATTCTCAATGGAGAAGGGTAGTTAGTGGGGTACCCCAGGGCTCTGTGCTGGGACAGCTGCTTTTTAACATATTTATCAATGACCTAGAGATGGGAGTAACTAGTGAGGTAATTAAATTTGCTGATGACACAAAGTTATTTAAAGTCGTTAAATCGCAGGAGGATTGTGAAAAATTACAAAAGGACCTTACGAGACTGGGAGACTGTCTAAATGGCAGATGACGTTTAATGTGAGCAAGTGCAAAGTGATGCATGTGGGAAAGAGGAACCCGAATTATAGCTACGTCATGCAAGGTTCCACGTTAGGAGTCACGGAAAGGGATCTAGATATCATCGTTGATACGTTGAAACCTTCTGCTCAGTGTGCTGCTGCGGCTAAGAAAGCAAATAGAATGTTAGGTATTATTAGGAAAGGAATGGAAAACAAAAATGAGGTTGTTGTAATGCCTTTGTATCGCTCCATGGTGAGACCGCACCTCGAATATTGTGTTCAATTCTGTTCGCCGCATCTCAAAAAAGATATAGTGCAATTAGAAAAGGTGCAGAGAAGGGTGACAAAAATGATAAAGGGGATGGGATGACTTCCCTATGCGGAAAGACTAAAGCGGCTAGGGCTCTTCAGCTTGGAGAAAAGGCGGCTGAGGGGAGATATGATAGAGGTCTATAAAATAATGAATGGAGTTGAACGGGTAGATGTGAAGCCTCTGTTCACGCTTTCCAAAAATATTAGGACTAGGGGGCATGCGATGAAGCTACAATGTAGTAAATTTAAAACGAATCAGAGAAAATTTTTCTTAACTCAACGTGTAACTAAACTCTGGAATTCGTTGCCAGAGAATGTGGTAAAAGCAGTTAGCTTAGTGGAGTTTTAAAAAGGTTTGGACAGCTTCCTAAAGGAAAAGTCCATAGACCGTTATTAAATGGACTTGGGGAAAACCCACTATTTCTGGGATAAGTAGTATAAAATGTTTTGTACATTTTTGGGATCTTGCCGGGTATTTGTGACCTGGATTGGCCACTGTTGGAAACAGGATGCTGGGCTCGATGGACCTTTGGTCTTTCCCAGTATGGCAATACTTATGTACTTGTGTACAGTACTTTTTTCTGTTCTCCTGAAAATTAACAGACATAGAAATCTTGGACATGATGGCCTCCATTGCACACCAGTCTTGATCTTTATATGAAGTGCCTAATTTTCCCTCTTAATTTTTATCTATGAGCAAAGGAGACCTTTTTTGTATACCTCTGGTACCTATAAATTACTACTTTTAGTTTTTGGGTTTCCACAAAATCCTCACATATGTCCTCCAGAAAAGATCCCTCCCTCCAAAGTCTCCTTATAAACCAAGGAGGAAAGGAAATGAACCAACTGATTACAAGTGTAGTGGTTATGCCTGGGAATTGATAAGTGTGAGAAAGCATATCAAATAACTCAAAATGAGTTTCATTCCACAACTCTTTTCAAGTGGTGAGCCCCAATTACTCCTAGTGCTTAAAAGTGCCTGATCTCATGCTTGACATAAAGGTTAGAGGCTATAGGCAAGTACCTAGATCAGTATGTGCTCCCAGGGATCAGTCCACAGACCACCTTCCAGTCAACTTTGGAGGGGCTTTGCCCTCCTTGGCTCTGAGACTGGTCTGTGGACTTCCCTCATGTTCTGGGGCCTTTTCCCTCTCCTTCCATAATAAACACCTCATCAGTCTCAATTGCTTGTTATGCCAGATAAATTTAAACACTTTTTTCTGCACTATAGCTAAACTGTGCCTGGGCAGTACCACCAGGTGCACTTGAAATAGATATGTGAGATTGGGAAGTACATTTGTTTTAATAGTGGCAATTCTACCAAACCAAGGAAAATCTAACATCCCATCACTCTAAATCCATCGTGATCTCTCTGATTAAAGAGGTATAATTATATCGTGGGGTTAAATGTACCCCTAAATATTTAAGATGTCTTTGTGCACCCACTTTAGGCTTTGAAATCTTCATTTTCTTTTATGTTTGAAGGGCCCAAATCAAACACCTCTTTTTTAGAACTATTGATTTTAAAACCCAAAACAGAAGCATATTTCTGAATCTGTTGGAACAAATCTCAACGTCCTGGATTTCAAACATACTGACTTTAGTAAAATGGGGGAGTACCTGAATAAAACTGATGGGGTGTGAGGACATATGAGAAGTGGAAAGGCACTGTGGTCCAGGCTGAAAGGAGCTATAAATATGACTACTGACCTTTGTGTGAGGAGAATAAATAAAAGCAAGAGAAAAAGGAAACCGATATTGTTCTCCAAGCAAGTGGCTGAAAAAATAAAGACAAAAGAGTTGGCGTTCATGAAATACAGAAAAACTCAAGAAGAGGAACACAAAGAGCAGTGAGATGAAACTGAAATAAGCCAAGAGAGATATATGTCTGCCAAAAAGCAGAAGAACAAATGACTAGGAATGTAAGGAGGGGAGACAAGAATTTTTTTCAGTTATATTAGTGAAAGGATGAAGACTAAAAATGGAATTATGAGACTGAAAGATGCTGTGAGCCACAATATGGAGAAAGATGAGGAAAAAGCAAATCTGCTACACAAGTACTGCTGTGTTCACGGATGAAAATCCTGGAGAAGGACCACAATTGACTGGCAAAGGTAAATATGAGAATGGAGTGGATATAGCACCGTTCACGGAAGAAAGTGTTTATGAACAACTTGAAAATCTGAAGGTGGACAAGGCAATGGGACCAGTCAGGATCCATTCCAGGATATTGAGGAAGCTCAGAGAGGTTCTGGTGTGTCCTCTTAAAGATTTGTTTAATAAATACTTGGAGATGGGAGAGGTTCCTTGGGATTAGAAAAGAGCAGATTTGGTCCCTATTCACAAAAGTGGTAACAGAGAAGAAGCTGAAAACTACAGGCTGGTAAGCCTTACTTCGGTTATTGGAAAAGTAATAGAAGCGATGCTGAAGGAAATTTCCTGGAATCCAATAGGTTACAAGATCCGAGACAACATGGTTTTACCAAAGGTAAATAGTGGCAAACAAATCTGAATTCTTTGACTGGGTGACCAGAGAATTGGATCGAGGATGTGCGTTAGATGTAATCTACTTAGATTTCAGCAAAGCCTTTGACACGGTTCCTCATAGGAGGCTCTTGAATAAACTGGACAGGCTGAAATTAGGACTCAAGTGGTGAACTGGTTGACAGACAGACCCCAGAGGGTGGTGGTTAATGGAATTCAATTGGAGGAAGGAAAGGTGAGTAGCGGAATGCCTCAAGGATCGGTGCTGGGGCTGATTCTGTTCAGTATATTTCTGAGTGTCATTGCTGAAGGGTTAGAGAAGGTAAGGTTTGCCTTTTTGCGGATAATACCAAGATTTGTAACAGCATGGTCACCCCCAGAGGGAGTGGAAAACATGAAAACGGATCTGCAAAAGTTAGAAGAATGGTCTAATGTTTGGCAATTAAAATTCAATGCAGTGCAACAAAGTGCAGAGTGATGCACTTAGGGAATAGAAATCCAAGGGAGCCATATGTGTTTGGCAGTGAGAGGCTGATATGCACAGACAGGGAGATGGACCTTGGGGTGATAGTAGCTGAGGTGGTGGCCATAGCCAGAAGGATGTCACCCCCAGAATAAACTTAATGGCAGAGGGGAAGGCCATCTAAATACAGAAAACCATCTAAACTCTTTACGCAGATGGAAAGCAATGAGCACAAATGCTCGTAGTCTAGGTAAAAAGGTTCAAGACTTGCAAGCCCTGATGTTTGAAGAAAACTTGGATATTGTTGCTATTACAGAGATGTGGTTCAATGATTCCCATGAATGGGATGCGACTATACTGGGCTATAATCTTTTTAGAAAAGATAGAGAGGGCCGAAGGGGTGGAGGAGTGAGAGACAATATCAGAGTGGCTGAAATGTGGGGCACCTGGGGAAAGGAAGAAGCTTTATGGATCAGGAGCAGTTGTCAGATGTCTCTTGCTGGTGAGATAAACATTTTGGTAACAAGTTGGAGGAGGTTGTTGACCTCTTTAAGAAGCAAGCTGATACCATCAAGTCACTCTTCCGTCCAACTCTTGCAGCACTCTCCTCTTCCATGAGGTATTTGGGTATTGGTCAAAGATGCCCTATTACTCTCAAAGGTGTAGGGACCCTCCTACCTCTCACCCTTCCCAATTTTCCCTCCACACAAGATATTGATGTCAGATACATCCTACCTGGGGTGGGGAGCTTAAGTAGATAGGCTTCATACTCTGGGTCAATGGTCCTCTTAGGAGACCCAGTTACACATAAATCTCCTGGAGCCACTGGCAGTGTGAAATGCTCTAAATTTCAGAGGTCAGCTGATGCACAAAATTGTTCTCATTCAAACAGGCAATCCAAGTTGCTGTGTACTACATCAGCAAGCCAGGGAGGCATGAGTTTGTACCTCCTGTGTCAGAAAACGCCTAGTCTGTGGGCTTGGGCATTTGAACCTGGAATGCTGCTCGGGCCTACTTACCTGGCTGGAAAATGCAACAATTTGGCAGAGACTGAACAGGGGGTATGGGTGTAGCGTGGGAGGTCTAGCGAGAGTAAGGCAATCCCTCGGTGGAACTGTTTGCCACTCATCTGAACAAAGTCCCCCAGTACTGCTCTAGACTGAGATCACATAGTAGACGAGTCTCAGATGGCATCTTCCTTCATTGGCAGTGGCAGGTCTTCTGTTTGCATATCCTTTCATACCTCTTATAGTGAAAACTTTGCTGAAACTCAAGCAGGGCAGAGGAATCATGGTCTTCATCACCCCCTTTTGGCTGAGGCAGATATGGTTCAATCTACTTTTGGTGCTAGCCTCCAGAGAGCTGTAGTGACTGGACTGCTTTCAGACACTCATCACCCAGAACAAGGGCTTGCTTCTGCATCCCAACCTCCATACCCTGGCCTTCACAGCTTGGATATTGAGAAGGGTAGTGGTTGATTCTCTCCAAATGCATGAAGGCTTCACTCGAGTCTTGCTTGCTTCTGTTAAGAGGTAATATAATTTCAGGTTGAAGAGGTTTGCTGTTTGGTGTGAGCACAGAGCCCTAGATCCTTTCTCCTGCCCAACACAAAAACTGCTTGCATACCTTCTATAGTTGTCGGAGTCGGGTCTCAAGATAAAATCTTTTAGGGTTCACCTCATTGTAATTGGCGCTTGTCAACATGTGAAGGGTAAGCCCATTTCTATACAGATCTAGTTCGATTTTATGAGAGGTTTGTTCTTGGTCAAGCACCCTGTCAAATCTCCCACAGTGTCATGGGATCTCAATGTCATTCTCACCCAGTGAGCCACTTCAATCCTGTCACCTGAAGTTTTTGTCCTGGAAGGCTTTGTTTGTGGGGACGGTTACTTCAGCTTGCAGAGTCAGTGAGCTTCAGGTAGGTTCTAGTAGCTGGTCCATCTTACCAAGATTTCATTATAACAGAGTAGTTCTTCACACATGTCCTAAGTGCCTTCTAAAGGACTTGTTGAATTTCCACCTTTACCAGTCAGTTGTCCTACTAGCATTCTTCCCGAAGCCCCATGCTCATTGTGGTGAAAGTGCACTGCACACTTTGGACACCAAGAGAGCCTTGGCCTTCTCTCTGGAGTGGACTAAATCCCATAGACTGTCCATTTTGTTTGATCCTAACAGGATGGGAACAGCCATCTGCAAACAAACATTATCCAGTTGGCTAGCAGACTGCATTTCTTTCACCTCTGCCCAAGCTAGGCTGACTCTAGAGGGTCATGTCACGACTCAGTGTCCAAGCCATGACTTCATCGAGGTCAGCCTTCAAGAGACTTGCAGAGCAGCCCTCTTTCCTTTCTGTGCCATTGGAGTTCTTTCTGGGGTGCTTTACCTGCAAGCTGAGGGTAAGGATGAGGCAGATGCCCACTGATTTGCAAACAAATTTGTCAGAGTAGAGCAGGAGCTCAGGGACTAAGCTACTGTAAAGGACAGTGACATCACTTCCTCCCCAGAAGGTGAAATTATTCTTACCTGTTAGTTTTATTTCCTTGAGTCCTGCTAGACCAGTCCAGCATCCCTTCTGGGAAGACAGCCACCCTGTGATATCCATCAAAGTGTTCCCTAGGTCACCCTTTTAGCTGTGTAGAGAAGAGTTTAGTTCCTACAGAGAGTTCCTTGAGTGGGTATCAAGGTAAATTGAAGAGTTTAGTTCCTTGAGTGGGTATCATTGTTCACGTTCTGGCCTATTTCATCTTGCTTTGGCATTGGTAATGTGAGATGTGAAAGGATACACTACTCCTTATAGCAGCGATGCCACCAGAATATTCAAAATTTTCTGTCTCCCATCTGCTGGTCCGGTGCACAACCTATTGGTCTGGACTTGGCCAGCAGTATTCCAGGAAAGGAAATTAGCAGGTAAGACTAATTTCACCTTTCAATCAACAATTTGTCAGCCAATCACTGTTACTTTTTGTTTCATTCCACAAATAGAATAAGATGACTTAAATACTAGATTTCACCTGTAACAGGAAAGGCAAAAATAACATCCCCCCACCACCAGTGTGCCTAGTTTGATCATTACAGGGATGTTTCTGGGCTGGCTGGCGGCAATGTACCAATGCTCCTTCCAGAAAAGCCTGTAATCATGGACCCGATTCTGACTAGTAGGTGTCACCCCCATCTATCTAACCTACTTGGCCCCCTTCTATTTAATAGTGGATAGAAGGAGCTCCCAAATGTTTAAAAATGGCATTTTAACTGTCCAGGCAGAGGAGCATTAACTGTTATTTTGGTAGGTTCTTTGAAATTCCTTTTGATTATGAGGCCTGAAGTAAGCTATTCATTAAAATGAAGACATAAGTACATAAGTAGTGCCATACTGGGAAAGACCAAAGGTCCATCTAGCCCAGCATCCTGTCACCGACAGTGGCCAATCCAGGTCAAGGGCACCTGGCACGCTCCCCAAACGTAAAAACATTCCAGACAAGTTATACCTAAAAATGCGGAATTTTTCCAAGTCCATTTAATAGCGGTCTATGGACTTGTCCTTTAGGAATCTATCTAACCCCTTTTTAAACTCCGTCAAGCTAACCGCCCGTACCACGTTCTCCGGCAACGAATTCCAGAGTCTAATTACACGTTGGGTGAAGAAAAATTTTCTCCGATTCGTTTTAAATTTACCACACTGTAGCTTCAACTCATGCCCTCTAGTCCTAGTATTTTTGGATAGCGTGAACAGTCGCTTCACATCCACCCGATCCATTCCACTCATTATTTTATACACTTCTATCATATCTCCCCTCAGCCGTCTCTTCTCCAAGCTGAAAAGCCCTAGCCTTCTCAGCCTCTCTTCATAGGAAAGTCGTCCCATCCCCACTATCATTTTCGTCGCCCTTCGCTGTACCTTTTCCAATTCTACTATATCTTTTTTGAGATACGGAGACCAGTACTGAACACAATACTCCAGGTGTGGTCGCACCATGGAGCGATACAACGGCATTATAACATCCGCACACCTGGACTCCATACCCTTCCTAATAACACCCAACATTCTATTCGCTTTCCTAGCCGCAGCAGCACACTGAGCAGAAGGTTTCAGCGTATCATCGACGACGACACCCAGATCCCTTTCTTGATCCGTAACTCCTAACGCGGAACCTTGCAAGACGTAGCTATAATTCGGGTTCCTCTTACCCACATGCATCACTTTGCACTTGTCAACATTGAACTTCATCTGCCACTTGCACGCCCATTCTCCCAGTCTCGCAAGGTCCTCCTGTAATCGTTCACATTCCTCCTGCGACTTGACGACCCTGAATAATTTTGTGTCATCGGCGAATTTAATTACCTCACTAGTTATTCCCATCTCTAGGTCATTTATAAATACATTAAAAAGCAACGGACCCAGCACAGACCCCTGCGGGACCCCACTAACTACCCTCCTCCACTGAGAATACTGGCCACGCAATCCTACTCTCTGCTTCCTATCTTTCAACCAGTTCTTAATCCATAATAATACCCTACCTCCGATTCCATGACTCTGCAATTTCTTCAGGAGTCTTTCGTGCGGCACTTTGTCAAACGCCTTCTGAAAATCCAGATATACAATATCAACCGGCTCCCCATTGTCCACATGTTTGCTTACCCCCTCAAAAAAATGCATTAGATTGGTGAGGCAAGACTTCCCTTCACTAAATCCGTGCTGACTTTGTCTCATCAGTCCATGTTTTTGTATATGCTCTGCAATTTTATTCTTAATAATAGCCTCCACCATCTTGCCCGGCACCGACGTCAGACTCACCGGTCTATAATTTCCCGGATCTCCTCTGGAACCCTTCTTAAAAATCGGAGTAACATTGGCTACCCTCCAGTCTTCCGGTACTACACTCGATTTTAGGGACAGATTGCATATTTCTAACAGTAGCTCCGCAAGTTCATTTTTTAGTTCTATTAATACTCTGGGATGAATACCATCAGGTCCCGGTGATTTACTACTCTTCAGCTTGCTGAACTGACCCATTACATCCTCCAAGGTTACAGAGAATTTGTTTAGTTTCTCCGACTCCCCCGCTTCAAATATTCTTTCCGGCACCGGTGTCCCCCCCAAATCCTCCTCGGTGAAGACCGAAGCAAAGAATTCATTTAATTTCTCCGCTACGGCTTTGTCCTCCTTGATCGCCCCTTTAACACCATTTTCGTCCAGCGGCCCAACCGACTCTTTGGCCGGTTTCCTGCTTTTAATGTATCTAAAAAAATTTTTACTATGTATTTTTGCTTCCAACGCTAATTTCTTCTCAAAGTCCTTTTTTGCCCTCCTTATCTCCGCTTTGCATTTGGCTTGGCATTCCTTATGATTTATCCTGTTACTTTCAGTTGGTTCTCTTCTCCACTTTCTGAAGGATTGTTTTTTGGCTCTAATGATTTCCTTTATCTTACTGTTTAGCCACGCCGGCTGACGTTTAGTCTTTTTTCCCTTTTTTCTAATACGTGGAATATATTTGTCCTGAACCTCCAGGATGGTGTTTTTAAACAGCATCCACGCCTGATGCAAGTTTTTTACTCTGCGAGCTGCTCCTTTCAGTCTTTTTTTCACCATTTTTCTCATTTTGTCGTAATCACCTTTTCTATAGTTAAACGCTAGCGTACTTGATTTCCTAGTTTCACTTCCTTCAATGCCAATATCAAAACCGATCATATTATGATCACTGTTATCAAGCGGCCCTCGTATCGTTACCCCCTGCACTAGATCATGAGCACCACTAAGGACTAAGTCTAGTATTTTTCCTTCTCTTGTCGGCTCCTGAACTAGCTGTTCCATGAAGCTGTCCTTGATTTCATCAAGAAATCTTATGTCCCTTGCGTGTACAGATGTTACATTAACCCAGTCTATATGCGGGTAATTGAAATCCCCCATTATTATTGTGTTGCCCAGTTTGTTTGCGTCCCTGATTTCCTTTAACATTTCCGCATCCGTCTGTTCGTCCTGGCCAGGCGGACGGTAGTACACTCCTATCACTATCCTTTTCCCCTTTGCACATGGAATTTCAATCCACAGTGATTCCAAGGAATGTTTTGTTTCCTGCAGAATTTTCAATCTATTTGATTCAAGGCTCTCGTTAATATACAATGCTACCCCTCCACCAATCCGATTCACCCTATCACTACGATATAATTTGTACCCCGGTATGACAGTGTCCCACTGGTTATCCTCCTTCCACCAGGTCTCAGAGATGCCTATTATATCTAATTTTTCATTTAGTGCAATATATTCCAACTCCCCCATCTTATTTCTTAGGCTCCTGGCATTCGCATATAGACATTTCAAACTATGTTTGTTGTTCCTAAGTACATCATGCTTAGTACTTGACAGTATTAATTGGCAATCTTTTGTCTGATTTTTATTGTCACAGAGGTGAAACAGTTCTGTATAGAAGAATGGGCCAAAATTCCTCAAGGGCAATATAAGACTGATAACTATTTCAGGAAATGTTTAGTTGAAGGTATTGCTTCTCAAGGATGTTCCACTAATTTCTGAAATAATAGTTCACATGCTTTTTCACATGAGAATTATTGGTGAATCTTTTTGTTTGAATAAATAATCAAAAATATATATTTGTTGTCTGTTGTTTATTCAGTGGTTTTATTATTTTTCTGTCTTATCAGTGTTTAGATTAGGATGTAAACCTGTTTTGAATATAAATTGTGGAAAAATACAGACCTGGAGGCTCACAAACTTTCGCAGCATTGTGCATCCAGTAGGACTACACACCCAAGAGTCTGGTCTTTGGTGCCTCCAGAAGACACTAGATGAGGCAAAAAGAGGCTTCAGAAATGTGTGTTTTTTATAGAATGTATATATATATATATATATATTTAGTTTTCTCTTTAAAGTTTCATAAAGAGTATAAAGTGAACAATCGGTAACAATGAAAGAAAAGAAAGACAACAGCAAAACAATGACTCAAATTGGAGAAACGATCACGATAGGTCCAGCCTATATCTGGAATGATCATACATCATGTATAGGGAGAATACATAAGGGAAGGTAACACCAACTACATACTTAAAGATGCTAAGTAATTTTTAGGAGTGGACCATGATTGGATAAATTGGTCATATTGACCTAATCTCTCCACCGTTGCATCCACATACTTATATAAGAGACAGACTGAGTTCCACCAAAAATGTTAAGACGAGTAGAACCCTTCCAGTTTTGCAGCATACATTGTAAGGCAGTGGTAATCAGGAGATTGAATAAACTTTGATCTACCTTGCTAGCTTATCCTTAAACTGAAGTGATTGTAAAGCAACATGAGGGTAAGTAGGAAAGATTGCACTTGGAAGGAACTTGCTTATTTTCGACCATACCCTGGACTAAAATATTTGTGTGTTCCCACAGTATAAAAGAATATGATCCAGTGTACTCACTTTTAGTTTACATGACCAACCTCGGTTAGAATGGGATTCAGTGATTCGATATGCCTTAATTGGTGTCCATATTGCTTGGTGGAAAAGGAAAAAGAGAGTAAATGTTAAGCTGGTAGATCTGCAACAACGGATTGCCATAGTCCAAAGTTCACACCATTGTGAAAAGTACAAGCATAGGTTTAGATCTTTTGCTCAGACTCCATGGAGACCAAAGTCCTTATTGTCCATATTAGCTTGTAGAAATACTTTATTCATAAACAAGGCAGTATTAATGAGTGCAAGTCTACAGAGACTTGTAAAATCAGACATATTCTTCAAGCCAGTGAAGTCTTTGCACTAAGATATTTTATGCAGTGTTTCAACTGAAGCCATTCATAGCATTGTGAAAAGTGCAGGCTGTATTCCTGCCTTAACGGAGTAAAAGACATCAAGTGGCCATTCTGCAAGACATCTCCAATTACTTCAGATACCTCTATTCATCCAGGTTTGCCACTGAAGGTTATGATTATTAATTTGAAATACCAAATTGTTCTATAGAGGGAAATAAAAGGAGTTGTGATATACAGCAGATTAAATACATTTTAAGACCTCAGCAGTAGATCTGAGAATTGGATAGAGACAGGACGTATCTGCTTACAAGGCCAGTTTGTACACAGTTATGTATGAGGATGCCTCTTCTGTGCCTGTTGTCAAATGGCAATAGCCAGAATCCCAAACTAAAAAACAGGGGAGATGGGACAGCCTTGTCGCATACCATTAGACAAACATACGGTGGAAGAAAGATACTTGTCCATATAGAGGCATGTAGTAGGGCAACTGTATAAGATCTTCACCATATTTAGAAAGTTATCTGCAAACTCAAACCACCATAATACCTGAAACAAATATGGCCATTTCACTCTATCAAATACTTTCTCTATCTTTACCCGAAAAGACGTTTGGCTTCCTGCAGTACATGGAGACATAAGTTAGTATGATCTGAGGAGAATTGTCTGGTTAGAAAACCCACTTGGTCAGGATGGATGAAGTTGTGGCTCACCAATATGGAATGATTTGCTGGGATCTTAGCAATCCATATTTGAGCAAATTAAGGTGGTGATTGATGGCTGCTTCTTGTGGATTTTTCCCTTGCTTGGAAGCCACAATAGTTAAGGCTTTGGCAAAAGTGCTTGCCATAGACCCAGAATTTATAAATGTTATAAATTTCTTGCGATTTAGGTGTCGTGTAGCAAAGGATCTGTAAAATTCTGATGTAAAACTATCTGTAACAGGAATCTTGCAGGCATTAAATGATTCAATGGCTTGCTGAATTTCTTTAGTTGTTAAGAGTTTATAACTGATGGCAGGCTTCCTGGGAGAGAGTAGGCCTTTGTCAGGCTTGCAATAAGGACATGCAATCCTGAGTAAACCATATTCAGATTGATAGATGCAAGTAAAAATTATGGAATTGTTGCAGTATCTCTTGTTTCTGTGTAAGTAAAATGTCCATCACTTGCACAGAGAGAATGGATAATGTCCCTAGGCTTCCTATTCCTAAGGAAAGAGGCTAGACATTTTTCAGCTCAGTTATTATCAGAATGATAGTAGGCACGCTTACTCAGGGTATTTTGTTGGGCATTATTGAGGGAATTATATTGAAATTTAAGGGTCTAGAGTCTGTGCCTTCATAGGCTCCCATAGTCTGGTCAACTGTTTTTCTAATACTTTCATTTTGGCTACCAGTTGGGTAATTTCAGCCTGTTTTGTTTATGCTTGACAATTAAATAACTACCTATAGCCCCACATAGGGTTGCTTTAAGTGCAAACCATTTAAGATGTACAGGTAATGGGATGGGTTCATTAAATTGACCATGTATAACAGCCGCATTTACATGCATGAAGAATTGGTCCTCCTGTAACAGTGGTGTTAAATCCCATAACAGCGTAGGTAGCTCAGGATCCATTATGCTAAGAGTTAATGCCAATATAATCTGACACTAAAATGGCTATTCTTGTGTTCTGAATAGCTGGAGTGAAATATTTAGAAATAAAAAATAAATATGAGTCGTGACAGTTTTGAAAAATACTGCGAAGTTAGAGTTTGAGGCATATAAGTTGTAAAGCACACGTTTTACATTCTCTACCTTCACATATAATTGAAGTTAGCAGTCTTCTATGTCCACTTGTGACAAGACAGAGATTGGAGCAGCTTTATGAATCAAAATTGCTTCGCCTGCTTTGTTAAGAGCTTAACTTGAGTTCTCTCTTTAGAACAAGATTCAGTTCTGCTAGCTGGCGATTTTAATTTACCTTTAGATCATTTGCTAGATCGTCAGGCTAAGTTGAAATTTGTACCCACTAAAGACCATCAGTCTTTGTTTGTCTCGTCTGATGGTTTGATAAACTCAGGGCAACCACACAATCCTACAGGGAAGGATTATACTTCCTTATTCCAAGTCCACGTGGAGGGGCATAATCGAACGGGGCGCCCAAGTTTTCCTGAGTCCCGGCAAAGGGGCAGGGAATCCGTATTATCAAAACAAGATAGGCGTCCATCTTTCGTTTCGATAATATGGTCGGGGACGCCCAAATCTCAACATTTAGGTCGACCTTAGAGATGGTCGTCCCCGGTTTTCGGCGATAATGGAAACCAAGGATGCCCATCTCAAAAATGACCAAATCAAACTAATTTGGTCGTTGGAGGAGCCAGATTTTGTAGTGCACTGGTCCCCCTGACATGCCAGGGCACGCTAGGGGGCACTGCAGTGGACTAACTGATGCACTAACTGAACGGAGAAAGCCCTTCCCTTACCGATCCCTTAGCGATTTGGAAAGGAACGGGCATGCATGAAGGAAATCGCATGTAAATGAGCTGCTCACTGTTAGCTCTTTTGCACATGATGTCTTTCCTAAGGAGGGGAAGCCAGTACAGAGCAGCCAAGCGTTATGTGTGGCTGCTCTGCGCATGCCAAAGACGGCTTCATACACGCAGACAAGCTGCGTGTATAATAGCCGTCTACAACCTTAAATAAATTGCCATCTACAACCTTAAAAAAAACACGTCCAGGTGAAAACGTCCAAGTGCTCGTTGTTTTTTTTTTTTTTTTAATTTTGAGTATGGGTGAAGGACATCCAAGTGTTAGGCGCCTTCGCTATGCCTCCGTCCCTGAGATGGGCAGTTGAGGATGTCCAAAATGTGGATGTTTCTGTGAGAAGGACGGCCATGCCTTTGCAACACCCCCTTTATTTATTGGATTTTGGATCACAAGGAGCACCAGTGGGATTTGAACCGGCCACCTCTGGATTCCAAGGCCAGTGCTCTAACCACTAGGCCACTCCTCCACTCCCTTGAAATTTGGCCGTCCCTGTGGGGGGGGGGCAGTTCAGGATGGCCAAAATGTTTGAAAGAAGGACGTCCATGCCTTCGCTGACACACACACACCTCCTCCCCCACAGGGACCTGCATACTTCGGTGATGGAGTATGATATTTGAGGCTGGCAAAAAAAGTTTTTAAAGTTGGTTTTTTTCAGGGTGGGGGGGGGGGCTAGTCACCACTGGGGGAGTCAGGGGAGGTCATCCCCGATTCCCTCCGGTGGTCATCTGGTCAGTTCGGGCACCTTTTTGAGGCTTGGTCATAAGAAAAAATGGACCAAGTAAAGTCATCCAAATGCTCGTCAGGGACACCCTTCTTTTTTCCATTATCGTTTGAGGACGCCCATCTGTTAGGCATGCCCCAGTCCCGCCTTCACTATGCCTCTGACACGCCCCCGGGAACTTTGGTCGTCCCCGCGATGGGAAGCAGTTGGGGAAGCCCAAAATCGGCTTTCAATTATGCCGGTTTGGGCGACCCTGAGAGGACACCCATCTCCCGATTTGTGTCGAAAGATGGGCGCCCTTGTCTTTCGAAAATAAGCCTGTAAATCTTCACTCATATCGATTACATTTATTGTATTGTGCAGTTATGCCTTTTGTATTCTGATAATTCCTGTCAGTGGTTCTAAACAGATTACAAACAAGAAGACTAGATTATATAATCTAGGAATTTACAGATTTAATATAAGAAAAAAGATATACAAATAGCAAACTAAGGACCCTGTTTACTAAGGTGAACTAGCGTTTTTAGCACGCGCTAACCATGTAGACACCCATAGGAATATTATGGGTATCTACATGGTTAGCTCATGCAATAAATGCTGGCACGGCTTAGTAAACAGGGCCTTTAATGCTATTTTAGTAGATGATATTTTTGAAACAGGATAGTTCTGATAGTTAAAAAAAAAAAAAAAAAAAAAAAAAGAAACATAATAACATACTTAGATGTTGATGTTTGTGTAAAGGCGATATATCAAGTTTTAAATAATCTTATCTCACTAGGTCGTGTAGACTAAGCACTAGTAGCTTGATAAGAAAATAAAGAGGAAAACACTTTCACAGATGAAATACCTCTAGGACTTGGAAAGAATAAAACCATAGAATTATATATTAGGTGATATTGATTGACTGCTGGCCTACAGATAAGTTGAAGTATATACTTTGGCACTGTGCTATAAAAGATGTTAATTATCAGACAGTAAATTTTTTTAAAGAATTCTGGCTTCTAAGGGGAGCCAATGCAGAAAAACAAAAAATAGGTTATCTTATATTTTTTAAGAGAAAGAGATTAAATGAACTGCAGTCTTTTCCATAAATATTTGGAAATGCCCAGATCGATGATATTGCAATCTAGTTTGCTCAAGATCAGGAATTGAACACTAATCTAGACTTACCTTGCTGAATATATTTACGGATTACTTTCTTATTTCTAAACATATTGCCCCAGCTATTCAGAATAGACAAGTTGATAGTATTTCTTGACACACTGTCCTCCCTTGGGTTCCAGGGCTCTGTCCTCTCCTGGTTCTCCTCTTATCTCTCCCATCGTACCTTCAGAGTACATTCTCATGGTTCGTCCTCCTCCCCTATCCCGCTCTCTGTTGGAGTTCCTCAGGGATCTGTCCTTGGGCCCCTTCTTTTTTCAATCTACACCTCTTCCTTAGGCTCCCTGATCTCTTCTCATGGTTTCCACTATCATCTTTATGCTGACGACACCCAGCTTTATCTCTCCACACCAGAAATCACTGCGGATATCCAGGCCAAAGTCTCGGCCTGCTTATCCAACATTGCTGCCTGGATGTCCAACCACCACCTGAAACTGAATATGTCTAAGACTGAACTTATTGTTTTCCCACCCAAACCCACTTCCCCTCTCCCTTCACTCTCTATCTCAGTTGATAACACCCTCATCGTCCCCGTCTCATCTGCCCGCAACCTCGGTGTCATCTTCGACTCCTCCCTCTCCTTTTCTGCGCATATCCAGCAGATAGCCAAGACCTGTCGCTTCTTCCTCTATAACATTAGCAAAATTCGCCCCTTCCTCTCCGAGCACACCACCCGAACTCTCATCCACTCTCTCATTACCTCTCGCCTTGACTACTGCAACCTACTCCTGACCGGCCTCCCACGTAGCCATCTATCCCCCCTTCAGTCCATCCAGAACTCTGTCGCACGTCTTATCTTCCGCCTTAACCGATATACTCATATCACCCCTCTCCTCAAGTCACTCCACTGGCTCCCAATCAGATACCGCATACAGTTCAAGCTTCTCTTACTCACCTACAAATGCACTCGATCTATGGCCCCTCCTTACCTCTCTACCCTCATCTCCCCTTACGTCCCTACCCGTAACCTCTGCTCTCAAGACAAATCCCTCCTTTCAGTACCCTTCTCCACCACCTCCAACTCCAGGCTCCGCCCCTTCTGTCTCGCCTCACCCCATGCCTGGAACAAACTCCCTGAGCCTATACGCCGTGCCCCCTCCTTACCCATCTTCAAATCAATGCTCAAAGCCCACCTCTTCAATGTCGCCTTCGGCACCTAATCACTACACCTCTTCTCAGGAAAACTTAACTACCCCAACTTGACATTTCGTCCTTTAGATTGTAAGCTCTTCCGAGTAGGGACCGTCCTTAATTGTTAATTTGTACAGCGCTGTGTAATCCTAGTAGCACTCTAGAAATGTTAAGTAGTAGTAGTAGTATTTTAGTATTGGATCATGCTACCATTCCATTAACTCTTACCATGTGGGGTGCTATTTTTCTCCAAAGATTGGGGAAGCAATAGAACTACAGCACATGAATTGAAATTGCAGGGATGTAGATGTAGGTGTAACATCAGTAAATATTTTTTCACAGAGAGAGTGATGGAGGCCTGGAATATGACCTTCCTGGTGGAGACTAAAACAGTGACTGAATTAAAAAAAAATACATAGGATAAACACGGAGAATCTGTAGATAGAAAGTGGATGAAATCAAAACTTAAATGACCTTATGGCTATTGATGTGTTATGATGGGCAGAGCAGTGCTTAGATGACACCTCCAGTAGTTAAAATAAGGCCAGTGTTGGGCAGCTATCTTTGGACTGTGTTCCGAAAATGGCAAAGACAGATCAGGATGTCCTGGAGTGGGCTTCATTGGAAAACTTCAGCAGTTGTGAAGTAAAGGGACAGTGCCAGACAAACCTCTGCAGTCTATGTCCTGAAAAAGGCAAAAATAATGATTACAAAAAACTTAAAAAAAAAAACAACTTCCAAAACTAAATCAAATGATACCTCTCATGATGTGCTGTTAAAGCCATCCATATAACCTCCCAGCTACTGTGTAACTGCTAAGTGGCCAATTATAATCACTGAGCTTTCTCCATATGCAATACTGTGTCAATGTCACCTAGTGCATAAATTTTAGTGACCCACAAAATTCATATAAATATATATTTTTTTACTATCATGTAGTATCCAAAATTCAATGTCCCATAAATATTGCAAGCCACGTATCAATAAAAGACTGTCAAAAGTGAAATAGAGGAAAGTCAAAACTTACCTTTCCAATAGTTGAAGGTGGTTCATGCACTATGAGGTCCTCAGAGGGTCCCCCCCCCCCCCCCCCAAAAAAATATGAATTTGTAACAGTTCACTGAAGTTTATGCACTAGTTGACATTGGTTATAAATGGCCACTTAGCAAACTGCTGTTTTAACTGTGTCATAAGAACAGAATTTTAGGTAAGGTGGAGTCTTGTGGTTAAAGCACTGGGTTAGCAACCATAGTAACATAGTAGATGACGGCAGAAAAAGACCTGCACGGTCCATCCAGTCTGCCCAACCAGGGAAGCCTAGTTTAAATCCCACTGCTACTCCTCACTTAACCCTCCATTGCCTCAGGTACAGACTTATGGGCGTTGTACTAAACCGCGCTAGTGATTCCCAACAAGGCAAATGAGAGGAAACCCATTCAATTCCTATTGTCTTCCTCTCATTTGCTGCATGGGAATCGCTAGCATGGCTTAATAAAAGAAGCCCTTAGATTGTAAGCCTTCTAGGGACAGGAAATACATAATGTACTTAAATGTTAACTCGTTTGAGCTAAAATAAAATAAATTAAAAATAATGACATATGTCCTCCTTAGCAGAAGAGATGATTTTTCTGGTATATTTCCTTTCAGTAAATAGCAAGAGAAAGGCCACATTTTTCTCTCTGCCAACTAATGACTGAAGAAACTGATGTGATTCAGTAGGAAGGGGGAGGAAGCAGGAAGAGGCGCAACAGCAGCACCCCCTATTGGCAAAACATGCCTTAGAGGGGGCTTCGCCAACCCTCAGCGTGTTCAAAATCCAGGAAGTAAACAAATTTACTGACAGTGAGCCTCTCAATGAAAACTAAGGGCAGTCTCCCCTTTAGTTTCTGTTTAAATAGCTCCTTATCTTTGGATTGGGTATTGGTTTGCAGGTTGCAAACTGATTAATTTTCTTATCTGGATTTACTCTGTGCTTAGGTCTTATGGGTGTATTTTGTCAGTTTGTTTTGTGAGGGTAAAATTGGGAGATTCTAAATGTTGAGGATAATGTTATATATTGGTCATCTTTCACAAATGTCTGATATTTGGCAGTTAAAATTTAAGGCAGCTTTTACAAAGCTACGCTAGCAATTCCCATGCAACAATGTGACAAAGCCTATAGAAATTGAATGGGCTTTGTTGCATTTGCCGTGCCAGAAGCACTAGTGCAGCTTTGTAAAAGGAGTTCTTAATGCAAAGTGATGCAGTTGGGGTGATGCAGTCCAAAGGACCTATATGCAGCAGGAGGTGAGGGAGGGAGTTTGGGGTGATAGTATCTGAGGATCTCAAGGTGTTGGCCAAAGCCAGAAGAATTCTAGGTTGCCTAGAGAGAGACATAACCAGCAGACAGCAGAATTGAGGAGGTGTGAATGCTCCTCTACAAGTTCCCACTTGGAGTACTGTATTCAGTTTTGGAGGCTGTATTTCACAAAGGATATAAAGATAACTTCAGAGGAAAGTGACAAAAATTGTATGGAGTTTGTACCAAAAAAAAACTTATGAGAAGAGACTTGAAACCTAAATTGTATACCCTAGAGGAAAGGAGGGACGGGGAGGTATGGTACAATTTAAATACTAGAAAGATATTAGTATGCAATAAATCTTTTCCAGAAATAGAGAAGAAGTAGATCTAGGTGACATGAATTGAAGTTGCAAGGAAGCAAACAACAAGAAATATTTTTTCATGGAAAGGGTGGCAGTTGATGGTTGCTTAGAATGTTCCCCAGGTGGAGGGGACAAAAACAGTGATGGAATCCAAAAATGCATGGGATAAGCACAGAAGATACCTATATAGCAGGAGGATGGAATCAAAGCAACACTTAACCTTCACGTTTTAAACAAGGTGTAGAGGGATGTAGCCTGCACAGTGTGGCAGGTAGAACCCCAGACAAGGCGCAGATGGATGTAACCTGCACAGAGTGAGCAGACTAGATAGACCATACTAGTCTTTATTTGCCATCATTTACTATGTTACTATATCAGTTATTTTCCTATGGTTCCATTTCAGACAAGTATTAAAATATTGCTCATAAAAAGTGAAACTGATTCAGTGCGCCTCAGTGCTATTGGTAGGTCTGTGATTGATTGATTGAATGTATACATACATTGGCACAATCTGTAAAACACCGTGGTGTAAAATTCAAAGTGAACTGTATGTTGAACAAAATACGAGGAAAAAGACCTCAAATACCCGGATGCTGGCAATGCTCTGCGTCTTTACTGGGGTTCTGAATATTATCATTGGTCAACCTTGTAATTGTTTCACACACTTTTCTTTTCCTTTTTTCTTATTTCTTTTTTATTACTGCAACCACTTAAACAAGTTAAAAGAAGTGACACTTGCATCAGCCATTTCATTGTTGTGGCGTCATCAGGGTTATGATTCACATTATGTGAATATCATCAAAAGCAGTTGCATGTTATATATCCAGATTCCAAATTGCGGCTGCACCTCACCATTGATATTTACATAATGTGAAGCATAATCCCAGAAAGGAGGGACAGGGGAAATATGATAGACATTACTTGAAAGATATTACTAAACAAAGAAATATTTTCCAGAGACGGAATACACAGGTTTGAAGGGGCTGTGGTTTGAGTAGATCTTAAAATTATGCATGTATTTTCTATTGAAATGGAAAGAAATGTATAGCTTGAGAATTTCCCTGTTGGCATTTACACCTACTCTGTGAAATGCATAATTGTCAGCTAACTGTTCATTTGGTCCTGGGGTTAGAGGAGTGGTTGTGGAGGAAATTGTGCTTGATTTTCTCATGTTCAAAACTACCTGAACCAGCCAAAGAATTTAGTTTGTCTACTAGATTGGTTCACCTTGGATGTGCAGTTTTGCAAAATTCAGTATTATACGTGTAAGTGCCTGTATTTACAAAAGTAGGTGGCAAAATCTTCTGCTTACATACAGTGGTGGAAATAAGTATTTGATCCCTTGCTGATTTTGTAAGTTTGCCCACTGACAAAGACATGAACAGCCCATAATTGAAGGGTAGGTTATTGGTAACAGTGAGAGATAGCACATCACAAATTAAATCCGGAAAATCACATTGTGGAAAGTATATGAATTTATTTGCATTCTGCAGAGGGAAATAAGTATTTGATCCCCCACCAACCAGTAAGAGATCTGGCCCCTACAGACCAGGTAGATGCTCCAAATCAACTCGTTACCTGCATGACAGACAGCTGTCGGCAATGGTCACCTGTATGTAAGACACCTGTCCACAGACTCAGTGAATCAGTCAGACTCTAACCTCTACAAAATGGCCAAGAGCAAGGAGCTGTCTAAGGATGTCAGGGACAAGATCATACACCTGCACAAGGCTGGAATGGGCTACAAAACCATCAGTAAGACGCTGGGCGAGAAGGAGACAACTGTTGGTGCCATAGTAAGAAAATGGAAGAAGTACAAAATGACTGTCAATCGACAAAGATCTGGGGCTCCACGCAAAATCTCACCTCGTGGGGTATCCTTGATCATGAGGAAGGTTAGAAATCAGCCTACAACTACAAGGGGGGAACTTGTCAATGATCTCAAGGCAGCTGGGACCACTGTCACCACGAAAACCATTGGTAACACATTACGACATAACGGATTGCAATCCTGCAGTGCCCGCAAGGTCCCCCTGTTCCGGAAAGCACATGTGACGGCCCGTCTGAAGTTTGCCAGTGAACACCTGGATGATGCCGAGAGTGATTGGGAGAAGGTGCTGTGGTCAGATGAGACAAAAATTGAGCTCTTTGGCATGAACTCAACTCGCCGTGTTTGGAGGAAGAGAAATGCTGCCTATGACCCAAAGAACACCGTCCCCACTGTCAAGCATGGAGGTGGAAATGTTATGTTTTGGGGGTGTTTCTCTGCTAAGGGCACAGGACTACTTCACCGCATCAATGGGAGAATGGATGGGGCCATGTACCGTACAATTCTGAGTGACAACCTCCTTCCCTCCGCCAGGGCCTTAAAAATGGGTCGTGGCTGGGTCTTCCAGCACGACAATGACCCAAAACATACAGCCAAGGCAACAAAGGAGTGGCTCAGGAAGAAGCACATTAGGGTCATGGAGTGGCCTAGCCAGTCACCAGACCTTAATCCCATTGAAAACTTATGGAGGGAGCTGAAGCTGCGAGTTGCCAAGCGACAGCCCAGAACTCTTAATGATTTAGAGATGATCTGCAAAGAGGAGTGGACCAAAATTCCCCCTGACATGTGTGCAAACCTCATCATCAACTACAGAAGACGTCTGACCGCTGTGCTTGCCAACAAGGGTTTTGCCACCAAGTATTAGGTCTTGTTTGCCAGAGGGATTAAATACTTATTTCCCTCTGCAGAATGCAAATAAATTCATATACTTTCCACAATGTGATTTTCCGGATTTAATTTGTGATGTGCTATCTCTCACTGTTACTAATAACCTACCCTTCAATTATGGGCTGCTCATGTCTTTGTCAGTGGGCAAACTTACAAAATCAGCAAGGGATCAAATACTTATTTCCACCACTGTATGTATGTGCTGGCATTTACTCACACAGCCCCAGTTATGCTGCTCTTTTTTTTTCCCCTTTTATCATGCTTTTTTTGTATAATGGCTGTTCTATTGTACATGCTGCCACATAAACATATTTTTCCCCATGGCCTTATGAGTATTATCTGTATTTTACAAAAGGCTCTGCATTCAATGAACTTTAAAAAAATACATTCCAAACCATGAACACCCCAACTCGGGCATCCCTTTTCCAACCTAGATGATTATACGAAATTTAGTGTTGGGAGATAATTTAATAAATTTTTTTTTTTTTTGCATTTATGTCATGTTTGTGACTTTTTCCTTGGTTTGTGCTCTTCTCGCCCTCTGGTGGCCAGAACCAGTGACTGCCATAGACTGTCTTGCTGTCCCAACCCGTTCCAGACTTCAGCCCAGTCTGGTCCGGATCTTCCAGGCTGCCAGACTTGTTTGTGCCTGAACAGCACCCGTAGCTACCTTGTGATTCCTGCAGCTTGAACTTCAGCAGCTGATGGGCTTTATTAATCACCTGGAAACTTCTGTGTTTGCCTTTCCATCATCTAAGGTCCCTGGTTTGTTGGTGCTTTGTTGCACTTCTGCCTAGTCTGGTTTCTTGTATAGTTCCTTGTCTGATTCTAGTTAGTCTGTGTGTAGTTTAGCTTAGGTTTATTGCTTGTTTCCTAGTCTTGTTTCTTGTTTGTATTTCTGTGTCTAGTTCTTGGTTGTCTGTGTTTCTTGCTAGTGGCTGCCTGGCAGCTTTCAGTCCTGTCTCTTGTCTGTCAGGATTTGTACCCTGTTTCAGTGGCTGCTTGGCAGCTTTCATGTCCTGTCCTTTAGCTTGTCCATTTTCCTGCCTTGTATAGTATTGTCTGTCTGTGAGTCCTAGCCCAGTTTCCTGCCTTGCTGCCTATGTATATTCCTTTCCCCTCTGACCCTCAGTCCCTGTTCAGTCTAGTTGGTATCCAGTGCCTGCCCTGTCCGGTAAGTCCTGCCGGCCGCCTGCATCCAGGGGCTCAACTCCTGGAGAAGGGCGGTCAAGTGCAGGTGAAGGCTAGCTGTTTCTGTCAGAGTTCTGCCTTGTCTCTGATTTGGGGGTGGTTTTGCCTGCCACTGCTGCTCCTCGGCAGTGGCCCAAGGGCTCACAAACCTAGTTTCTACCTTGAAAACGTGACAATTTATGAGGGTAAAAAGACTCTTAAAATTATTCCATGTATACAGGTATGTGCTGTGACAAGAAGGTGCATACTTGAGGATAGGCGTGTTCAGGGGAGGAGATGGGTTGGGGCACAGCAGGAATCACAAAGTATATATGTAGATTATCAAACACATAACTAGGCACGCACTTCAGTTGCATATATTTATACCTGCTCCTAAGCTAATATATAAATGTATGTGGCCACATTATAGCTGTGATTTAATCAGATTTTGTGCTGGTATTTTACAAAGATAATTACTTATGTAGTTTTATAAAGTAACCTCAAAACAGGCACTTCCTTGGTTCGTTCTTTGACACGATAGTGCACACTTTGCCGGTAGGTTTTGATAGAGGCAGAGTTCACAAGTATTGTGTAGATTACAGAATATTCTAATTTACACATATACTTAAATAATCTAGGCACAAACATTTAACACTTGTTTACAGCAGTAACCTAGATGTCCATTTATAAAATTTCTCTCATGCCCCCTAATTCTATATAGTGCACCACAAATTAACTGTCAGTTAGGCACTCAAATGGAAGCTAGGCGCCCAACTGGGGGTAAATGCCAGCTAGGTGCTTAACTGTACTTATGTGCTATTCTATAAGTAAACTCCTAAAGTGCTTTAGCACCTAATTGCAAAGGGGGTGAGCATGTGAGTGAGGCATGGGAGGGTCACAAACTTAGGCACCAAACTTATAGAATACTGTAAGAAGCACACTTAGGTGCCAACATTTACTCTTGTGTTTTATATTGTGTAAGTGTTCGTGCCCAAGTGCCAACTTAGGCCCTATTTTATAACACAATCTTAGCGCCCAGATGCTATTATAGACAGGGCCGGTCTTAGGCAGAGGCGACCAAGGCGACCGCATAGGGCCCCGCGCCTAAGGGGGCCCCGCGCAGCGCCTCAACTCTGCCTCGCTCGTGCCTCCGCTCCGACCTCCGCCGCTGCTCACCTTAGTCGCCTGAGATAATCCCCATTCCCGTGGCTCGGCCACTTTGCTCCCGCCACCACCGGCGCGGCATCCACCCCCGGCTTGGGCCCGCTAATTGTAGTGGACTTGAGCTGAATAATTTCTGGGGAGGGGAGGTTTCATGATAGCATTGTGCTTATTATTTCAATCAGTTTTTTTGTACAAGTTTTGCTTCATTTGTCTTTATTTGAAATTTCGTAAATAAAAAAATGTTCAAAAAATGGAATAATCGTATCAATGGGGTGGAGCTAGGGTAGGGGTGGGGCTAGGGTAGGCGGGGCCCCACCAAATTGGTCTGCATAGGGCCCCGCACTTGCTAAGACCGGCCCTGATTATAGAATACTTCCTTAGCACACAGATTTTGGGCACCTAGGGGTCCTTTTACAAAGCCACGGTAAAAAGTGACCTGTAGTAGTGGGCGTGCGCTGAAATTAAAACCAACGCAAGCCTATTTATGGCTTGAGCCCTTACTGGCACCCATTGATCTAGCGGTAAGGGGTTCACGCGCTACCTACGTGGGAACCATGCAGAGTGCGCCAACTTCTGATTACCACCGGGAATACTCCCCACGGTAGAAAATAGAAAATTATTTTCTACTGAGGGTTTTGGCACATGCCAAGCTCAGGTGGTAGTCCCATTTTGGCATGTGTAACCCACGCATTAGCCCTCCCGTGCCTTTGTAAAAGGGCCCTCTAATTTTTAGTGCCCTTTATAGATTTGCCTCTGTATTGTCTAACTGATTTACACATTGAATCTTCAGATATTTATATACAAAATAATCATGTTCTTACCTCCCTGATTCCTGTTTCCTAGTGGAAACATTTCAAGCTGTTCTAGTCTTTCTTGATATGGTTCAGGTTCTCTTCACCATGCTTCTGTCACATTCCCAGTAATTAACTTGGCATAGTCTTGCTTTCTTTTCTTTTTTTTTTTTGTAATTTAAATTTTTATTGAATATACTGTAACTCCATACAAACAATAATTAAGAACTGTTTACACATACAAAGACTAGTACACTTAGCTAATTACCCCCCCCCCCCCCCCAAAGATATCATGGTGGCGCTGACAGTTGAGCTTTCGACTGTTTATAAGGTTGCCAAAGTTTTTTAAATAGTGCCAAGCAGCCCCGTCTCATTGCAGTAAGTTTCAACATTTGATATAGAAAATCCAATTTGTGCAATATAGGTTGCATGGGAGGTAAAGTCTGTTGTTTCCAGGCCTGTGCCAAAGTCAGCTTTGCAGCAGTAAAAAACTGAATTCCTAGCTTATGATGGCAGATACTAATAGCTGGAGGTTTAAAATGTAGCAAGCAATATTCCACTTTACAAGGATAATGTTGCTGCAAAAGTTTTCGAACCAGCTGGATCACTTGTTTCCAATAAGACTGGGCCACTGGGCACAGCCACCATATGTATGTGCCTCGGGCGCCACACCCGTGCCAGCAGTCTGCAGATGCTTTGGGATACATTTGCTGTAATCGAACAGGGATATAATACCACCAATACAATATTTTAAAGCCATTTTCTACCAGAGATTGAGCTAATGATGGTTTGAGCAGATATCTATACCCCCTCATCCAATTTTCATGTGAGAGGGTGGTCTGTAATGCTGTTTCCCATCTGGTAGTATAATATAATTGGGGGTTAGTATAATACAGGAGGGCTAGATATAAATGGGATACACTTCCTCTACCCCCCTTCACCCTGCAGGGCCTGCTCTAATGCTGTTTCAGTTATGCCCAATTCTTCCCTTGCCCGTCTGAGTGTAATCTTGCAAACAGCTGTAATAATAGAGATCATTCTTCTCCAGCCCATATTCCTCCTGGAGCACTTCAAAGTTAACTACCTTCCCATCAGACCAGACCTGTCCCAAATTGTACAATCCAGCTGATGCCCATTGTTTATAGACCGGGTCTGTGGTGCTGGAGGGAAATACTTGGGGCCTAGCAGAGAGTTGTCTGCAAATAATATATCCGGCCTGGGAAGAATGTTTTGCGAATAGAGTACCAGGTAGAGATCAGATGACCAACCCCCACCGGCACTCTCCGGATTACGGCCAACAGATCACTCCCCGGTAGCCATAGGACATCCCCCAAAGAGCGGGTACCCAACCAAGCTCTTTCCCAATGAAACCATTTCTTGGTAGTGGTCGGGGTCCAGTCTGCTAATATTTTCAGTTGTGCCGCTTGATAATAAAGATAAAAATTAGGGGCTCCCATGCCCCCTCTAGCTGATGTCTGAAACATCATAGCTCGGCGCACTCAAGACTTCAAACAGCTTCCGCCATATATAAGCAAACCATTTTCGGGGGAGGTGGTGGAGATGAAAACAGTAATGGAATTCAAACGTGTGGGATAAACACAAAGGAATCCAGTTTAGAAGGAATGGATCTATGGACATTGGGTGGCAACGCCGGTATTTGGAGAATAAAACCTGTGTAGGGCGGACTTCTACGGTCTGTGCCCTGAGAAAGGCAGGGACAAATTAAATTCTGATATACATATAAAGTATTATATACCATGTAAAATGAGTTTATCTTGTTGGGCAGACTGGATGGACCGTTCAGGTCTTTATCTTCTGTCATTTACTGTTACTATGTTATGAATGAGTTGTGCAAAGTAACTACGAAGTATTGGGATTGGGAGAGCCAAGAATTAGGTACAATAATTTAGGAAGCAACATCATTTTGTTTGCATGAATACGCCCTGTCCATGATACAGTCAGTCCTTCCCATCTGTCCAGCTCCACAAAAAGCTCAGAAAACTTCTTAGGGTAATTAGCTGAAAATAGGCCCTCTACCATTGGAGTTATATAAATCCCCAAATATTTAATAGAATTGGAAGCCCTGACAAACGCGAAAGCAGTATTCAACCAAGAGATTTCCTGTTGAGGAACTGTAAGATTAAGTATTTCCGACTTGTTGGTATTAATCTTAAACTCTGATGTGACCATGTTGTGTGATAGTTCCCAGAGCCTGTTGCAATGAGGACTCCGGGGAAGACAAGGTCAAGAGCACATCATCTGCAAAAAGCGTAATTTTATGTTCCCTACGTCCCCTGACCAATCCTCTAATCATAGGATTCCCTCTAATCAAGCAGGCAAGTGGTTCAATAGACAAAGCAAAAAGTAGTGGAGAGACTGCACACCCCTGTCTGGTTCCCCTGTGGAGCTCTAGGGCTTAGTATATGTGCCATTTATTTTTAGAGTTGCTAACAGGTTTTTATAAAGTAGTTGGAACCACGCCAAGTAGCGCCCCCCACTATCCCCGCATGCCTCAGCACTGCAAATAGAAATGACCAATTCACCCGATCGAATGCTTTTTCCACATCAATCGAGAGTAACAGTGCAGGTACCTGGTCATCTCTCGCCTGCTAGAGCAGGTGCAGCAAGCACCTAATATTATCATGAGTCTGGCATCCAGCAATAAAACCCGCCTGATCCTCGTGTATCAACCGAGGTAGTCTATAAGCTGGTATTTTCGTAAAAAGTTTATAATCAGTATTTAATAGGGAGATTGGTTTATAGGAGCTACACTGTTGAGGATCTTTCTTGCTTTCTGGATAATCTTGGATTTGTTGTTATTTTAATTTTACAAGTAAAGTGAAAATATTACCCATTAAGCTGAGTTTTCATAGTGCTCCTTCTTGCCGAGCTGCCAGCTGTGTTCTTTCTTAACCAATCAGTCCAGAAAGCAATGATGCATTGAGGTTGTCATTAAGCCTGATTGATTGATTTGTTTTTTCCCCTCTTGGCCACTAATTTGAAAATGTCAACCACTCAGAACATGACTAACTAGTTCTTTACTGTGCTCTTAATTTTACAATAAGGGGGTAATTTTAATAGCATTTTACGTGTAGAAATAGGTACTTACAATTAGAGGCTAACTGAATTTTGAGTTCGGATTCGGCACCAAAATCCGGGTTTGGGTTTTGACTGGAAATGCCAGTGCATTTTCGGCAGAAACAGAAACTCTGTATCCCTCCTCAAGCCACCTGACCGACCCCTGCCCACCTCCAAAGAAAATGAGCCCTCCGCCATCCTGGCACCCGACCATCGGTAGGCCCTTCCTGGGCCTGCCTTAACAAGCCTTGGTGGTCTAGTGGCCTCTTTGGGGGCAAGAAAGAACCCCACTCTTCTTTGCCTGGTGCTGCTTCTGCTTGACATGCTGAGACTTCCTGCAGCAGCCTTGGGAGACTACTGTGGGAGGTCCCAGCACCATTTTGAGATTGGTGCCAGCATAAGCAAGAGCAATTTCAATATGGCTGCTGGGATTTCCCACAGCAGTCTTGGCAGCCATTTTAAAGTAGCAGCTGCACCGGGCACAGCAGCGTTATCAGGCAGGAAAGAAGGGGGCTCATTCCTGTGCCCAAAGAGGCCATTAGATCACCAAGACTTGTTAAGGAAGGCCTCTTTAATGCTCTGGGGATGGGGGTGAGGGGCAGGGGCAGGAACAACGTTTTCACTTTCAACTTCAGTTCTGGTCTAAACTGAGCTGTGGATTTCAGCTGCAGATTTGGTCTTGGGATATCTCTTATTAGACTGTCTTCCCATTACTGATATTAGCTCCTAAACAAGAAGATCCTTAGTACCAGATGACATTACAGTTACATTCTTCCACAAAGGCCACACGGGGGTGGGGAAGGAGCACTTACTGCTACCCATTGACGTGGCGGTAAGGGCTCCCGCACTAACCCACTGCCTGATTACCGCAGGGTAACCCCCTGTGGAAATATTTTTTGAATATTTCCGCTAGCACCGGAATACCGCACGCTGGGGGGGGGGGGGGGGGGGGGGAACTACCGCTGGTGCCAATGTTGGGCCGGCAGTAGCTCCAGATTGCTAGGCTTACCGCCGTTTAGTAAAAGGGCCCCTTAATTTGGTTATAGTGACAATTCTGTTTACTTCAGAGGTCCTTACCAGTGTGCAAAGGTCAGGCTTAGGTAAACTGATTGGGGGTAATTTTTCTCATGTAAAGCATGTTTATGTTAAATATTTTTATTGCTTTACTTATATTACACAAGTAATAACGTTACATGCAACACAGGGAAATAATACAAATTCAGTATGTCTTCACAAACAAGAAAAAGGAAAAATCTTTTACCATCATTTTTGTTTCGTATTTAACCCTTCCTTAGACCACAAACTTGGGGAGTGACCAAAACAATTGAGGAAATCAAAGTGGAATACAATAAACAAGAAAAGGCCCAGCCCGCCCTACGTTAAATCATACAGCCTCTTTAACAGTTGTTAATTCCCCTGATACCCTCTTCAAGTCTAAGAAAGCCCCTAAGCTGATCTGGTACAAAAAAAACATTTGATTCCCAAATATTTAACTATGCATTTACAAGGGTAAGCTAAAAAGAAAGTAGCCCCCAAGAATTTTGTTTCATCTCTCATATCTAAGAAACTTTTCTGTTTGTCTTGAGTAGATCTGGTGACATCTGGGAATATCCTTAATTTTTGACCACAAATTTTTGGTTAACATTCTTAAAGTATAATTTCAGAATGGCATTGAAGTCTTGTTCAAATACAAATGATACCAATAATGTGGCCCTTTTTGTTACTTCTGATAATGAGTCCTCCAAAATCAAGGAAATATTTCTTAAATCATCTAATTTCTCCTCTTCCTGGACCTGTTCCATTTCTTCTTAAGAACCTACTTGTCTCTTCTTTTCCAGAAGAAAGAATATCTTATTTATAGGAGGAATATTTTGAGCTGAAATTTTCAAATTTTCAGTAAGGTATTTTTTAAATAGTTCTATAGGAAGAATTCCAACAGGCCTTGGGAAGTTCAATATCCTCATATTTAGACGTCTGTTATAAATTTTCCATTTGTTCTATTTTTTGACGTATAAACGAATTATCTTTCATAACTGCCGAAACATTGTCCTTAATAGTTACAACTTCAGTTTGATATTTTAGTACATGATCGTTGAAGTTCTGCTTTAATTTATCCATCGATTTGGAAAGCTGCTCCACCGTTGAAACTAATGTTTCCTGAGTTGATTTTGTAACAGAAAAGTTCAGTTTCTCAATTGCCTGCCAAAGGGCATCAAGGGTTACCACCACGGGATGGTTCAATACACCCTTCTTATTCAAGGTCTCCGCTTCCACTGTTGGCCGCCCTGATGAGGAGCCCTTACCACAAGGCCCAATTCCAGTGCCTTCCGCGTTCTTGGGACCCGTCATCTCCACCCATGACTCGGCAGGACATGGTGGTATCTCGGCTTCCGGGGGGATGATGTTTCATGATCCAGGGGTGTCGCGATTCCTCCCTCGGCACACACAACAGAACCTCCCCCAGTTGTAATCCGTGGGCACCGGAGTGTGAAGCTGTCGAGGGTTTGCTGCTTCGGGGAAGACGCAAGGGCTGGAAGTGGTAAGGACCTTACAATCCCCTTTCTTTTAGTATGAGGCATAGCGGCAGCGAAATTCAATTCAAAAATCTTCAGCAAGCCCTCCTAAACAGCCTCACTCCTCTCAGCGTGTCGGCGCCATCTTGGTCACTCAACCTAAAAAAACGTAAAGCATGTTTAAATGTCTAAAATTGCTCATGAGTGTACCAACAAGCATTTGTACTTTTATGCAGTCTGCACATAGGCATTCCAGGGGCTTGGTTAGAGAAGAGTTGCAATGTATTCATGTATAGAATACAAGCAGAGTTGTGATGTACACGTATAGAATACACACACTCATTTATACTTTCAGAGCAGGTGTAAATTTATACAAGAGAATTTTTGCACTTTTTGGGGTCATTGCATGAGCCTAGTTTGTAAAGCACACAGGTGCCTGTGCTTCCTTTATAAAATAAGAACCTTTCAGATGTTTTACTTAGGCGCTCTGTTCTGAAATTACCCCCATTATGGGGTGATACACAATCAGAATATGGAATTTTATGGGCTTTCAATGGTTAGGGGTAATTGTTTAAAATAGGTGCTAATATTTACGTGCCATTTACATGAGTAAATGGTTAGATACACACCTACGTATTCTGTAAATACGTGCATATCTGTGACAGTCTATTTTACAGGTGGGCATACACGTGGGCAGACTCTAGGTGGAACGTACATTTACACACGTAACTTAATAAGTTGCTTGTGTAGTACCAGAACTTAGGTACAGACATGTCAGCTCTACGGCTGGTATAAGTGCTCTGGACCATGTTCATACGTGTATATGTATCCAATTATGCTAGTATTCTATGAAATAGGCACCTATCTTCCTTTAGACAATATGAGGGCAATTCTATATAAAGCAAACCTGCCCAAAGCATTCTGTAAGCTTGCGTGTAAGTGGCATAGCACGCAGTTGAAAAGGGGACGTATATGTGGGAAGAGTATGGCCGGGCGTGGAAGTGTTACCTATCAACACGTACATCTTATAGAATACTATCAGATGCATCGTTGATTGACAGATGCCTTCCTATCCTTGCCATTGATTTGACATAAGCAGGTGTATCTTCTTTTTGGTGCACCAAAATGGGTCCCCTGATGCTATTATAAAATTGGCACCCTCCATTCTGCATTAGGGCACCAAATAGGAGGTGTCAGTTTACAGAATTGCTACCTATGTTCCAATCAGGCACCTATATATAGGGGCACAACTATAGAATTCCCCTATATGTCAATGATAATGAATGTCAGGATATAAAAGTAGTACAGTTCCTATTCCCATCCGATAAAGGATATGACAGAAAGCACTAACGATTAAAAAATATTTAAGAAGACGTGCTCATACGTTTCCAAAGGACAGTCTCAGACTCACTGGTCTTCTAGTATGTCCAGACATATAATCATAGCACGACTCTTCTATAAATTAATGCTCACAAGTGCCAGATATAACATTTTGTGCAAAGTTATATGTTTAAATTCTTACTTAACTTGCTAAGTGAAATTAATATTAGGAATAAGAACTGTACTGTTTGCTATCATTTCCATTTGTTGAAAGAGTTTTACCCCAGTTTATTTTTGGAGGATATAAAAATATACAATTTTGAAAAGTGGCACAAGTGTCGGTGAACACATCAAACAAAATTCAAGCGGTAAATTCCATTAAAGTAGTCAGATTTATACTGACTTTTGTACTTGTTCTCTTTATCGTGCTCAATGAACTGAAAATAAAGTTAAGAATCTTGGTTTATATTTGTTTTTTAATTAGTGACAAAGCAGAAAGTCTGCTGAATGGTGAGAATGTTCCACCAGTGACAGAAGCCTCTTCTAGTGACACGGTTATTTGTGTTGCAAAAGTACAGGAGGAGAAGAATGTAGAGAAAATAGAGGAAGTGCCGTTGGAAGCCCTGATTATAGACCAACAAAAATCAGGTAAAAACAAATCTGTGTGCTTTAAAATCTCTACAAAATATTGTTTCTTTTTGATGGGGTAGGCAAAGTAAAAGTGGCATGGAAGTTGCTCCTTTCTTTTCTTCCAGTTCAATTGGAACTAGTGGTAGAATCCTTTATTTATAACTACTTGAGGATTTTCCCCTAATTTAATAAATCTAACCTTTCACTATTCCTTTTCTGGTCATTGGAGCAGCAATCCTGAGGGTGAGAGCTATACTCCAGGCATCTTCTGAAATCCTGTATTGTGGCTACTAAATCTGGCTACTGTGTGTTGCACTTAACAATGACCATGACTCCTTCCTTCACAGTATTTCACAGCATCCCACCTTGGCTAACCCAATATGTAGAATGCCTGATTGGGATTTAAACTGTGGACCTTTTGCATCGAAGTACACAATTGCCACTGAGCCACCAGATTATCTTTCTACAAAGTAATTTTTGCCATGTTTGAATAAACACATGCAATGATCACTTCTTAGTTTGGAGCTTGAAGTCTTTTGTACATATCGTATTAAATGTTGCCCATTTTCTTGGAGTCCTGTCTTGAGAGTACTTCCACCACAACAGTATAACTCCCAGACTGCCTCGGCTGTTCAGGCTCCAGCTGATAATGCCGGTGGCAGAAACGAGTAATCGAAGAAGGAATCAGGACTTCGGATTCTCTGTTCAAGGCTGTGGAAGCTCTTAGCAAGGGGAATATCAATTTATACTAACCTGTCCTGCTTTAATTCTCTTAGATATTATCTGGGAGGCTATAGTAGACCTCTGGAAAGCATTGGTACCACAGGTTCATATGCTGGCTCAAAATATTAAACATGTGGAGGGTAAAGTTCTTTCTTCACTTTCCGTTGGCAAATGATAGTTTGAGCCAAGTACTTATCATTTGCCAACAGAAAGTGAAGAAAGAACTAGATAAAGTTGAGTTGGTGTAAGCTGCACTTATTAAAGATAATACAAATTTAAGGTCTAAAATGGAAGGCTTAGAAAATAGTTTTAGTAGTTGCAATTTTCCACATTTACCTATGATAACACCTCTTTATATGTTTAAAGACATGTTTCTGAAGTGTTAGGGGTATCTGCTGAAACAATTCTAAACAACCTGAGCTTATCATTTGCCAATTGCAAGAAGGAGAGGGTCATAAAAACATAAGAATAGTCATACTGGGTCAGACCAATGGTCCATCTAGCCCAGTATCCTGCTTCCAGTAGTGGCCAATTCAGGTCACAAGTACCTGACAGAATCCCAGATAGTAGCAAGATTCATGCTACTGATCCCAAGGACAAGCAGTGGGTCTCTTGGATATGGATGCGTTGGAGGTTTCTGCTTTTTTGGAGAGGTCAGACTCTGAAATGGTCGTTGTGGCTGCCAAGGGCTGTCCCAAGGGCTGTATGAGTGGTGTGGCTGCACAAGGGAGACAGGGGGCGCATAAATCACTACCTGTCCATCTCCCATGGCTGCGGCAAAGTGGTGGCACTAGGGGGCATGTTGCACAGGGCTCCTCTCTGGCTTGATATGCTCCTGTGGGTACCATGATGATTCCCTTTGTATTATCTTCAGATATAGACTGTCTGCTCAAGATATAATTTAGGACCCAGGGAAGGAACCCAGAAGAAAGGGAAGCAGTTTATTTTTCAACAGCCAGATATGTTAAAACTTGTAGAATTATTTTTCCTAAAATTTCAATTTGTCCATCCTGATCCAGTGTGTTTGACTACCTTTATATCTTCTGAGGATGTCTAATGTGGTGGCTACACCCCCTTTCCGATTACAGCTAGAGAAAAATTCTCATAAGAATTTTTGACCTATAACTGATTTTCTGTTGTGTTTTTTGCAAGCAGGCTAGTAAGCCATCACAGAATGGGTAATGTCACTGCACAGGAAGTTTCTCTGGCTTAGAAAACACTTCGAAACTTTTGAATTGCTCCATGCGCATGTGTGCCACTTCCAGCCTGATGCTATCATGTGGGATCAACTCAACAGCTATTTTTCCAGTTGAGATGTCCTGGGAAAAAAAGGCCCCAGCAGCTTTATGAAGTGTATCCTGTGCTTCCAGCCTGATGCTGTCATGTGGGATGAACTCAACAGCTATTTTTCCAGTTGAGATGTCCTGGGGGAAAAAGGCCCCAGCAGCTTTATGAAGTGTATCCTGTGCAACAGGACTGTATCCATTACAGATAACCCAAAACTGGTGCTTTCAATGCCTGGGGCCTGACCATAATCCTTCTCATTGTAAGTTATGTTCACAGATGTCCAAGAGAAGTCTTTGAGGTTGAGAGAAACAGCATGAAAACTTTTTTTGGTGTTGAGAAATCCAGTCCATTAACTTCAGCATTAGAAGCATCAGTGGCCTTGAGTCTTGGAGCTAAATAGGGCGCTAGGGATGCATTGGTATCAAGAGCGCAACCTCAATATTGAACATTAATAGAGGCCATCAGGACTAATCATCATCTGAGTCCCACCCAAAGTAGAGAGAGGATTTCTGTTCAAGTTCAGCGCTGAATGCCAGATAGAGGCTGAAGCACTTTGACATTGCACCTCATCAGAGTGCAATGTTGAAAGCACAAAAGCTCCAAGGTTGTATTGCCCTTGAAGGGTCCCAACATGAAGTCCATTAGTCCACTCATCTTCGGTGTTAGAGGGGATGCAACAGTTTCTAGCATCCTGAGGCCTGACTTCCAATATTTTTCAGGTGACTCAGGAAGATGTGGCCACTCCTACTGCTTTCCATGCACCTTTTTCAATGATAGTCTTTGAGGAGCAGCTCATATGGAGGTTTGATGAGCATATGGAGTTGCTTTGTTCAGTGTAATGCTGTGGCTACAGTAACGATGTTACGGATAGACATTCACAAGACTCACTCACTTTCAAAGAGCCTTGGAGTTGATCTCTGCCTCCTCCCCTTCTCCCAATGAGGCTGTGTTCTTGCCCATTCACAGAATTCTGAAAAATATACAGACAAGAATTTGTGAGACCTCACTCTATGTAGTGCCAATTAAAAAGAAGGTTGATTCTATGTGTAGAGTCCTGAAGGATCCTGGATCTGAGAAAGCTTCCCTTCCATGGTGGATGAATCCACCTATAAAAGAGCCAAAATTTTCAAGACTCATTTGTCTGTGAGGTGCTCAGACATTGAATTCTTTTTGGAGAAAGTTTTTTTCAGAACACCATGCTCACTTTTTGCATAGGTTCTTATCAGCTCTTCATTGGGGGAGGTAAGATGGGGGGAGCGGAAGGAAGGAACTGCTGCTGTAGCAGCCTCATATGCTGCTTTGATGCAGCCATACCACTTTTAGCATAGCTGCACTTAATGGCCTCTGTTGATGTGTCATTAAGTTCAATCACGCTATCTGCAGTTGTGACAGCTAACATATGTGGTACTGACCCATAGGCTAGTTGTCACAGCAGGCCACTTCTTTGCTCCAGCCATGTCATGCCCACACACCACTCCTATCCACATTAAGCTGCTAATGCTAGGTTGTTGCTATGCTGGCTGTTTTAACGCGTGTTAGCACAGGTCCGTGACAACATCTAATGCATGGTAAATTTTACATTAGCTGCTTAATGCAGCTTAATAAAACGGCCCCTAAATTTGGCATGGGAGATAAAACAGTGAAAATGGACCAGATCAAACTTGGAGGTTCCAAAGAAATAAGATCCTCAAAAATGGCCCAGTGCATTTCTGTGGGAAATGGTATTCCATCTTCTGCTGTATACAAACCTCAGTACTCTCCCAGTCATAGATACACACAGATACAAACATGTTTCATTTGTGCAGAGCTGTAATTTTCTCAGTCCATCTATGTGCGTGTATCAAGGCCCTTATCCACGGACAGATCTGGCTGAAATTTGATAGAATAGGAGCACTCCTGTAAAAGTTTATTTAGGTCAGTTCTTAGAGACTACCCTTGATACTTGTGATAGAAGAACAAGCTATCTGAGGAGCGTATTTATTAAAAAAGCATGTCCAGGTGCAAATGTTTTGCAAATTGTTAGCAACATTCAGGGGTGTAATGAAAATAATTAATCTTTATTTTTTTATTTTCTTGTTTTATTTTTACAGATGCAAAGGAGACGCCAACAGTAAGCAGCTCAAAATCTCCTGAAATGAACTTAATTGAAGAAATTTCAAAAAAGAAACCAAAAAAGCATAAAAAACATAAAAACAAGAAAAAGAAAAAAAAAAAGAAAAAAGAAGAGAAAAATAGAAGTCACTCAAAATCCAAGTCAAATTCTAGCCTTGAGAATCATGGTGGAATGAATACAGAATCTATTCCTCTTCAGAAAAGTGACTCTGAACTGCCTTTGAAAAATCTAGAAGATAATGAAATGAACGTGGTTTCATTGGACTCACAAAGCATAGCAGCTTTAGAGGACACTAAATTGGCAGTCCTCGAAGAAAATCTTAGTGCGATTATGGTTGAAGATGACAGCAAAGAAACAACGTCTGAGTTGAGACAATCAGAGGATGAGTGTCATACAAGTGTAAACCTAATGGATGTTGATACAACCGTGGGACTTTTGGCCTCTGAACCAGAGAGCGGCCCTGTTCCTACTGCTAGCGTTGTCGGCATCAGTAAGGAGGAACCTGAACAGTCTTTAGAAGTAGTACTGAAATGTGAGGATCAATGTAATGCTCAAGCTTTTATAATGGATGATGGCAAAACAGATGAGAAAAACAATGAGAAAAAAGAAGAAATGGATACAAAAGCGCAAAAAAGGAGCCGATCGAGGTCTGTTTCCAAATCTAGAAAGCAGCAGAAATTGTCTAGCCCACATACTACCTCAAGCCACTCTCCGTCAGCAAGAAGTAGATCTAGGAGTGGAAGCCACTCAGAATCCAGAAGGAGCCATTCTCCATCATGTCGCAAATCAAGATCCAAGTCT
Source organism: Microcaecilia unicolor (assembly GCF_901765095.1). Classification (NCBI taxonomy): domain Eukaryota; kingdom Metazoa; phylum Chordata; class Amphibia; order Gymnophiona; family Siphonopidae; genus Microcaecilia; species Microcaecilia unicolor. Next base: position 342,908,332 of record NC_044034.1, read on the forward strand.
GCTGAAAAAGGGAAAGATGTAGAAGATTCTCCAAAATCTAAAAGTCAGTGCTCTGGGTCTACATCAGACAAGGATAAAGCAAAACTAAATTCTAGATTACATCGTTCTGGGTCTAAATCCCCAGCAAGTACACAGCGATCCAGATCGAAAACTGCTAATCGATCTCAAAGTCGTTCTTTGTCACAAACAAGACAGAGACAAAAGTCTCGATCCAGATCAAAATCTAAAGGAAAGAGATCTAGGTCAAGAGAAAAGCAGAGACGAACCCCCTCAAGGGTTAGGCGCAAACATTCCTCTTCGCGGGACCCGCATAGGCGGTCCTCCTCACGGGACCCACGTAGGCGGACCTCTTCAAAGGAGCGGCGCAGGCGGACCTCTTCGCGGGACCGGCGCAGGCGGACTTCTTCACGGGACCGGCGCAGGCGGACTTCTTCGCGGGACAGGCGCAGGCGAACTTCTTCACGGGATCGGCGCAGGCGGACTTCTTCGCGGGACCGGCGCAGGCGTTCCTCCTCACGAAACCGGCGCAGGCGTTCCACCTCAAGTGAGAGGTGCAAGCGGTCCATTTCACGGGAGCGGGGCAGACGGTCCTCTTCACGGGAGCAGCGCAGGTGGTCTCCAAGAAACAGTTCTAGTTCATTAGACAAAAGAAGGCAGTGGTCCAGCTCCAGAGACCACAATGGCACAGGGGTCAAACTTCGATCAAGAAGCAGATCCCCTGATCACCGGAGAAGATCAAAGTCTGTGGGAAGAAGATGGAGTCCATGTAGACTACCAGGAAGACGAAGGAAATCCAGAACCCCGACCAGGAAGAAAAGTCTTAGTAGATCACCTGATCGACAAAAACGATCAAGGTCTTCAGAAAAACTAAAGGATTTAAGCAGGTCACCCAAGCGTCTCACAGAATTAGGTGAGTGATGTTGAAGTGCATACAGCATGCTAAGTAAATCCTATGCAGATCTTTGTCACTTTAAGGGGAAAGGGAAATGGGACTTGATATACCGACTTTCTGAGGTTTTTGCAACTACATTCAAAGCGGTTTACATATATTCAGGTACTTATTTTGTACCAGGGGCAATGGAGGGTTAAGTGACTTGCCCAGAGTCACAAGGAGCTGCAGTGGGAATCAAACTCAGTTCCCCAGGATCAAAGTCCACTGCACTAACCACTAGGCTACTCCTCCACTTTAGAAGTCTGAGCCCCATTTTCTCCTTTTGAATTTTGGTTTGTTCATGAGGTGGGGGAATATGAAAGACTAATTTTTGTTGTGGCAGTTGTGGATTGGTAGTGGTAGAGTTGGGTTTTTTAATTTTTTGTTGTTTTTTTTAGTTTATATTTTCAGTTAAGTTTGTTAATTATTATGATTGAAGTTTTAGATATTGTAACTTGCTTTAGTTGCCCACTCAATGAAGCATGTTGCTAAATGAAACTAAATAAATTCATATTAATGTTTTTTTTAATGTTTTTGAAAGTTCCTCCAACTTATCCAGTCCAGCCATTATGAATGTAAGTAAATTGGGGATTCCGTTGTGCCATTTCTCACCAGAACATCATGCAGACAGCAGGCTGGCATGTATTAGCACACGTGAGGCATTAACTAATGAAGCTTACATTTAGGGAAGGAGACAAAAACGGGTCAGCTTCATAATAAAAAGTAAATATATTTTATTCTAAAAGAAGCATGCAAGATATAAAATATATTAGAACAAAGCAGGAAAAGTGATTTGGATGTTATTCTAGAGTTGGAAGCAGTGACACTAAAGAAAAGGGCAAATTGTTAGTCTGCTATTGGTGAGCTTGTGGTATAATAAACTGTTGTAACTGAGCTGAGAAAATATTTTAAAGGATATTTTGTATTTTTTTACTTTATTTTTTCAAACGAAAATTTTACAATAAGCCACATTTATCCAACTATATAGAAGCTGAGAATTTAACATAACCCATAAAGCTCCCTCCCCAGGCTGCTACATCGATGTTAAGCCAGCAACATGCTCCACTTTATTGATACAGTAACATAGTAACATAGTAGATGACGGCAGAAAAAGACCTGCATGGTCCATCCAGTCTGCCCAACAAGATAAACTCATATGTGTATACCTTACCTTGATTTGTACCTGCCTTTTTCAGGGCACAGACCGTACAAGTCTGCCCAGCAGTATTTCCCGCCTCCCAACCACCAGTCCCGCCTCCCATCACCGGCTCTGGCACAGACCGTATAAGTCTGCCCTCCACTATCCTCTCCTCCCAACCACCAACCTCTCTTCCCCCACCTGCTCCGCCACCCAATTTTGGCTAAGCTTCTGAGGATCCATTCCTACTGCACAGGATTCCTTTATGCATATCCCACGCATGATCCCTGTACATCTCACTCATAATGTAACTTATCTGGTCATATTATTGTCTCTTCTCATCCCTGCGAGTCCTCGGGCTCCATTTCACAGAAACTTCCCAATCTTCTTCAAATTTCTCTAAGCAGTCATATCTATGAGCAGTTAATTTACTAAGGCTCTACACATTCCATAGTACTTTCTGAATGATTGTCCTAGCATTATGGTAGATTTCCATAGCTAAGCCACCTCACAGCAGACTGCCTCTATGCAGGACGTTAATAAGTGTGTCTTATTTTTGTTCACATCTGGTGGCAGAAGTTGCAACAGGATGATTTTAGGATCCAGATGTAATCTAACATTTAAGATACCTTGACATGTCACTCAACAACTTTTCCAGAAAGATTGGATTACAGGACACTCCCACCAAACGTGGAAAAAAGGTGCCCACGTGCCCACATTGATATCAACATTTGACAGAGGCTGAGGGAAAAATATACTTTTTGAGGAGTGAAATACCCACCTCTACAGCACTTTAAAGCCATTTTCAACCAAGTTGGCTGATGCAGATATTTTGTTAGGTTTAAAAACTACATGGTATTTGTATTTCGAGTACTTGCTATTAATATAGTAATCAGCAGCTCTTTTTTTTTTTTAACCATTTATTTGGTTAGATAAGGCACAGCTCCTTGAAATTGCCAAAGCTAACGCAGCTGCCATGTGTGCCAAGGCTGGTGTCCCTCTGCCAGAGATTCTTAAACCTGCTATAACAGCAGCACCAGCACCAGTGGAGGACAAGGTTTCTCACAGATCAGGAGCTATTACAATACAGGAGCTCACAGAGGTAAGCTAGGCCCAGCTATTGTTGATCATGAGATAAAACATCTTTTTCCCTCCATGTTATTTTTTTCCTATCCACTTATTTATCTAACCTCTTTCTCTTTGTATTGTTTTCTTTGCCCATCCCTTCCAGTCTGTTACTATCTTCTCCTGGCCAGTTGTGATCTGTGTAATATTGCAACAGGTAGAAAAATGGGGATTGGTGGCCATTAATTGTTTTAAAAAACATTGTGTTGGAAAACCTGTAATGTGACCAGAAGCCTGACTCCTCTGTGTGTTCGATATTCTTTTTAGTTCCTTCACTGTGTGTTTTATATTCTTAAATCTTCCTTTATACCAGGGCCCTCTTTAGACTCCTAGATCCACAACTATCAGCAGACCCTCCCCAAATCGAGAAAGGTCATCCTTTGGAGCTTCAGGCAATTTAATTGCAGAGCCATTTTGAATTTATTAAAAAGATCAGTCTAGCAAATTTTTAAATAACCATAAACCTAAACCAACCTAAGTATGTGTTGTGTCAAGTAGGAGACTAAGATGTAGGCATGTTTAGGGAAGGAGTTTGAATGAACAGCTGGACCTCGTGAAGTATGCACGTAGGTTATGACATAAACCTCTGCTTGCGTACTTCAGCTGCATACATTTACACCTGGTCCTGAACTGCTGTAAATATATTCAGGCGTATTGTGGTCATGTTTTTGTCAAGTTTTGTGATGCTATTTTGTAAAGACATATAGAGAACCACACAGGTCCACTTACCACTTTATGTTTCAACAGGAGTTGTAGAGAACGAATACTTCCTATATTGCACATTAAACTATTGTACATGAAACAGGAAGTAGATTCTCTGTAATTTTAGCAGCTGTGCAGTGTCGGTAGCCAGAGCAGCTGGAGCGAAGAAATGAGCTCCCCACTCTGCAGCTGACTTAGTGGTGCCTGACCTGGCAGATAGTAGAAAGGAGCAGCTGGTACATGTTTTGGTTGAGCCAAGAGGCTGGTGCATGACAACAATATGAAGGGTGGCCCATCCCAAAGAGTTGTTACTATCCGTACAATCCAGATTAAACCTCCTTTAGATCTTTAATATAATAAAGTCCTTTTTCAAAAGAACACAACTCATAATACATTCAGGATCAAATCATATATTTATCCCAGAACCTCAGTGATGTTAATCGCTATCCATTTAAAACACAGCGATTTCAATAACATCAAGCTCTTCACCGGTTCTTTTTCTTATTTCTTAATTTTAGAAAAAAATATCACTTGTCGGACCCAGGGGATCATCTGCCCCTGGGTCCGACAAGTATAATAAATTGAAAAGATAAGTAATGCTAAAGCTACATATATATATTTTTTTCTAAAATTAAGAAATAAGAAAAAGAACCGGTGAAGAGCTTGATGTTGTTGAAATCGCTGTGTTTTAAATGGATAGCGATTAACATCACTGAGGTTCTGGGATAAATATATGATTTGATCCTGAAGTATCTGTATTATGAGTTGTGTTCTTTTGAAAAAGGACTTTATTATATTAAATATTAATGTCTTTTGCTTTCACACCTTCTTGTACCTAATGCCTTTGGCTCTAACACTATCATGTATATCACTGTCATGTAACCAAAACGTCTGCTAAAACAAATGTATACTCTTTTCTATTCCCAATATTATGTATTTCACCATCTTGTACCCAAATCTTGCTGTAAATCCAAATGTACATTCTTTTCTATTTCCAGTATCCAAGATGAATTGTAAGCCACATTGAGCCTGCAAAAAGGTGGGATAATGTGGGATACAAATGTAATAATAATAAAGATCTAAAGGAGGTTTATTCTGGATTGTACGGATAGTAACATCTATTTATAATAATCCAGTTTTAAAAGATCTACTTTGCCTTAATGCTGAGTGGCCATCCCAAAGAGTGACATTCACTACCACAATGACTGAGATTTTCTAGCATCACATCTGGGGTATAAGTTTGGAAAGATCTGCATGTTTCTAAATGCTGCAGAGACTCTAGGACAATGATTATCAACCCCCTTTTCAGTTAAGACATACCAGAAGAGCTATGTATATGTGACACACTGCATATACGACCCTCAGGGACCTTTTTGTCTGACAGAATATAGTGATTCTTACGAGTTAAATGTAAACCTGTTCTGCATCCACAAAAGTCCAACCTTCCCTCAACAAATGCAGATCATAACTAGGATATTTCTTCAAGGAAGTCACAGTACAGTTATTCTGATTCTCATGTCATTGTAGCAATAGCAACATAAATCTCTCTATCAGGTGTATTGTGAAATGCAAAACCTAAAGAAAATCTACTCAACGTATATTTAACAAACATACAACAGTAGCACTAATGCTATGATTCAAACAGCAAGAACTCTACCTACTACGCCTGGTAAAATTTGGCGCAAAATGAAAAATTATGCACAAAAATGTTGGAAATTCTGTGCACAGTATTTTAAAGTTCTGCATCTTTATTTGTAATTTATTTGTGCAGAATTTCCCCAATCATAAGGCCTACCACTCCACCAGCTTGTGAAGTGAGATGGTTCTTATAGCTTCAAAGTGGGTTACAAAATTAATATAAAAAGAATGATGAATAGAAAAAAAATAATAGCTATTAACCATAAAATTTCTGAAATAAGTTCTTCCTTCACCAGTAATATTGCTCTCCAGGTTCTACCCTGCCCACTTCTGTCTCACTCTAACTTAGCTTTAGGTTCCACCCTCCCCACCCTGATTTAGCTTGAATCCCTTTCCTTCTCCCAGCTTTCTCTGCCCACTAGTTCTCTCTCTCCTCTTAGCTCCCAACCCCTACCTCTCTGTTTTCTTTCTCTCCTTGCCGTCACATTATTGTGTTTTTCTTCTGGGTAATGTGGCATTAGAAAGAAACAAGCTGCTGCACCCACTGCTTATTTGAACCATGTTGGACTCTGTATAGAAGTTGAGCCCAGGCCAGCAGAGAGAAGGAAATGGTCTGATGCACAGCTGCTTGTTTCTTCCTTTTGCCACATGATCCGGGAGGGGGAGGTGGGATTTGTATGAGTATGCCACAAGGGGAGGGGAAACCTGGCAAATATTTTGTTCCCTGTGCAGAATTCTACAAGGTAATTACAGATTTCTGCGCAAATTCTGTACAAGTAACTTATGAGTAGGCAGCACTACAAATATTACACTTGACCCTAAAACACCAAAACGTCTGTACAGGTAAAACAGAGCAAATGGGACTTCTACAGATCTCAACACAGAAACTATATGCAAACAAATATCACACCTCAGTTACACACAAAACACAGACAGACCCTCACTAAATATAGAACAAGGGATCCAAAATTAAAGCTAGAAATATAATAACAAAAATTGAACTGGAACCATAAGAAGTTAATCTCAGCATATACTGCAACACTGGAGAAACAAAATAAAATACCGCCTTGAGCGAATTCCTTCAAAAAGGTGGTTTATAAATCCTAATAAATAAATACAATTCCTTTTGTACTGAATACAATATATAAACATCTGCAACGCACATTTCCCAAAGCTAACATATTCTAGTTAATACATTAAAAATAAAACACTTTTTTCTACCTTTGTGTGCCTGGGTATTTTATTTTTCTATCACATTGGTCTCAGTTTCTCTTTTTGGCTTTCCTGTCCTAATTTTGTTTTCAGTTGTCGCTGTCCATTTGTTATTTCTTCTTTCTCCTCCTGTCTTGTTACATTCCCTCATTAAAGCTGTCTCTCATATCGATATTTCTCTTAAAACGCTCTCCTTCGTTTTTTTTTTCTTTTCTGCCTCTGTCCACTCAAATTTCACCCTCTTGCTGTATTCCTTTTCACTTTTCATCTACTTATCAACTTTCTATCTCTTTCTCTCATCCCCTAGCTCTCAAATTTTCCATCCTCCTATTCCCTTTTATCTTTCATATGCTCTCAATTCGTACATTTCTACCTTCTACATTAACTATCCTCCTCTTACTCATCTCGACAACCTTCCCATGGCCTCTCCCACATGGATCCACCATTTCTATCATCCCCCACTCCTTAACCTTCGCTCCACCCTTGTGTCCTAGCATCTTCCTCTTTCTTTCTCTCTCCCTCCCATCAGTCTGACCTCTCTACTTACCGCATTCCAACCCGAAATCTCCCCTTCCACCCTCCCTGACATCTCACCTTCCCTCTCTTCCACCTCCCATCTGGCATCTCTCTCTCTCCCCCCCCTTCTGCCCCGTCCATCTCCCCTGTGCCTTCACTTTGTCCATCGCTCCCTCTCCCCCTTTGGTCCCCCTCCTCCGAGTCCATCTCTCCCCCTTTGGCCCCCTCCACCAAGTCCATCTCTCCCCCAAGTCCATCTCTTCCTCTGCCTTCTCCTCCAAGTCCATATCTTCCTCTCCTCCTTTGGCCCCCTCCCCTGTCCATCTCTCCTCCCACCCCCCATGAATCTGATATCTCTCCTGCTCTCCCATTACCCCATCCCCTACTCTTTCATCTCTCATCTCTCTCTCCTTCCCTCCCCCGAGTCCATCTCTCTGTCCTTTCCTTCCCCAAGTCCAACATCTTTCCCTTCCCCCACTCTGTTCCTGAGTCCAGCACCTCTCCCTTTCCCACTCTCTCCCCAAGTCCAACATCTCTCCCTCTCTCCCTTCCACCGTTCACCTCCTGAGCCCACCATCTCTCCCTTCTGACTCCTGTTGTTAACCATCACTCACACTCTGTCTCCCCACCCTCCTCCCTTCCCCCCAACCAGGCCAACATCTCTCAACCTCCTTCCCTCGAGTCTACCTTTAATTTGTTCCAAAAGTTGCCAAGCGGCAGCAGCAATTCAAACACACTTCCCTGCCGGCAGCCCCAGCACCTTCTCTCTACTGCGGCCCACCCCAGTGGAAACAGTAAGTTACATCTGAGAGGGCGGGCCACAGTAGAGAGAAGATGCTGGGGTTGGTTACAGGAGGTATTTTGGTAAGTCAGAAAGGGGTGCCTACTACCCCCAGAGGCGTAGGTACGCCGCCTCCTCTCTCCAGCTTGCTCAGGCTCAACCCCAGTGTGCTCGTTCTCATCAACAGTGTGCATCTAAGGCCCCTGATGCTCCCCAGCAAAAGCAAGGGATGAGCTTTTGACTGTCTCCAGCTGAGAATAGCTGTTATCAAAGTGTCTGTATTGGACGACCTTCTGGTTGGAAGGATGCTGAAATTCTTCTACAGAAGGTGGTCACTTATAACCTCCGACCAGTGGGTTCTCCAAATAGTCTGTCTCGGATACGCCCTGAATTGGATTAAAAAAACCTCCAAATTGTCCACTGAGAGCTCACTACTTCAGCTGTCAGCATGAAAAGGTACTTACAGAGGAACTCTCCACCCTTCTGAAGGCCCACGTGGTCGAACCCGTTCCACCAGGGGAAGAAGGTGGGGATTCTATTCTAGGTACTTCCTCGTCCAGAAGAAGATAGGGGGATGCATCCCATCCTAGACCTAAGGGCCCTGAACAAATCCATGGCCAGAGAAAAGTTCAGGATGGTTTCCCTTGGCACTCTTCTCCCCATGATTCAGAAACACGATTGGCTATGCTCTCTGGACTTAAAGGACGCATATACACACATTCCAATACTTCCAGCCCACTGGAAGTATCTTTGTTTTTCGGCTAGCAACACACCACTTCCAGTACAGTGTGTTGCCTTTTGGCCTTGCATCAGCACCCCGGGTCTTCAGCATCGCTATGCAGGCTGGGGGGTGCATGTGTTCCTTTATCTTGACGATTGGCTATTGAAGAGCACGTCGGAGGACAGTGCTCGGGAGTCAATGCGAAGTACTATTCGGGTGCTGGAGCTACCCCAAGTCCCATCTTCACCCTGCCCAGTGATTGGAGTTCATTGGAGCCCTGCTCGATAAGCAGAAGATTTGATCCTTTCTCCCAGAACCGAGAGTGGACACACTAGTTGCTCTGGCTTCTCAGGTTTGAGCCTCTCAGGAGGTCACGGCTCGGCAGATGTTGAGGTTGTTAGATCACACGGCTTCCACAGTTTATATGACACTCATGACACGCCTTCACATGAGATCAGCTGAATGGCCCTAGCCTCCCAGTGGTGTCAAGCTTCAGGAGATCTACAAGATGTCATTTGAGTGTCCCCAGAGCTTTCTCACTCTCTGTTCTGGTGGACCATTTGATCCAGTTTGACTCTGGGTCTCCCATTCCAAATTCCTCAGCCTCAAAAGGTGCTGACAATGGATGCATCTCTCCTTGGTTGGGGCTTCATGCTCAAGGAGCCTAGTCTGTCTAGGAAACGGATCTTCAGATCAACCTTCTGGAACTCCAAGCAATCTGTAACACTCTAAAGGCTTGCAGAGCTTGGCTGTCTCACTAAATTGTTTTCATCAAAACAGACAACAGGTTGCAATGTATTACACCGAACAAGCAGGGGGGGGGGCACTGGATCACACATTCTGTGTCAGGAGGCCATCTGTATGTGGCGCTGGGCTTGTCAGCATGGGTATTGCCCACAAGATCTTCCAAGCATGGGGCACCCTCTCGGTGGATCTCTTTGCCATACAAAGTCCCTCAGTTCTGTTTGAGGCTCACAACAGATTAGTGTAGGATGCCTTCCTCCTCCATTGGGGGACAGGTCTTCTGTATGCGTGTCCTCCCATCCCTCTTGTGGGGAAGACTTTGCTGAAACTCAAGAAGACCACGGGACCATGATTTTGATTGCACATTTCTGGCCACAGTAGATCTGGTTCCCTCTTCTTCTGGACCTATCCTTCAAAGAACCATGGAGGTTGGAGTGTTTTCTGACCCTCATCATGCAGAATGAGGGATCTCTTCTGCATACTAACCTTCGGTCTCTGGCCCTCACAGCCTGGATGTTGAGAGCCTAGAATTTGCTTCCTTGGGTCTGCAGAGGGTGTCATCCGGGTCTTGCTGGCTTCCAGGAAAGTTTCCATCAAGAGGTGTTACTCTTTTAAATGGAGGAGGTTTGCAATCTGGTGTGAGGGCCAGGCCCTAGATCTTGTTTCCTGCACTACACAGACCCTGCTTGAATACCTTCTACACCTCTCTGAGTCTGGTCTTAAGACCAACCCCATAAGGGTTCACCTCAGTGCAATTAGTGCTTATCATCACCATCTCTGGACGGCCTATAGATGTTTGCTTCATGAGAGGTTTGCTTTTGTTAAAGCTCCCTGTCAAACCTCTGCCTGTGTCATGGGACACTGGATGTCATGCTCATGAAAGCTGCTTTTGAGCCTCTGACCTCCTGCCATCTGAAGTATTTGACCTGGAAGGTCATTTTCTTGATGGCTGTTACTTCAGCTCGTAGGGTCAGTGAGCTTCAGACCTTAGTAGTGGGTGCACTGTATACTAAGTTTCATCACAACAGAGTAGTCCTCCGCATGCACCATGTGCCTGCCGAAGGTCGTGTCAGAGTTCCATCTGAACCAGCCAGTTGTCTTGCCAACATTCTTTCCCCGACCTCATGTCCATCCTGGCGAGAGCACCTTGGACTGCAAGCGAGCAATGGCCTATTACATGGAGCGGACAAGGCCCCATAGACCGCCCAATTTTGTTGTTTTTTTTTTAATCCCAATAGGATGGTGGTCTCTATCGGGAAATGCACAATCTCTAATTGGCTGCAGATTGCATTTCTTTGAGTTATGCTCAGGCTGGGCTAACTCTGGATGGTCATGTCAAGGCTCACAATGTCAGAGCCATGGCTGCTTTGGTAGCCCACTTGCTCTCAGCCTCCATTGAAGAAATTTGCAAAGGTTGCGATGTGGGTTTCAGTCCACATATTCACATCTCATTACTGCCATGAGCAGGATACCCGATGCATTAGTCGATTCGGGCATACAGTGCTGCAGAATCTGTTTGGGGTCTAGAATCCAACTCCACCCGCTAGGCCCGTTTTATTCTGTTCCAGGCTGCACTTTCACTCAGTTTATATGTAGGGAAAGGGAAATGGGACTTGATATACCGCCTTTCTGAGGTTTTTGCAACTACATTCAAAGCGGTTTACATATATTCAGGTACTTATTTTGTACCAGGGGCAATGGAGGGTTAATTGACTTGCCCAGAGTCACAAGGAGCTGCAATGGGAATTGAACTCAGTTCCCCAGGATCAAAGTCCACTGCACTAACCACTTGGCCACTCCTGTAGTTTTAGGTTAATCTGAGTTTTGTCCTCGCCTTTGCAAAGCCCAATTCACCAATGTTTGTTATTTATAGTGAGTCTGGATGCTAGGGATTCCCCACTTGTGAGAATAAATAGGCCTGTTTGTCCTCAGAGAAAGCGAAGGTACTTACCTGTAGCAGGTGTTCTCCAAGGACTACTGGCCGTATATTCCCACAAACATGCTCACCTCCCCTTGGAGTTGTCTCCTATTTACATTTTTATTTTTACTGTAGTATCTAACTGCAGGATCCATGCCCTCGCGGTGGGCGGGAGGCACTCATGCATGTGTGGTGGAACGTGTCTCGTGCTCCACGAAGCTCTATTTAGAGCTTGTTAGAAGCTCCATACCGGGCAACGTGGGACCCGCGTTACCCACTTGTGAGAATATAAGGCCTGCTGTCCTTGGAGAACACCTACCTACTACAGGTAAGTACCTTTGCTGTATATGTCTGTTTCTGCAGGGCTCACAATTTAAAAAAAGAAAAGGAGAGCTAAAGTGGGAATTGAACCTGAGTCCTCTGGTACAGTCCACTGCACTAACCACTATGCAGTTACTCATACGTACTTTCTGCTGTGCTCAGAATGCTCATGAGGGGTCATGCCTTAATCCTTCCAGTGGTCAGCTGCTTAATCAGAGCACCTTTTGTTATTTAGATGTGATTGAAACAGATCTAGATAAAAACACCCTTCTTGGATGTTTCTTCTTGTTCCATTATTGCTACTGGGCTTCCTAATTTTGGGCCTTCCCTACTTCCACCCAGAACACGCCCCCTTTCAATTTGGAGGCACTGCAGTATAAAACGTCCTAATTCTGTCTTTCCAAAATCACTATTTAGACATTTTTGGCAGATGGATTTTTTTTGGCCCTTTTGAAAATGAGCGCCTTAGTGTTTTGTTTTCCAGGCTAAATCAATCCATCATCTTCAACTTATTCTCATGTCTGATTATCTTGATGTTTGTTCTTTTTTTGTTTTGTTTTGTTTTTCTGGGCTTTCTTCCACATCCTCTTTAACTGGTGTCTTGTAACCAGTTCTAGCAGTCTGTTATAACATCTACACTAGGAAGCTGAGTTTGGGTATTTTGCCTTTCTTGCATACTATAAATAGCATTTTCTTTGTTTTTCTAAGAAATGTAAGCAGATTGCTCAAAGCAAGGAGGATGATGAGATTGTAAATAAGCCTCATGTATCTGATGATGATGATGAGGAGCACCCTTTCATTAATCATCCCTTCAAAGTCAATGAACCAAAATCCATTTCCTTCAGCTTAAGTGTAAGTATGAGACTCCTCTAGGTTACTCTTTTGGTTTCATTTGATATTGTTATAGGTTTATAGATTCTGATATAAATTGCCTGTTATGTCTTGAAAAATACTGCTTTTTATAATGTTTTTAGGTAAATATAAGAATTATTAAAACATTAGTAAGTGCTAATTAAAGTGGATAAATTTCTGGAGCCAGTGATTATAGATTTTGGTTATTGTACCAAAAGGTGGGTAAATCAAGTCAAATGAAACTAAGAGTTCAGTTTTCAAAAGAGAGCTAGCCAGCTAATTTGGTTGACTATATCTAGGTGATACAGTATGCCTAAATCTGTCCTGCATGCTTCTGACTGACTACAATTTAAATAAACCACAAAAAAAACATTGCGTGCTTGCCTACCCTTATCCCATCATGAAAGAAAATCTGTATGGTTCAGAGTAATCTCCCTTACTGGGATGATGCCACCCACATGTGTCTTGCTGTTTAAAAGAACACATGCTACAGGTGAGTAAATTCACTTTACTCTCAAAGGCATAGGTATTCCCCTTTCTTTCTCTATTTTCAGTTAAGACAGGGATCTCGCTCTTGACCCAGACAGCACATGGCCCGGATGACCCAACCAGCAATACAACCAAAACTAGGGGTGGGATTTTGACTGCCTCTATGAGAATATAACTAGCATACCTGTGCCTGTATGGACAGCCTACCATATATACTTGAGTATAAACTAAAGTAACAATTTTTACCCCCCAAAAAAGGGGTGAGTGAACCTGTTAACTCAAATATAAATTGGATGGGTTTATATTCAAGTGTTTGGTAACTCCTCCTACCCACGCCAATGACCAGCATTTCTTCCTCCACACCCCCCACCACCACCACCGCGGGTACTTCCATTTCTTTCTGTATACCCCTGACCCCCTGTAGTTACACAGCATTTTACTAGCAGCTTCTTCTTACCTTCCTTCGACTGACGTGGATGCAGATAGTTATGCACTGGGCCAGTGCAGGGCCTTGAGCATACGCACTGGCCCAGAATATAATTTACTTTGTTTGCATTAGCCAAAGGAAGGTAGGAAGATTTGCCAGTAAAATGCTTGTAACTGCAAGGGGGGTAGGGGTATGGAGGAAGAAGTGGCGGCAACAGTGGGGGGTGGAGGAGAGACTCTATTATAAACCAAGATCCCCTTTTTTGGGCCTTTTTTTTTTTTTTTAGCCCAAAAATCTCGGATTATATTTGATTATATACAGTACTTGAAAGAGAGAGGCTTTGGTTTTTAGCAATCTACTGGCTCCTTATAATCCACTAAGAACATCATGGTCAAGCTCTCAGTATCAGGAAATACTTACTTACATAAGTACATAAGTATTGCCATACTGGGACAGACCAAAGGTCCATCAAGCCCAGTATCCTGTTTCCAACAGTGGCCAACCCAGGTCACAAATACCTGGCAAGATCCCCTTAGACACAAACACAGTTGAACCAGTTCCACCAGGTGAATGATGGTATGGATTTTACTCCAAGTATTTTCTGGTAACAAAATAAAAAAATGGAGGGGAAGGAGGGGAAGAGGATCCATCCCATCATAGATGTAAGGGTCCTGATCAAGATCCTAGTAAGAGAAAATTTCAGGATGCTTTCTTCAAAATGGAGACTAGTTCTCCGACTTAAAGGATGCTTATTTTATTTTATTTATTAAAAAATATTTGTAATTTATAATATACATCAAAGAATAAACTTTGATCAAAAATTCAGAAATATTCATAAGATAATTAAGCATCATTAGCAAGTAAAAAAAAAAAGAAATACGAACTATAGTCCACTTAAATGGGAAGAGGGAGAGCAAGAAACATACTCATTTGTCGCTGGGATACATCTAAAAAAAATTTCTAAGAAAAGGAGCAAACCTAATGCTGATAATACTTACAACCTGAAAAGATTTAGGATGAACTCGGGAGAGCCATGGAGGATCCCTTACTTTCTAGGAAGAATTGTAATTGAGTTAGCTCAGAAAATATATCTGTTTCCTCGAAAGGATATAAAACATTTACATGGGAAACGTAATTGGAACACAGCACCCAAAGAAATAATTAACAGACGAAAAGCAAGGAATTTCTTCCTTTGCAGTTGTGTCCACCTTGAGACATCGGGAAATATAAAAGTTCTATCTCCCATAAAAGACACATTATTAGCCCTATAATAAAGTCTCAATATCATTTCTTTATCCTGCAGGAAAACAAATGAGACTAGAAGCGTTGATCTACCAGCAATTTCCACTTCAGAAGACTCAAGGAGCCCAGAAACATCTAAACATTTCTCCGCTTCCATAGCTTCTGTCTCCACCTTAGAAAGATAGTATAACTTTTGCACAGGGGAAATTTTTGAGTCTGAAAACTTCAAAACCAATATCAAGAATTTTTTTTAAAGTTCCATAGGCGCCAGAAACCTGGAAACTGGGAAGTTTAAGAACCTTAAATTCAAATTCTTGTTAAAGTTATCCAGGTTTTCTATTTTCCTCATTAATAAATAAAGTCTTATCTACCATCTGTTGAGCAATAAGATTTTTAACTTCAGTAGTTGATTTTTCCACTTTATCAATTCTGATTGGATGTTGTTGAAGATTTTGCAATTTAGTAGAAGTGTTCAAAGAAATAGCCGTGAAATTGGAGCATACCTTATGAAGGCTCTCCATGTTTGTCCAGAGTGCATCCGTATCTACTGTTGGCGGCCTCACCAGCGGGCAGATTTTCCAAAGCTCCACAACCAGCCTCAACTGAGCTTTCCTGTATCTCCACGCGCTCACCACTACTAATATCCAGCAGCGATTCACCTCCCGATGACAGCAGAGCCTCTCTTGGCGCTGACACTGCAGCTGTAATTACTTCTGGGTAACGCTGGGGAATTGGCCACAACTCTCCGGAATCACTCTTGGGTCCCTCCATACGCTGATACCTCCTGTAGTATACCTGGAGGAGGAGGTGTTTAAGATTCTCCTGGGCTCAACAAAACTTCGTTGTCTAAGTCTTGTAATCATCATAATAGATACATTTTGGACAACATGTAAGCAATGAAGGAGGGACCATTCAAAATTGAATTGGCATAGTCATGCCTACCTATAATTAAAGCATGGACTTAGACCCCCATAGACAGACTCCCCAGTCACAGGAAGTATCCCAGGTTTGTCATAGGAATACACCACTACCAGAATTGCATACTGTATTTTGCTATTCACAGAGAGGTAGATTTTCACACCATATAACCAGGCAGGAGGGGCTGTTGTCCAGTTATATAGCACTGATCAGCCACAGAACAGATATTCAGTGGCACTTAAATGGAGAGTACCACTGAATATCTGCTGTGACTCTCTCCAGTTAATGTTGGGGGAATCTGGGGACAGACCCCAGAAGTTATCTGGGCACTGCTAGTATTCAGAACCAGTGTCCGGATAGCTATCCAAGCAAGTTGAACTGCACAAATAGCAGCCCTAACTTGCCTAGATAGTTATATGGGTGCCAGTTGATACTCTGATCCAGGCAAGACTCGGATATTAAGTGCCAGTGCCTGAATTAGGCCCAGCATTGAATATCTGTGTCAAATTTGTCCTGTGCTGGTTAACTCCTTACATATAGCCGACTGTTGCTGGCTAAATATCAGTGGAAAATGCCTTGCAGTCATAACAGCATATCTGTACAGATTTGGGGTGCATGTGTTTCTTTGGACATTTGGCTGGTAGAGAGAACATTTTGAGAAGAAACAGATCAGTGCGCACAACCATCTAGGTCCTGGAATTACTAGGGTTCATCATAAATTATCCCGAGTTCCAGCTGAGCCTATCATGCAATTGGAGTGCATTGGAGCTCTGTTAGATAAGATTCAAGCAAAAGCCTTTCTATTGCAACGGTGTCACAAACATCTTGAAAAAGTTGGGTTACATAGCTTCAACAGTACACGTAACACCCCTGGCATGTTTCAGAATAAGACTAGCTCAATGGATCTTACGCAAGCAGTGGAGTCAGACTGAAGGATTTCATATCTGTCACAAAAGGCCAGGGAGAGAATGAGTGACAGGAAAGGAGATGGGACCGGTAAGGGACAAGAAGCAGAAGAGATAGATGAGTGCTGGAGAAGGTATTGAGTTCAGAGGACTAGAAATGGGGTTCTAGGGATTGACAAAGCCAGAGGGAAAAGGGAGAGACAGAATAGGTTGAGTGGGGAGGAGGGAGAGTGGAAGATGGAAATGTAGCAGATAGGTTTCATTTTTATTAACTATTATGTATGGGGTTTTTTTAACATTATTTATAATACAACATGTAACAAAACCTGGATCACTGTGGTTTCTTTGGTGATCCAGCTATACATCGGAGATAGGTCTATTCTTTGACTGCAACATGGAATTCCTTTCTAATGTTTAATTTTTATTGTTGTTACTATTGTACACCGCTGTGAACTGAAACAGTTGGGTGCTATATCACATTTTTAATAAACCAAACTAAACTTTCAACATCACATACAGTTTTTTAATGTATCCCCCTCCCCCTCCTACCCAGTTCTCCCCCTCCCTTTCTCTTTAAACCCCTAACCTCATTCATCATGTACCAAGCAAGGATAGCCACTTAATACCCAATTTCTCCGTAACCGGCCACTGTAGCCAAGGCCTCCCATATGTTTTCATGCCCACCTCCCCAACTCTTTCCCTGTTTCTCCATAAGCCTCACAATCTCCACTTTCTGTACCCAATTCTTCATATCCAGGGTACTGAATTGTTTCTATGCACTTACAATTTCACATCTTGCTGCAACTATCAAATGGTTTATCAACTTGTCCTCTAGTAACGCCAATAGGAGTAACTTAGGCACCATCTTCTGGGTTATCTGCTATACCATTCACATTGGATGAGACAAAGAATTGAGAGACGGAAGAAGACTCAGCAGGCAATGAGACTTGCAATGACATAATACTTTATTCCATAGTGTCCCACAGATCAATCCAGAGACGAGTGGGTTATGTCCCTCTACCAGCAGGTGGAGATAGAGAGAACTTCAGAGGTTTACTATATGTTGACACGTGCAGCCATCTTAACCTCAGTATTCTCACTATCTTAGCAGGTGGATGGGCATCTCCTGTGCAGCTCTGGTGCGGTGTTTGCTCCTAACCTGTTCCCTCAGTCTTAGTTGAGCTGATAGCTTGGCATGGCTTTGCTGGTCAGTTGGGGTACATCTGGTGGGGTCAGGTCCCTCTCCCCTCCCTCCCCTCCCCGTTTCCCACCTCTGTTGGCTTATGGGCCTGTGCTTTTCCTATGGCTCTGATTCCTCCTGCCTATTTAAAGAAAGAAAAAGGGCACCGCTTCAGTGAGGCTTTCTCTATGTTAATCTGCTGACACTTTAAGTCTGGTATGCTGCATTCTGTAAGGTTGGTATTCTGATTTGTCTCTCTGCTGGAACTGTCGGGTTCCTTTGTCTTCTGGCAGACTCAGTTGTTTGTGCTGCTACTGCAAAACGTAGGGCGTATCTCAGCGGGTCCGTCGGCAGTGGTTTTGGTTTTGCGGGCTCTGCGTCTCTCGTGCGCTCTGTCCGCCATCTTGAGTAGCTCCCAATGCAGAGCATGAGGGTCTCTGTGTTGCTGCTGGGCTTCCTCAGCTCCCCCACCCACGGCAGTCTGTAAAATGTGAGGATGGGAGCCTTTCTGTGCTGCCTTGGGATGACATCGCGGTCTGTCTGCTGTTCGACTAGGACTAGCAGTGGGAGAAGGGGCTTATTTTAGATTTTTTCTTCTCAGCTTGTGTGCTGCCTTATCTAGATCCTACAGTACCTTTGTTTGCCTGGGCCACCATGCTGAGCCTTTCAGCTCCCTTTACGTTGGTGCCTCCAGTTAAACAAAAAACAAAACTGCAACACCCCGAGAGGGCGGCTGTCACTGTCCTCTTTCGTGTTCGGCCGCCCTATTCTCCCCATCCTTTTTCTTGCTGTTGTCCTCTCGAGAGTTGCAGCACTGGGATCAAGGGTTCTCTCCAGGATACATTGTCATATAGTACTCCTGGAGTATAGCTGGGGCTGCAGGTGTTGGTTTGGCTGTGTATTTTCCTCCTTGACAGCCCTCGGTGACCTCACTTTGTTAGGAAGTTCTCGGCCCTGGCTCCTATGGGTCCCTGTAGAACCTGGGAGAGTTAGCAGGGTGTGCATGCTGGGGGTGTTCTGGTGACACTCTGTCTGTGACTAGGTCATGCCTCTGGGCTTTGGTTGTTTTTAAGAGTCTGCCACAGGGGCTTCCTGGGGTTCTTGGTTCCCTAGGATCTCCTCGGAGTCCTCCTTTTCTCCTAGGATATTCGCGGAGCATCATCCCCTATGGTGGGCTCTTTCTTTCTTTCTCTCTCTCTCCTGTAGTGCCTTTAGGGGTTCACTATCCCCTCTAGGGTGTCAATGCTTTGGTTGTTTTTGTGAGTCACCTGTTCTTTGGTGGAGCAGGTGCTGGTTTCTGGCATGCTTGCACTGTTGGCCTTCCTTTCATTTCTCCTTCCTGGGAGTTTTGCTCTGGCTTAGGCAGCCTTCTGCTTCGGCTGCACCTGTCTGCTATTTCAACTCTGCTGGGATATCCTTGGGCATGCAGGGTAGGCTACGAACAATGTTCCTGTGGCGAGTTTCATCTTGCCAGCTCAGCCGGGCTGTCTTCTTACTCGGGTTTTCGTCTATGCGACTCTGCAGCCAGTTGCTTCGGGATGGTAGCTGAGATGCATTTTCAGGGCACCTATTTCCCCATGAGGGGGCACTCCTAGTGGTCCTTGGGTGACTAGTTCTTTGGGCGGAATGCAGAACCCGAGCTTCAGATGGTTCTTTGGGCAGAGTGCAGAACCCGAGCTTCAGATGGCTCCTATGCTGGAGGACTGGGTTCCTTTCTCTTCCACGGCACTGGTGTTTTCTTGACAGTAGATCAGGTTACCCTTCTCTTGCTGGTCAGCTCTGTTTCTTTTCTGGGAGTCGGAAGCAGGCTCCCCTTGGCACAGCCAGTTCGACCCCATCCCTTTTGGTTTCCTGCTGTTCCTCCTGGAGAACTGGGACAGGCATCGCCCCCTCTTGCAGGTGGCATTTTTTGTCACAGGATCTCCTTGTTACAATGTCTCGGCGGGCATGTTTCTCCGGCTTCAGTACAGGGCAGGTTCCCATTTTGTTGTGTTGCCTATGCCAGGCATGGGATGTGGTTTTGCTCATTTCCCTAGAGGTATATCTTGGTTTTTCCCTCTTTTTGGTAGTCAGACCTAGCCCCATCAGGGTCTAGCTGGGCATAGCTATGCACCGTACTATCGACCACCTCCTGGGCGTCGGTGTCTGGCCCTGTCTCTGGCGGTCTAGGCTCCCTTCATCTTGGCTCGGCAAACCTTCCTTTCTGGTTGTCAGCCTTGCTTCATCTAGGTCCATTTCAAAGCAGCCCTGTCTCGGGGTGTCGGTCCTTGCTCAGTCCCTGTACGCCGAGCCTTACTCTGTCTCTGTACATCGAGATTTGCTCCAGCTCCAAACAAAGGGCTGTGCTCCGCCTCGGTGCGCCGGGCTGTGCTCCACCTCAGTGCGCCGGGCCATGATCCTTTTTTGGTTCTGGAGGCTGAGTCTTACCCTGTATGGATCCTGCTTCATCTGTATTGGTTGAGACTTGCTCCGTCTCAGACTGTTGGTGCATTGCTCTGCCTCTGGCCTTCGGGTCATTCTTCATTTCTGGCAGTCGGCCTCCTTTTTTTGTTTCTGTTTACTGAAACTTGCTCAGGTTCTGGTCCTTTAGCCCTGCTCTATCGCTGGTCAGCTAGCCTTCCCCAGTCTAGGGGCATTGAGCTTTCTTCCGTCTCTTCAGTCGGGATTTGTGCCGTCTCTGCAACTTGAGACTTGCTCCACCTCTGCTCGTTGGGCCTTGCTCTATCCTTGTGCGGTGAGGCGGGCCCTGTCTGTAGACCTCGAGCCTTTCTCTGCTTCTTGACGTTGAGCCCTGCTCCATCTCTGAACATCAAGCTTTGCCCCATTTCTGCACATCGAGCCTCGCTCCGCCTCTGCGCCTCACGCATCAGGCCTTGATCTTTCTCTGGGCATCGAGGATCGCACTGTCTCTGTGCAGCATCCCTTGTCCTGTCTCTTGGTGTTGAGCCTTGTCAGATCACGGGGTGTCGAGCCTTGTCAGGCTTTGCTCTGTCTCTGAGCATCGAGCCTGGCCAAGCCTTCATCTGTCTTTGGGCGTTGAGCCTGGTAGAGCCCTGCTCCCTTGGCATCGAGCCTTTTCGTGCCTCGCTCCATCTGTGGACGTCGAGCCTTTTCGAGCCTCGCTCCGTCTGTGGGCGTCGAGCCTTGCCGAGCCTCGCTTCGTCTCTGGACGTCGGGCCTTGCTCCGTCTCTGGATGTCGAGCTTGTTTTGGGACATAGTGCCTTGTGCCGTCACTGGCTGCCGCAATTGGTGCTCCATCGGGCATTCATGGAGTTTGCTCTGGCACAGGATGCTGGCCTCCTTTCAGTCCAGCTTTTGGTCAGTCGTGGGAGGTCCGGGGTTTCTCCGTCTCTGGGCATCAATCTGATTTCTTCTGGTGTTCGAGCTTTGTTCCTCACCAGGAGGTCAGGCCTTGCTCCATTTCTGAATGAGGGGCCTTGTCCGAATCTGGAGAATGTTGCTTCCTCCATCTCTATGGGCCGTACGATGTTCTCTCTGGAATGGCACATTCACTCCCTCTTGGGAGGATACGCCTTGTTGCTATTTTTCAGGGTTGAGTGTGGCTCTCTGTGGATCTCGTCCTTGAGAATGCTCTGGGCCTTGAGTCTTGCTCCGATTTGGCATGTCAAGCCTTCTTAGTGCTGGCTGATTCAACTTGTGGCGCTTCTGCAGTCCCACCCAACTTTGGGACTGCTTTGGTACATTCCATTTGTCTCTTGATTGATCTGTGGGGCGCTATGGAAGGTAAAATGACTAATACCTGATAATTTTCTTTTCATTAGTCCCAACAGATCAGTCCAGAGGCCCGTCCTTTCTTGATCTTGGGTGAGTATTTCTTGCAGCATGTTCAAATCCGTTTTTTTTTCTTCCTCCAGGTCATTTAGGTTACTTCGTTCGATTTGTTAACAACAACAAAAAAAAAGACACTCATACTACAGTTTCCTGCTTTGGATGTTTCCCTCCCACAGGATTGGTGGAGGAGGAGCCTACATGGGCTTTATAGAGGCAGGAGAGGGCATACAGTTTGGATTTCCTCTTTCATCTTCTACTGCTTTGGTATCGACAATACTGAGGTTGATGGCTGCACATGTCCACATATAGTAAGCCTCTGAAGTTCTCTCTATCTCCACATGCTGGTATAGGAACATAACCTGGAATGGCATTGCACTCCCTTCTAATCTCTGCAAACTGCTCCACTCGAAATACTTCATGTCTAGAAGCCTTTTTTGCTGCTGTAGAAACAAACTGAGCTTTACTTTACACATTCACAATGGTCTTTTTAAAGACCTCCAGTCTACACTTTTGGTAGCTGTCTATTGTTTATGCTTGTATCCATTACTGTAAGACTCCTAAGCCAGGCACTAGCCGAAACACAGTGCAGTGTCGAGTCTCTTATGAAAGAAGAGTGTTTTTCACAAGAACTTTGTGTCAATAAAGTATTGTCATCACAAGTCCCGTTGCCTGCTGAGTCTTCTTCCATCTCCCACTTCTTTCTCTCCTGTTATTTTTCCATGGGACTTTTTTATTCAGCTTCTACTCGTTCCATTCACAATACCATTTTCCAGTAGGAAGAGGTAGAAGGGCAGTCCTACTTGATGTGTTAAAAAGTTCCTCGCTGACCACATTTCTGCCAACATCTACCCATATTCTGCAGATAAAATTTAACTGAATTGTTCTGGGGTGAGGTACCTTCTACTGGAGGAATAGCCTAGTGGTTAGTGCAGTGGCCTGGGAACTAGGTTCAGTTCCCATTGTAGCTCCTTGTGACTCTGGGTAAGTCACTTAATCCTTCACTGCCCCAGGTACAAAATAACTACCTGTATATAATATATAAACCGCTTTGATTGTTACCACAGAAAGGCAGTATATCAAATCCCATCACCCCTATAGGCCAGTCTATAATCATTTTTCCTAATCAAAGTGGAAATTGAGAGCATTTATGTCTGTAGAAATGCATTCCCTCATCATTCAAATAATTTCTCCAAGCCTCCATGTATTTAATTTTTTTAAGTACTGCCTTCACTTATCCATTTATAAAAATTAGATATCTCCCCTTTTGCTATACCTTGTTTGTAAAACAGCTTTTCAGTCAGCTGTGTTCTTGTACCCAGGGCCCCAAATGTCTCAATTGCAGGTAGCCATAAAATCAATGTGGTAAATCAAATTTTCTTTCAATACCTCAAAAGAACAGAGGGTTTCTCCGTCATAGTATTGCCAAAAAACATGTTGGACCTTTCTGTTCACATCTAGCAAAAACAATGCCTGTGTTGTCCCTGGATGGGAAATGATATCATATAGGTTGTAACAGCTGTAAGGTGCCAGTCACAATTTTGCTTTTGTAACCCATCCCAAATTTTAAGCACCTGCTTCATAAAGGGATTACTAATGTGTTTCCATCTGCCTTGCTTATATACTCATGGTAAGTATTGCAGTAGGAGGGGACAATCACAAAATTGTGCTATTTCCAACCATCGCATGTTTTTGGGGTTCTCTTTCCATTCCCACTATACTTGTAAGATAGAGGCATGAAAATATTCTAACTTTGGAGCCCCCAATCCTCCATCTTTTCTCTTATACAGAATCCCACAGGCCACTCTTGGGGGCCTCTTCCACTAAATAAAGTGAAAAAGCTTCCTCTGTATTCTCTTTATCCACACCATTGGTAACTCTATCATTATGGACTGAAACAAATGTAGCAGTCTTGGTAGGATATTCATCTTTATACATGCAATCCTCCCTAATCAAGAAACCTGGTAATTCCGCTGTGTCCTGAGATCTTGAAATATTCTTGATATGATTGGCAGGTAGTTTACTTCCGCTAACTTGTTCAGATTGCTAGGGATTCTTACCCCCAAGTACTTCAAATGTTTCTAAGCCCACCAAAAAGGAACACCTGCTTTCAAACTAGCCTCAGTCTGCTTTGACAAGGACCTATTCATGACCTCTGTTTTGTCCATACTGGCTTTCAGTCCAGCTTCTCCCCCATAGCTTTGAATCTCCTCAGTGAAAGTTGAAAGGGATACTTTGGGATTAGTGAGAGTTAATAAAAAGGTATTTGGCAAATTTTATATATATTTCCAATCTCCATTTCCCTCAGTGGCAGAATTGGATTTTATAGTGTGCCGGGTACTTCTGACCTGGATTGGCTACTGCTGGAAGCAGGATACTGGGCTAGATGGACCATTGGTCTGACCCAGAATGGCTTATTTTCTTATGTTTTATGTATGCATTAGGGTTAGAGTATAATTTCCTTATCCAGGTAATGAAGTTAGGCCCTATATCATATTCCTTTAAAGCATGTAACAGAAATACCCAATGCACAGGGTCAAATGCTTTTTCAGCATCCACACATGGTAACGTAACTGGTTTTTGTTCCCAGTGCGCTATCCAAATTAAATTCAATGTTCTTTTTATGCTTTCTACAGTTTGCCTTCCCATAGTGAATGTGTATAATCTGCATTAATGGAGTGGGGGGGGGGGGGGGGGGGACGGGACAATATGTCTTTTAAGCCTCTTTGCCAAAACCTTTGCCAATAATTTAATATTGATATTCAGCAATGAGATTGGTCTGTAGTAGCACTTGAGAGTGATGTAATTACCCTAAGGGGCAATTAGCACACAAGTTATACCTAGGGGTATAACTTGCCTGATGTGGGTGCCAGGCAAAATGGTACAGACTATTATAAAGAACAAAATGACAGAGCTATGGGATTAATGAGACAAAGCCAACATGGATTTAGTCAAGAGAAATCTTGCCTCACCAATCTACTACATTTCTTTGAAGGGGTGAATAAACATGTGGATAAAGGTGAGCCAGTCAATAATTGTGTATCTTGATTTTCAAAAGGCATTGGACAAAGTACCTCATGAAAGACTCCTGCGGAAATTAGAAAGTTGTGGGATAGGAGGTAATGTCCTATTGTGGATTAAAAACTGGTTAAAAGATAGAAAACACAGAGTAGGGTTTAAATGGTCAGTGCTCTCAGTGGAAAAGGGGAGCTAGTAGGGTTCCACAGGGGGTCTGTGCTGGGATTGCTGCTGTTTAACATACTTATAAATGATCTAGAGATGGGAGTAACTAGTGAGGTAATTAAATTTGCTGATGACACAAAGTTATTAAAAGTTTTAAATTGTGAGAGGATTGTGAAAAATTACAAGAGGACCTTTTGAGACTGGGAGACTGATCATCTAAATGGCAGATGAAGTTTAATGTGAGCAAATGCAAAGTGATGCTTGTGGGAAAGAGGAACCCGAATTATAGCTACGTAATGCAAGGTTCCACGTTAGGAGTCACCAACCAGGAAAGGGATCTAGGCATCGTTGACGATTTGTTGAAACCCTGTTCTCAGTGTGTGGCAGCGGCTAAGGAAGCAAATAGAATGTTAGGTGTTATTAGGAAAGGAATGGAAAACAAAAATGAGGACGTTATAATGCTTTTGTACTGTACCATGGTGTGACCACACCTTGAATATTGTGTTCATTTCTGGTCATCTCATCTCAGAAAAGATGTAGTGGAATTAGAAAAGGTACAGAGAAGGGCAACAAAAATGAAAAAGGGGATGTGATGACTTCCTTATGAGGAAAGGCTAAAAGCATCTAGGGCTCTTCAGCTTGGAGAAAAGACAGCCAAGGGGAGATATGATAGAGGTCTATAAAATACTGAGTGGAGTGGAACGGGTAGATGTGAATCGCTTATTTACTCTTTCCAAAAATACTAGGACTAGGGGGCACGCAATCAAACTACAAAGTAGTAAATTTAAAACTAATTGGTGAAAATATTTCTTCACTTAACGTGTAATTAAACGGTGGAATTCGTTAGCAGAGAATGTAATAAAAGCAGTTAGCTGAGCGGGGTTTAAAAAAAGGTTTGGCTTCCTTTCCTAAAGGAAAAGTCCATAGACTATTATTTCTTCCCTTACCCATCTTACTTACCCACTTTTTATTGTCCACCTCTTTATAAACTATATTCACCTGTTTTATCCATTTTGCGTTATCTTGTAAACCTGTTATATTTGTAAGCCGCATTGAACCTGCTAGTAAGTGGGAATGCGCGGGGTATAAATGTTACAATACAATACAAAATGGACTTAGGGAAAATCCAGTGCTTATTTCTAGGATAAGCAGCATAAAATATATTGTACTGTTTTGGGATCTTACCAGGTACTTGTGACCTGGATTGGCCACTGTTGGAAACAGGATGCTGGGCTTGATGGACCTTCAGTCTGTGCCAGTATGCCAATACTTATGTACTATATCAATATTCAGACTTAAGTGGCAGTGGGCTAGCATGTAAAGATTGGACAGCTATTTATGCGGCCCTATTTATGCGCTAAACATGGCCACTTAGCTCTGAATATTGGGAGATAACCTGACTCTGCTGTGGAACACTCCTGACATAGCCAGCTTCCACTTCAGTGCTAACCAGTCACTTTCAGTACTGCTGACTGGTTAAGTGCTGCTGAAAATGACTGGATAGCCGCATACAAACGAGTTAACTGGTCGGTGGCCATTCCTGGCCAGTTAACTCACTTCGAATAGATAACCATAACTAAAATCCATATGAATCAATTACAGTTTAACATTAACATCAAGTAAAACTCTTAAATCCTCCAAAAGCTTCCCATCAGGAGCCCTACTACAGTCATTTTCTAATAGAGGAGATTCATTTTTTAATCTCAAACTACATTTTGCCATAGTAAAGTGATACTTGATACTTAAACTCTGTCTGTGGATGCATCAAGCTTCTACCTTAATCAGTCAATAGGTATTTCTAGGCCACTTGCACACAAAAGTGACCAGGCCTTACACAGTTTGGATGCAAAGAAGGCTTTGCCTTCTCACTAGAGAGGGTTAAAACTTGAATGTTCACCAAACTGTTTGTTTCTTTTTATCTAAAATGAATTCTCCCTCTAGGATAGCAGATTTCATCTCCTGTGTCCAAGCAGGTCTAACATTAGATGAGATTAAGGTGCATAATATCACCAAAGCCATGGCAGTGTCAGTTGCCCATCTAAGATCTGCTGTGCAAAGCTGTGAAATTGTTTGATTTGTTTCTTGTCTATTATTATTATCATCTATAGGCTCCCCTATA
Source organism: Microcaecilia unicolor (assembly GCF_901765095.1). Lineage (NCBI taxonomy): Eukaryota > Metazoa > Chordata > Amphibia > Gymnophiona > Siphonopidae > Microcaecilia > Microcaecilia unicolor. The sequence goes on from NC_044034.1 coordinate 342,935,184, forward strand.
ATTTCTAGTATAATGTAGATAGATTAGATGTATTTCTTTTCCTTATTGATGCTTTTTTATTTGATTTCTTTTTTTCATATCATGTCTAATCTTTGATTGTATTATTGAAAAGTTGAAGATAAAATTAAGAAAAAAAAAAGAAATGAACTTTGATCCACACATTCATGGGATGCTGTTTTCTGGATGTTGACTCCTGAAGTAGCAGTAGCTTTGAGCAGTCTGTTCTCTGGGGCAGCCATACAGAAACCCTAGAGCAGTGCTTTTCAACCCAGTCCTTGAGGCACACCTAGTCCCATCACGTTTTCAGGATATCCATAATTAATATGCGTTAGATAGATCTGCATGCACTGCCTCCTTGGTATGTAAATCTATCTCACACATAATCTCATGGATATCCTGAAAACCTGATGGGACTAGGTGTGCCTCAAGGACTGGGTTGAAAAGCACTGCTCTAGGGTTTCTGTAAGGCAGCCATTCCCAACCCAGTCCTCAGGGCACACCTAGTCCCATTGGGTTTTCAGGATATTCACAATGAATATTCATGAGTTAAATTTGCATGCAAATTTATCTCATGCATATTTATTGTCCCTTTACACAGTAACTACAAAGTTTATATGTCAAATCCTTATTTTTTTATTCATATCAAAACCTTACATTTTTATTTTTTTCACATTAATGCTATACTGCATTTTACTTGGTCTTCCTATTGTCCCTTACATTCATATCCTCTCTCATACATCCACATTCATACAACACACTTTAACTACCATAACATAACTCCTTGAAGAAATACAGAGGTATTCCCTACGTTAAATAGCATTTAGAATGCCTCCCCACAGTTCTGAAATAATTTTGTAGATTTTCATTCTTCCTTCTATGGATCCTTGCTGTTGTAAGATAACAATCATCACAGTTGCTGTATATTTAAATCAAGTGCTGATTTTTAAACCACTTACCTTTAAGCAACTTTGTGGTGTGCAAATTGTAGGAAGTATGCTTCTCCACTGCAGTTCCTGTTTTTCTGCAGCTTTATTTATTGTAGATATCCTGAAAATCCGATAGACATCGGAAGCCTCTACTTGTCCTGGGATTGATAGCCTAGAATGTTGCTACGGTTTGGGTTTCTACCAGGTACTTATGACCTGGATTGGCCACTGTTGGAAAGGGAATGGGACTTGATATGCCGCCTTTCTGTGGGTTTTTGCAACTACATATTATATACAGGTACTTATTTGTACCTGGGGCAATGGAGTGTTAAGTGACTTGCCCAGAGTCACAAGGAGCTGTAGTGGGTATCGAACCCAGTTCCCCAGGATCAAAGTCCGCTGCATTTACCATTAGGAAACAGGATACTGGGCTAGATGGACCATGGGTCTGACCCAGTATAGCTATTCTTATGTTCTTATGCTCAAAGGGTTAGAATTCACTTCTCTTCCTGGGCTCATCTTTATTTTGGATTATCTTCCTTTAAAAAACTGAAAAAGGTCTTCACTTTGCAAAAACAAAATATGGTGTCCTGCTTGTTGACAATTATTTTTCCCTTTTTTGTTGGAAGGCAGCTCTTAGCTAAGTATTCCCACTTGTGAGATTTATCATCTGCTTGTTGACAGTAGATGTTCTAGGTTAATGAGCAACAGATATCCTTCCATTTCCCCCTTTTTTTCTCCCCCAAAGGATAGGTTTATTGTAACAGCAAATAACTTTTACAATAATAAAACTTACAGAAATACAACTCTGTATAGTAAGAACCAATAAGCTACAATAAAGCTCAAACCTTATAAAACCTCCATTTTGAAGTATTTCTCCCCCTCCACCCCAACCTAACACAACTCCCAAAACTAAAACAATACAAAAAAAGGGGGAGGGGTGAGTAGCGAGGATGTATCCAAACAAAATAAAATTTCCAGTATATCTACATTCATTATCTTAAAGAAAGACCAGCATCACCCAGAAAAATTAAAATTGCGGGCAGATCCCCAAATCATCCTATCTACCCACTGCATTACGCCGAATGGCAGTCAGCTTCTCCATTTTATATATATGTTGTAGCACCTAAATCTGTGTGTGTCCATTTAGACCAACGAAAATGACATAAATCCCTGCATGTAGATTTAGGCGTGGTAGGCCGTATTGTAAAACAGCACACACAAATTTTGGAATGCCCATGAAACACCCATTTCCCTGCCCATAACCATGCCCCTTTTTGCCTCTGTATGTTAGAATTTAGGCGTAGTTCATTATAGAATGTGCTTAGCAAATTGTGCGCGTAAATTCAAACTTTTGCCAATTAGTGCACATTATTGCTTAAGTGCTGTTATCAATGCTGATTAGCTTGTCAAGCTTGTTAAGTTACACGCATAGTTATAAAATATGCTTGGATTTCGACGCTGATCTCTAGGCACGCTATATAGAATCCAGCAGTAAATGTCTAATCAGAAGGACCTGACTCTTAAAATAGCAAGGAATGACCCTATTAAAGAGAAACACTCTAGGATCCCCAGGTATTTTTATTCCAATAATCCAATGAATCTGGAATCATATACTTTTCCAATAGGCCCTTGTCTTTGGTCAAGTCCACCACACATGTCCTGTGAAATACCAGCAATAGAGAATTTTAAAGTTATTTTCCTTAACATTGGAAGTTATTGCTATGGGTGTCAAAGACTTCTTCTTAGATTCCCATTCCTCAGGTGCATACATTACACCCAGTTCTTGCTCCCATTTCTGTATATGTCCCAGATCAGGAGGGTTAAGATCCCTCGGATGCCTGCCCACCAAGTGTTTAGTAAATCTAAAATCCTCACACACATCTTCCAAAAAGGTGTAATTTCTGGTCAAATATTTCTTCATTCCTTTATCAGTTAAAAAATGTTTTAGTTGCAAGTAAGCATAATAATGCGTTTGTGACAAATCATAATCATGTGCAAAGTTGGAAAGGGAATAAATGTGTCTTCACCATACAGTTGACTCCACCTAGTCAAACTGTGTTACCTCTGTAATTTATAAACAGATTGCATCATCCCTGGGGGAAACAAAGGATTATAATGGATAGGTGTGTATCGGGAGAACCGAAAGTCAAATTTAGGGCTCAGGGTATCCCAGACTCTAAAGGTGTGAGAAACCAACCTATAGTTGGAGAAACACCCTATTGAATAGCTCAATAATGTTTAACCCTTTAGTGCCCAATGTTCCCATCAATCTGTTCCTATGGCTTATTATGGGAACATTGGACACTAAAGCGTTAATATAAGAATATAAGTGTTGCCATACTGAGACAGACAGAAGGTCCATCAATCCCAGCATCCTGTTTCCAACAGTGACCAATACAGGTTACAAGAACCTGGTAAGATCCCAAAACAGTTACAATACAGTTTATGCTACTTATCCTAGAAATAAGCAGTGGATTTTCCCCAAGTCCATTTTAATAAAATGGACACATTAAAAAATCTAAGGTCAAGTTGTGCCTGGTGGCCATTATGTAATACTGGACATCACAAAAGCCACCAAATCTTTGGCATTGGAGAAACCTGATACACTTCTTGGCTATATGGGAGGCCCGGGATGCTAAAGGGTCCCTAAAACAAAAGAAAAAATGTTTACAAATTTAGGAGCTGTACTTGCAGACTGTACATCCCAGTGGCCGTAGTCTGATAATGAATACTCTATGAAAGTTTGATATCACTTCATGCAGAAGGGTTAGCTTAGGGAATACTTTTCTCTATTGTCCCATGACCTTGACATGGGTAGGGCAGCCTTCCCATACTATAGGTGGGGAGAGTACAAGACACAGGCTGTCCACATATGGTATGACTCTGCAATGTGGGGATGGCTTTGCCTGCCTTTCTGCTGGTTCGGATACAGCACATGGGGGGGGGGGGGAGATATATATGGGTAGGTTGGGAGGGAGGGGATGGGGTGGTTAGTTGTAAACATAAAAGAAAAATGTTTTTGTTTATGGTTCTTTATATGCATTGTTTCTGCTCAATAAAAATTGTTTAAACATAAAAAATCCAAGTGCACCGGCCCAATCTGAGACCATTCAACATGAACCCACAACTTATATGCATGGTGCTGAAACCACTCTATGGCAACTCTAGCTTGAGCAGCTCTATAATAGTGCCACAAATCAGGAACCCCCATTCCCTCCCTTTTCCACTTCTCTAAACAAGAGTTTCCCAGAAAATCTCAGCTTTCTGTCACACCAGACAAAACTCAGGAGCTTATTCTAGAGAGAACAGAGAACACTTCTGGGAATCGCTACTGGGTCCTGAAAAAGATAAAGAAGGTGCAGCAAAATGTTCATATTAATTGTGGAAATCTTATCAAACCAGGTGAGAGATGGGCACCTCCAACGCTCCAAATCCGCTCGAATACTAGCAAATAACTTTGAATAATTGGCTTCATAAAGTTTATTGTAGTTGGGCAATAGCCAAACACCTAGATATTTTAACCCTTTAGTGACACAATGAAAAGGGAAGGAAGCCTGCAAAGTTCTCAAAGTAGAGCCATCTATAGTGAGATTATTGCTTCTGTTTTTCCCGTGTTAACCTTAAATCCTGATACTAAGGAATAAGCTCTATGTTCAACTAGTAAGTTTGGCAGAGTGATGATAGGGGACATCAAAAGATGGCAACACATCATCAGCAAAAAGATTGATCTTTTATTCCCTATAGCCCAACACCACAACCCCAATATCTGGATTAGTCCTTATGGCCAGAACCAACGGCTCCATCATCAAAGCAAACAAGAGGGGAGACAGGAGACATCCCTGCTGGGTTCCTCGAGTAAGCTGGAACATGGAGAAAGCACCCCCATTAACTCTTAACAGGCCCTAGGTTCAGAATAAAGCTCTCCAATCCACCCCCAAAAAGCCTCACTCCAGCCTTGAGAAGTACCTGATCTAGAAAGCTCCAGTGTACCCTGTCAAAGGCTTTTTCAGCATCAGTCCCTAACATGAAGGATTTCTGGGTTCTTTGTCAAGATACATAATTCATTTTATAATTCTATGAATATTATCCACAAGCTGCCTCTTTGGCACAAAGCTAACCTAATTTGGGTGCACCAAAATAGGCAAAACATTATCCAGCCTCATCGCCAGAAACTTTGCTAAAATCTTTACATCTGCATTCAAATCAGAAATGGGACAATACGACTGACATTCAGCTCTATCTTTACCTTCTTTTGGTATAACAGAAATCCAAGCCTCCATCATAGTTGTTGGTATTGAATCTCCTCAAACCCTGTTTATAACTTTTGCTAACAGAGGAGAAAGCTTAGAAGCAAAAGTCTTATAAAATTCCGATGGGAGACCATTGAGGCCTGGGGACTTCCCAACAGCCATTCAGTGAATAGCCAACAAAACTTCCTCTGTCTGGACCAAGGCATCTAGGCCCTCCCTCTGAAAAGCAGAAAGGGCAGGAAGATCCAACCTGAACATGTACTGTTTAATAACGTTATCCTCAATAGTAGGATCTCTAGTATATAATTTTTCTAAGAACTCTCTACAATGAGCTCTAATTTGAATATTTATAAAGCATCTGCTCCCTCCGTCCTTAATTTTTCCTATCACCCGGGCAGCACAAGTTTTTCTCATCTTATATGCCAGAACAGAGCTAGCTTTTCCTGAATATTCATAATGCTTCTTGTGAAGAAACACTGTGTTTTAAGCCTGTAAAATGTATTGGATATTTTCCTGTCTTAATTATGTCTGAAGTGTATTTCTCCTGTTTGGCCAGCAGATGGTGCATGTTTATGCTTAAAGCTGTTAACAGAGGACTGGCTTCTCTTTCTTTTATTTGGCACACAGATAATAGGAAGTGCCTTGCAGTGATGTAACCAGTTTTTATTTGAAACTTGACTGTTCTGGGCTCTGATTGGTCTGCAGTTTTGAAATTACCCAGCAGATGCTGGCTGGTTCTTCAGTCTTAGCCTGGAAGAATAGGGAGACAGATCTCTTTGCTAAGGTTCTGTGAACAATTATATGTCCTAATCTTCTCAGGTACTGTTTAGACAGTACATAGATGTTTAGTTAGTTTTCTAATTGGTCCATTTTTTTCAGTTACTTGTTACTGTTTGCTATTTGCACATTTTTGTTCCACTGTTCAATATTTTTATGAGAATAAACACAGTTTGTTCATTCATTCTGTCTGTCTGGACTGATAAGGAATCCTAGTGGTTGTGTGTTGGGTCTATGAGTGCTTTCTGGGACCACTGGGAGTGTGGATCCTAGAAATCACTGGGGATAATTTGAGAGCGAGAGACTCGCCCAGAGGCGGTTGTGACCCGGTCGGTGGGAGGAGGGTGCTAGTGTAGAGCACAAGCAGCAGGTGCAGGTGGACCTGAGCTGTGCTGGGGATAGACCCTCTAAGAGGCTGCAGGGTAACCCCAGGCGGGTGTCTAGGCATTTCATGACAGACCTTTGTCCTTTTTTGGTGGCATTGTGGTGGGATTGTCAGACTCAGTGCATGGAGTGAGGGTCACCATCCACTGAGTGGTTCAGAGTCTTTTTTTTATCTGTAACCTCCAGAAACAGAGCACATTGTACAAGTGCAACAGTAACCAGGTCCCTTTCCTGTTCAGTTTATTTGGTAGTGTTAGGAGATTAGCACAGTGTTAATGGCCATTGGCAGCCACCAGAAAACACTGGAGATGCCTGACCTAACACAAGAGCAACTGGATGGCCTCAGCAAGGAGGAGTCACAGGACTGGCCTGCGTAGAGTTCTTCTGAAGGGAGACCAGACTCTTTGTGGACAACGGCTCTTGCATTGGCACGGATGCCACACCAGCTGAAATCCGGCAAATCTGCATGATAGAGCAACAGCAGCTAGATCAGCTGCGGCATGAGGAAAAGGACCGGGAAGAGCGACGGCAGGAGCATGAGCAGGAATTCCAGCTGCAGAAAATGAAGTTGGAGATGAAGATGGCTTGTATTCAAAGCTCCAGTCCAACCCTTGCACCAAGGCCTGAGGCAGGATTCACAGCCCGGATCGGGCCCAACTTGTTTTTGCAGTTTGCTGATACCATAGATGGATATCTATCTGCCTTTGAAAAATTTTGCCGAATCAGTGAGATTCCTCAGACTGGGTGCACTATCTGGGAGGAACGTTCACTGGTAGAGCACGAGGCATTTCAAGGACTGTCCATGGAGACATGCTCCCAGTTCGAGGGGGTGCACAAAGTTTTGTTGAACCGTTATGCCATTGCCCCTGAGACCTACAGACTAAAGTTCCGGACTTTGAAAAAGGAGGTGGATGATACAGCGAGATCGTGATTCAGCTAAGATACCAGCATCAGCGATGGCTCAGTGGAGCTGAAGTTAAAACCCTGCAGGACTGCCAAAACCTGATGGTTCTGGAGTAGTTTCTTCAGTGTTGTTGTCCAGAGGTGAGGGAACATGTTCAAAATCGCCAGCCCCATACTCCAGAGAAGGTGGATGAGCTGGCTGACATCTTTATGCTAACCGTCCCTGCTTGGCAAAGAGAAGCCGTCCATATCTACAGCAGCCAATACCTAAGGGCAGCCAGGGCCTGAAACCAAATATTCCTGCAACCTCAGAGACTGTCAGCAAACCGTCCAGTGTTCCCCAAAAACCTAAAGACTTTAGGCATGAATGCCCTTGTTTCCAGTATGGGCTTACAGGACATTTCAAAGCGAATTGCCCAGATAATCCCAAGCTTGCAATAAAGAGCATTCCAGTTCCTGCACCTAAGCTGGTGGCTTTCGTGGGTAGCTCCAGTACCACAAAGGAGACCCACACAGTTGCCGCAAAACAAAAGGTTACAGGCCATTCATCAAGCAAGGAAGCAGATGGATTTCTACAACACTACAGCATTCCAGTAACTATGAATCAGACCCAGGTGGCTGGGCTTGTGGGACCTAGCATGACTTTGTTACGACCAGTTAGTGCTGGAAGATGCTAGTCTACCAGGGCGCACGGCAGAGGTAGTGCTAGTCAATTGATACAGAGAGACTATACCCATTGCTCAAGTATTCCTGAATTGGGGTACCAAGCCTAGAAACAGAAGTAGGCATAATGAAAAACATGCCGGTGCCAGTGCTGTGTGGGGCCGACATGGGTCCAATGAACATTACCCTTGATAGCTGAGTCAGCATTTCCATTCTCCAAAGACAAGCAGGCTGATATTCTCACAAGTGGGTGACGTCACGTCGGGCCCGGAGGATTTTAAAGCAAAATCTCTTTTACGGCGTTCCGTCACGCGAGCGATCGCACTGCGCATGTGCGCACACATCTTCCCGCTCGCTGTGCGGACACGCCCCTTCTTCTTTTTCCGCGTCTGAGGAGACACGGAGTTCGTTAGTGCTTCGTGTTTTCTTCAGGTCCTCGGAGTTAAATCTCTTTTTTATTTTATCCCTTTGGGTGTTCTTTATTTTTTCATTGTACTTTCTCATGGCAGGCTCATTGTGGCTTACATATACAGGTACTTTTTGTACCTGGGGCAAGGAAAGGTTAAGTGATTGCCAGAGTCACAAGGGGCTGTGCCTGAAATGAGAATCAAAACTTATAAGTTTTTCTTTATAAGTTTCTTTTTTTCTTTTTTCTTATTAAACAAGAGTGTGCTGGTAAATTGTTATCTGTGGGCTCTCTCTCGCCAGCAAAGTAAAACAAGCCCACATTTTAGGATCCATTTGTTAAAGTCCCAAAATTCTTTAAAACTTAACAAATGGCCCTCGAGAGCTGTGACAGACTGTTCCAGCACACCTCTCTCTTTAAGCCTTGTACCCGCTGCAACCGGATGCATCGAGTGAGTCTCCACCTGCCTCGGCGCCTCCTGCTTTGCAGGTCATTCGGGCGCATCGGCGGATGTGTCTTGGGCTGGATCATCTCCCTGAGAAGTGCAAGTAGTGTCTCAAAGACGAGACGTATGCTACTTGCCAGGGATGCCCAAAGGAGATCAATTTTTGAGTCCGATAGAGACCGATGCACGCTGGGTACAGTGATGCATCGAGTGGGTCTCCACCTGCCTCGGCGCCTCCTGCTTGGCAGGTCATTCGGGTGCATCAGCGGACATCGGTACCATCGGTGCCCAGAGCTTTGCTCCCTCTGTTATGGAGGTATCCGGGCATCAGACATCGGTCGGTGCCGAGAGCGCTGCTCCCTCTGTTATGGAGGTATCCTGGCATCGGACGTCAGTACCATCGGGACATCGGTACCAGATGTCATGGGTACCATCGGTACCAGGTATCGGTACCATGGGTACCATCGGTACCAGGTATCATGGGTACCATCGGTACCAGGTATCATCGGTACCAGGTATCATCGGTACCATGGGTACCATCGGTATCAGGTATCATGGATACCATCGGTACATGGGTACCATCGATACCAGATATCATGACTATCATCGGTACCAGGTACCATCAGTACCATGGGTGCCATTGGTACCGGGTATCATGGGTACCGTCGGTACCATGTGTACCATCGGTACCGTCGGTGCCATCGGTACTGGGTATCATGGGTACCATCGGTACCAGATGTCATGGGTACCATCGGTACCAGGTATCATGGGTACCATCGATACCAGATATCATGACTATCATCGGTACCAGGTACCATCAGTACCATGGGTACCATTGGTACCGGGGGTCATCGGTACCATCGGTGCCATGGGTACTATCGGTACCATCGGTCCCATCTCTGTTATGGACACGCAAGTCATCTGGCAGTCTGGTTTCGATTCCCCTGCATTTCCAGATTCTGCCCTCGGCTTCGGTACCATGGGTACCATTGGATGCCATTGGTGCTAGCGCCTCCTGCGGCATCTAGCTTTTCACCTGGGATTAGATCTCCTTCACCGATGCTGCCTCCGGTATTGGTGTTCGCAGCCTACTGGGTCGATTCTCCTTCACTGGAGTCGTCTGGAGAGTCAACTTCTCGACCCCGTCGTAGAAGTTACCGCGCCTCCATATCGGACGGGTTTGGATCTGAGCTGCTCTGTTTGAGTAGTTAGCTCAATTCAATTATGGCTAATCTGATGAACATGAAGGTCATGGGGTTTTCTCTGCTGAGAATTCTCTAGATCTTCTATCTGTCTCGACACATTACAGTGGAGATTGTGAATCAGCCCAATGCCCCAGATGCTCGAGGTCCTGGACTATCCATCTTCACCTAAGTCTTCTGCCAGTGGATTCTGCTCTCAGAACAGATAGGAGTTCTAAGAACTTGCTTCGGTGCCCCCGGGGCCAGAGCATACATCCTTAGCCTCTTTTGGGAGAATGGCGTACCAGGCTGGCATGATCGCGTCCAAAATCAAGTCCTGCCAGATCTTTACGAGCATTCCCACCGGAGTAGGCTAAACCTTTTCACCAGGTGGTCAGGTAGCACACGGTGTGTCGCAGGTTCCTGTCCAGGGGCATTTTCGACACTTGTAATGTAACATCTAGATTTCTGCTCAAGGTATAGTGATGCGCAGACTCTCATGACTGTGTGTCTCTCACCTGGAGGAGGGGACTCAGCAGAAAATTGTAGATATTCTGTGCATACACTTCCTCATCTCGGAAGTTCTTTAAAGAGAAGAGTAGTTTTCCTTGTGCCTTAAGGGATCATACGTATACTCCTACTTCTCGACAGCCGGTTCAGGCTATGCCTCAGCACGCTCGTTCTAGTCAACGGCGTGCACCTAATCAAGCCCCTGCAGCTATTCCGCAGAAACCAGGGAGGGGTTTTTGACTGGCTCCAATTCAGCATAGCCACTATAAAAAAAAAAAAAAAAAAAAACGTACCGGCCAATCTGCCTGTCGGGGGGAAGTTTAAATTTTCTCCACCAAAGGTGACTTCTTTTAACCTCCAACTGGTGGGTTTTTCAAATAGTCTGGTTAGGATACATTCTCAATCTGGAATCAAACCCTCCACATTGCTTATTGGGAGCTTAATCCTTTAGCTTCCATCACAAGTGGGTACTTGCAGAGGAACTCTCTGCCTTTCTCAGTGCTGATGCAGTCGAGCCCGTTCCACCAGGGCAAGAAGGGTTGAGATTCTATTCCAGGTGCTTCCTTGTGGGTTGCGTCCCATCATAGACATAAGGGGCCTAAACAGATATTTGGTTCAGGATGCTTTCCCTGGGCATCCTTCTTCCCTTACTTCAGGAAAACGATTGGTTATGCTCTCTGGATTAACAGGATACTTATACCCACTTTGCGTCCAGAGTATGTTTTTCCTAGTGCCTGGCTGTTGTTGCAGCGTATCTTCATGGACTGGGAGTGCATGTGTTCCCTTAACACGATGATTGCCCGTCTCAACAGATTACAGCACAGTAAATATTGAGACTTCTAGGCACATGGCTTCCACAGTTCATGTAACTCCCATGGCACTTTTACACATGACATCCGCTCAGTGCATCCTAGCTTCCCAGTGATATCAAGTTCAGGGTATCTAGAGGATGTGACCCAACTGTTCACCAGTTTTCGGAATTCCCTTCAGAGGTGGTCAATTCTCTCCATTTTGATTCTGAGGCGTCCCGTCCAACTTACTCAGTCACAAAAGCTGCTGACGAAGGTTGCATCCCTCCTGGCTATCCAACCAAATTATTTTAATTCAACCAAACAATCGGGTTATGATGTACTCGATAACAAAGGAGTACTGGATCTTGCTCTCTGAGTCAGGATGCCATGCAGATGTAGCGGTGGGCCCGCCAACGCGGCATGTTTTCTCCAAGCCACTTATCTAGTTGGCGTAAACAGCAGTCTGGCCGACAGGCTGAGCAGGATAACGCTACAGTCATGGTTGTTGAGCATGGCTGTAGCTCGAAAGATCTTCCGGAAGTGAGATACCCCCTCAGTGGATCTTTTTGCTACTTAGTCCAATCACAAAGTCCCTCAGTTCTGTTCCAGGCTGCAGGTTCACGGCAGGCTAGCATCGGATGCCTTTCTCCTTCATTGGGGGACAGGCTTTCTGTATGCGTATCCTCCCATACATCTGGTGGAAAAGACTTTGCTGATTCTCAAGCAAGATTGTGGAGCCATGATTCTGATTGCTCCCTTCTAGCTGCGTCAGATATTATTCCCTCTTCTTCTGGAGTTGGAATGTTTTCCAGCTCTCATTACGCAGAACGAGGGGGCACTTCTACATCCCAACCTCCAATCTCTGGCTCACACGATCTGGATGTTGAGAGTGTGGGTTTCGTTGAGTCTTCCAGAGAGTGTCTCCCGACTCTTGCTCGCTTCCAGAAAAGATTCCACAAAGAGGTGTTATTCTTTTTCATGGAAGAGGTTTGCCGTCTGGTGTGACAGCAAGGCCCTAGATCCTGCCTCTTGTCTTATACAGACCTTGCTTGAGTTCTTTCTACACCTGTCTGAGTCTGGTCTCAAGACCAACTCTGTCAGTGTTCATCTTCGTGCAATAAGAGCTTATCATCAACGTGTAGAAGGTTAGCCTTTAGCTGTCCACTTCACGAGAGGTTTACTTCTCCCCCAATAGTGAGAGAATTCCTTATATGTGTCTAGGGGGGGTTATTTCTGTTGGGCTTAGCACCCCCAATAATTTGAAAGTTGGCTCTTATGCTTCGGTCAAAGCCCCTATCACTCCTTATCCAGTATCTTGGGGTCTCAATGTCGTTTTCATCCAGCTGCTGCAAGCTCAATTCGGGCCACTGGATTCCTGCCATCTGAAGTATTGGACCTGGAAGGTCGTTTTCCTTGGTGGCTGTTCCTTCAACTCGTAAGGTCGGTGAGCTTCAGACTCTAGTAGCTCAAGCGCCTTACCTTACTTCTCATCTTAACAGAGTAGTTCTCTGCATGCAGACAAAGTTCTTACTGGCGCTGGTATCAGAGTACCAACTGATCCAGTCAATTGTCTTGCCAACATTCTTTCTCCCTCATCTTACAAGCCCTGGCGAAAGCAAGCTGCGCATTTTTTACGTGGAGCGGACGAGCTCCCTCAGACAGTCCGCCCAGTTGTTTATTTCTTTTAATGCCAGTTGCTGTCGGAAACCGCACCATTTCTTCTTGGCTAGCAGATTGCATCTCCTTTGTTTTTGTCCAAGCTGGACTGACTCTAGAGGGCCATGTCAAGGCTCACAAAATTAGAGCCATGGTTGAGTCGGTGGCTCATCTAAGATCAGTCACTATTGAAGAGATCTGCAAGGCTGCGGTGTGGTCATCAGTCCACACATTCACATTTCACTACTGCCTTCAGCAGGATAGCCGACGCGACAGTCGGTTTGGGCAGTCGGGGCTGCAGAACTTATTTGGGGTTTAGAATCCAACTCCAACCCTCCTAGGCCCATTTTTGTTCTGTTCCAGGCTACACTCATTTAGATGTTTCTTCTTTTCAGGTCAATTTTTATTCTGGCCTCGCCGTTGCGAGACTTAATTGACCACTGTTTGTTGTGTTGTGTAAGCCTGGAAGCTAGGGATACCCCACTTGTGAGAATATCAGCCTGCTTGTCTTTGGAGAAAGAGTAGTTACTTACCTGTACCTGTAACAGGTGTTCTCCGAAGACAGCAGGCTGCATATTCTCACAAACCCTCCCACCTCCCCTTTTGGAGTTGTCTCCTTCATCTTTTGGATTTAACTGAGGGGCGTGTCCGCACAGCGAGCGGGAAGATGTGTGCGCACATGCGCAGTGCGATCGCTCGCGCGACGGAACGCCGTAAAAGAGATTTTTAGATTTTGCTTTAAAATCCTCCGGGGCCGACGTGACGTCACCCACTTGTGAGAATATGCAGCCTGCTGTCTTCGGAGAACACCTGTTACAGGTAAGTAACTACTCTTTATGGTGACCCATAGTCAGGCTTGGGCAGCCCAATAAGCAAAAGCAGAAGAGATCACCTCTCCAGATCCTGAGCCAGTCTACTACTACTACTACTACTTAACATTTCTAGAGCGCTACTAGGGTTACGCAGCGCTGTACAGATTAACAAAAAAGGACAGTCCCTGCTCCAAGGAGCTTACAATCTAATGGGCGAAATGTCAAGTTGGGGCAGTCTAGATTTCCTGAAAAGAGGTATGGTGGTTAGGTGCCGAAGGCGACATTGAAGAGGTGGGCTTTGAGCAAGGCTTTGAAGATGGGCAGGGAGGGGGCCTGGCGTATGGGCTCAGGGAGTTTATTCCAGGAATGGGGTGAGGCGAGGCAGAAAGGGCGGAGCCTGGAGTTGGCGGTGGTGGAGAAGGGTACTGAAAGGAGGGATTTGTCTTGAGAACGGAGGTTCCGGGTAGGAATGTAGGGGGAGATGCGGGTAGAAAGGTAAGGAGGGGCTGTAGATCGAGTGCATTTGTAGGTTAATAGGAGAAGCTTAAACTATATGCGGTATCTGATCGGAAGCCAGTGAAGTGACTTGACTAGAGGGGTGATATGAATGTACCGGTCCAGGCGGAAGATAAGATGTGCAGCAGAGTTCTGAATGGACTGAAGGGGGGATAGATGGCAAAGTGGGAGGCCAGTGAGGAGAAGGTTGCAGTAGTCAAGGCGAGAGGTAATGAGAGAGTGGATGAGAGTTCGGGTGGTGTGCTCAGAGAGGAAAGGGCGAATTTTGCTGATGTTATAGAGGAAGAAGCGACAGGTTTTGGCTATCTGCTGGATGTGCGCAGAGAAGGAGAGGGAGGAGTCGAAGATGACTCCAAGGTTACGGGCAGATGAGACAGGGACGATGAGGGTGTTATCAACTGAGATAGAGAGTGGAGGGAGAGGAGAAGTGGGTTTGGGAGGGAAGACAATAAGTTCGGTCTTGGCCATGTTCAGTTTCAAGTGACGGTTGGACATCCAGGCCGCAATGTCGGATAAGCAGGCCGATACTTTAGCCTGGGTTTCTGCAGTGATGTCTGGTGTGGAGAGATAAAGCTGGGTGTCATCAGCATAAAGATGATATTGGAACCCATGAGAGGAGATTAGGGAGCCCAGGGAGGAGGTGTAGATTGAAAAAAGAAGGGGTCCAAGGACAGATTCCTGAGGAACTCCAACAGAGAGCGGGATGGGGGTGGAGGAAGAACCATGAGAATGTACTCTGAAGGTACAGTGGGAGAGATAAGAGGGGAACCAGGAGAGGACAGAGCCCTGGAACCCAAATGAGGACAGTGTGGCAAGAAGTAAATCGTGATTGACAGTGTCAAAAGCAGCGGATAGGTCGAGGAGGATGAGGATGGAGTAGTGACCTTTGGATTTGGCAAGGAACAGGTCATTACAGACTTTAGATAGTGCCGTTTCCGTCGAGTGTAGGGGGCGAAAGCCGGATTGAAGCGGATCGAGGATGGCATGAGAGGAGAGAAAATCAAGGCAACGGCTGTGAACGGCGTGTTCAAGTATCTTGGAGAGGAAGGGTAGGAGGGAAATGGGGCGGTAGTTGGAGGGACAGGTAGGGTCAAGTGATGGTTTTTTGAGAAGTGGTGTGACTACAGCATGCTTGAAGTCCAGGTGGAACCAGGTGGAACCAGCTGACCAAGCGACAGGAGGAGGTGCTCCAGTGCTTCCAGCAGTACCAGTTCCAGAGGTGACCGGGGCCATGAGTATGGAACAGCCTGACTTAACTGACACACCTATTGATCAGACTGATGACCCTGATTGTCAAAGTTACCAGCAGAGACCCTTCCAGATATGGATACTGATATAGAACAGAGACATGCGTTTCAGGAAGCACAGCACTCTGACCCTGACTTGGGAGCCCTGAGGCAGAGGGCTGGTCAGCCAACCAATGAGACTGGTAAAATTGTATCCTATGGAAAGGGGGCTTGTTGTACAGAGAGACTGATCCTGATTATCCTAATAGGCCCTGGACAGCAGGCAAGCAGCTTATAATGCCCAGGGCATACAGAGAACAAATTCTACAGATTGCACTAGCAGGACATCAGGGGGTAACACTAGATTGACACAGACCTTCTACTGGCCGGGAGTATCTCGAGCCATAGCTGATTATTGTAGAACCTGTGATGCGTGCCCAAAAGTGGGTAATACCCAAGGTCACCACCGAGTTCCCCTGAAACCTTTTAACCCATTATCAGTGAGCCCTTTGAGAGAATAGCCATGCATATAGTGGGGCCTTTAGCTGTCTGTATCCGGACTGGGAAAAGATATATATGGACAGTGGTGGACTTTGCTACCAGATAGCCTTATCCTCCATAGAATCAGAGAAAATTGCTACTGCCCTGCTAGAAATATTTTCCCAGGTAGGATATCCATGAGAAATACTCTCAGACCAAGGGACACAGTTTATGTCTGAGCTGATTCAGAATCTGTGGGCACACTGTGGAGTGAAATCTGTACGTACCACACCATATCACCCTGAAACTAATGGGTAGGTGGAGAGATTTAATGGTACATTAAAGCACATGTTAAAGACTTTCGTATCCCAAATTATTGGGTAAATAATCCCTTAAAAAGACTGTGTATCAACTTCATCATCACACAATAAGGTAGTATTGAGAGTCAAGAAATGCTCTGTAGTGTCTGCAAAACCCACCCAACAGAGTGCATGATCAGAGAAGGTTATGTTTTCTATCCCTGAAAGTCCTGCTCTCCCTCTAAAGGTGTTGTCTAAGAAAATATAATTAATATGAGAGTATTGCATATGGGGGGATGAATAAAAGGTATAGTTATGTTGTTAGCCATTATCCTCCCTCCATACGTCAATCCCAGATCTTGAAAAAGAAGCTTCAACTCAATGCAACCCAATTTATCACCTGAGGAACGATCCCCAGTTGAATTTAACTGGAATTGAGGCAAGTGATGCAGTCCCCTGCAAAGATCGAAGGCCCAGATGCAAAACTCCCCATCAGACGTTTAACTGTATTTAAAAAAAATTCAGCCTGACCCGAGTTTGGCACATGTATATTTGCTAAGGTTAATTCAACCTTCTCCAGAAGAATTTGCTTCAATATATATCTGCTAGTAGGATCCCTTTTAACTTTTTGCACCTGAACTCTCAGGTCCTGGTGAAAACACAAGGCTACACCCCTCTTTGTAGAATTCTGCATGTCTGGGATGAATGTCCTGGTAGAATAGGTTGTATGGTTTATCACATGCTCACAGGATTACAACAAATGTGTTTCTTGAACAAAAACAATTTATGCTTTATTTCCCAACAATTCCTGAAACAATAAACTTCTTTTCCTAGGTGAATTAAGGCCGTGGACCTTCATTGTGAAAATTTGATGTCAGCCATCTTAGAAATAAAACTTCAACCATAGCTTATAGTCTCATCGAATAAAACAGTCCAAGCCAAATAAATCTGACAGCACAATCCCCACAACTTAAAACCACCCAAACTTCCTCCCACACCCCCGCCCACCTTCCCAAACCCTCCCACTGCCACCAACATCATAACATCTAATTCCCAATATCCCAAGGATCCCAATTGGGAAAATTAAAAGAGGAAGCAAGCTAACCCCCCTCGACTCACCTGATTCCACCTCCCCCCTTCTTTTATGACTCAGTATCTAGTATACCTGCATTGTCAAAAGTCACTTACAGCCTATGTAACATACCCAGTCCCTGCAGCAACTGAACAAAATTCACTGCAGCTTATCACTGGCTGTACTAAACTTAACAACAGTATAATCCAAAAAGGAGATTTCACTCTAAACAGTAATCCACGAGTCAAGTTGGTCCCACGTCCGAGCTATGTGTAAGCCTTTTCCCTTTATGTGGAGGCCTAGCCCAGTGTTTTGCTTTCACTACAGAGGAAGGGACTGACTTCGCCCCCGATGGTACCTCTGTTGCTAGGCCTGCTTTTCTCAACAGCTTGCAAGCCTCCTCTGGATTCCGGACATAACAAAGGGAGCCCCTTCACTGGGAAGTATAGAGCTAGAGGAAATGCCCAACAATATTTCAGTTGTTCATTCTGCAGCAATTCAATCACAGGTTTGAATTTCGTTTGCTGAAATTTTAAAGTCTCAGTGGTTCTAGCTTTTTGAAGAATCGCTTATCTATCTGCATAACAAGTAAATCTAACCTCTATATCATAGGGACGATTATCTGTTGCAGCCCTCAGAGCCTGATGCGCCCAGTCCAGTTCAGTGTCAGGTGCACTGTGTCTCAACTCCATGAGCTGACGACACAGGGCCTGCATGATTTTTGCAATATCCTCCTGATTATTGTTCTCCTGTACTCCCCTAGAACTGAGGTTCTTCCTGCAGCCCCAGTTTTCAGTGCCGTCCATCTTATACTGCAAATCTTCATAGCGTGCCTTCAAAAATGTATATTTAGTTTGTAAATCAGGTACAGACTCGCCTTGTTCCTCAGCCTGAGCTTCTGTGTCCTCTTAATCGAACTCTGAGGTCTCAAATGTCTCTATGTAGAGTATTGATCCCTGTGGCCAGTTCTCCTCTCATCTCCTGCAGTTCAGCCTGCAAATCTTTAAAACAGCGTCTAACCTCTACTCAAATTGAGCATATTAATCTGTTCCGTCTCCTTATCTTCACAGAACAGGCAGGAGAGCTCCTTTCTTGACCTCCATCCAAGATAGTAGGTCACAGTGTAGACCGCGAGGTCTCATCTGCCCCTGTTCGTCGAAATTGTTGGAGAGACTCATTAATGTTTGCATTTTTCAACTTGGAGGTCATACCTAAATAGGGGTACATTGTGTTCTCACCATAAGCGCCTCAAAAAAGCCCAATGACATGCGATAATAGCTTTTACTTAAGGGGTAAAGTCAGGAGCTCAAAGTCAGTCAGCTATCCAGGGGTGCCAACATCACTTCCTCTCCATTTCTCCTTTTCACATTGACTATTATAAAGAACAAAATTATAGAGCATATTCAAAAGCATAGATTAATGAGACAAAGCCAACATGGATTTAGTGAAGGGAAATCTTGCCTCACCAATCTATTACATTTCTTTGAAGGGGTGAACAAACATGTGGATAAAGGAGAACCAGACGATATTGTGTATCTGAATTTTCAAAAGGCATTTGACAATGTACCTCATGAGACTCCAGAAGAAATTGGAGAGTCATGGGATAGGAGGTAGTGTCCTATTGTGGATTAAAAACTGGTTAAAAGATAGAAACAGAGTAGGATTAAATGGTCAGTATTCTTAATGGAGAAGAGTAGATAGTGGGGTTCCCCAGGGGTCTGTGCTGGGACCGCTGCTTTTTAACATATTTATAAATGATTTGGAGATGGGAGTAACTAATGAGGTAATTAAATTTGCTGACGACACAAAGTTATTCAAAGTTGTTAAATTGCGAGAGGATTATGAAAAATGACAAGAGGACCTTATGAAACTGGGAGACTGGGCGTCTAAATGTCAGATGATGTTTAATGTGAGCAAATGCAAAGTGATGCATGTGGGAAAGAGGAACCCGAATTATAGAGTAATGCAAGGTTCCACATTAGGAGTCACCGACTGGGAAAGGGATTTAGCATCGTCGATGATTCGTTGAAACCCTCTGATCAGTATGCGGCGGCGGCTAAGAAAGCAAATAGAATATTAGGTATTATTAGGAAAGGAATGGAAAACAAAAATGAGGATGTTATAATACCTTTGTATCTCTCCATGGTGCTACTGCACCTTGAATATTGTGTTCAATTCTGGTCGCCGCATCTTTAAAAAGATATAGTAGAATTAGAAAAGGTACAGAGAAAGGTGACGAAAATTATAAAGGGGGCGGGATGCCTTCCCTATGAGAAAGGCTAAAATGGCTAGGGCTCTTCAGCTTGGAGAAAAGATGGCTGAGGGGAGATATGATAGAGTTCTATAAAATACTGAGTGGAGTGCTATGGGTAGATGTGAATCGCTTATTTACTCTTTCCAAAAATGCTAGGGCTAGGGAACATGCAATGAAGCTACAAAGTAGTAAATTTAAAACGAATCAGAGAAAATATTTCTTCACTCTACGTGTAATTAAACTCTGGAATTCGTTGCCAGAGAATGTAGAAAAAGCAGTTAGCGGGATTTTTAAAAGGTTTGGATGGCTTCCTAAAGGAAAAGTCCATTACTATTATTAAAATGGACTTGGGGAAAATCCACAACTTATTTCTAGGATAAGCAGCATAAAATGTATTGTATTTTTTGGGGATCTTGCCAGGTACTTGTGACCTAGATTGGCCACTGTTGGAAAGAGAATGCTGGGCTTGATGGACCTTCAGTCTGTCCCAGTATGGCAATACTTGTGTACTTATGACTTAGGTTAGCTGCAAGACTGAAGGAACTCCTCTGCATTGGCTTCATCACTTGACCTGTGTGACTCATTATCCTGTTATCTACAGAGAGCACTCATTACAAGTAAGCAATTCACTTTTGTGTTTAAAAAAATATACAACAGTATCCCTTTGGTTTGATCAATATATAGCTGTACTGTCAGTGTTTCTAACAGCTTGATCAATAGGATTTGTTGTGCAGTTTTCCTAGAGTAAATGTTTAAGGCAGTTTAAACCTGAAGTAGACAGCTTTGTAATTTCTAATATTGGACTTGTAAACAACAACAACAAAAAAACAAATTCTTTTTACAGCAAATTGCATAGCTCAACAGTATTAAAAAATCATTAACTAATTGTCTGTTTTCTGGGGCATTGATGTGGAGGGATACTGTGTAAAAATTCCTGACTTAAAAAAACATTTTTATTTTTCATAAGAATCCAACGATAAAGCCAGCACCAAAAACTCAAGTCACGTTGACGAAAGAATTTCCAGTTTCATCAGGCTCCCAGCATAGGAAAAAAGAAGTAGACGCCGTCTATGGGGAATGGGTCCCAGTGGAGAAGTCTTTGGAAGAAAACAAAGATAACATTTTCCCCACCACACTCCCTCCACCGGTGAGCATAAGCCCTTCTATATGTCATTAGTTGTATTCCATGCTCAGTCTGGCATCCAACTTCAATGTATTTATAAACCAATCATTTACAGATCTTGCTGGGACTCCTTGAATTGGCTGTATTCCTCTAGGGCTCTTGGTCATCCTGCAACTTAAACACATACATGTGCACCCTCAATTCCATTTCTATCGGGATCTGGCAGGAAATGTGGTCTGTTGCCCCTAGCTGAGGAATTTTATGGCAATGGCTGGATTATCAAAGGAAAGTGACTAGAAGCAAAAACACTGAAAACAAAAGCTTAGAAAGTAAAGGAATAAGAAAAAATACTGTTTTGGCACTAATTTTCTGGTTTTATCTACATTTTATTCCAGTGAAGAATTGGAATAAATTGGCAAATTTATGTATTCACTACATTTATTTTTCAATTTTTTATTAGTAGATATTCATCCCCAGGTTTGTGTGGGGTTTTTTTTTTTTTTTTTAGTATTGATCCAATCAGTGTAGTCATATTACCACTGAAGCTTAAGAGTCAACTGTTCATCCCTTCCTAATCAAATCCTCTGTCCGGTGATTTTCCTTTTAGATCCAGGGACCGGCCTATTTGTGTAGCAGACCAGACCTGACAGAGTAGAAATGTGAAAGTTTAATTTATAGTGCAGGAGTAATACTGAGCAGGGAACCAGAAAATGTTTGTCTCTGTAGATGGGAGCAGTTTTATTTGTATCTTTTCTGGTAGCAAATTACATAGTTCTTAGTTAAAACCTATAAGCCACTTAATCTAGCATTAGTGTAACACTTGGTATGCTCCAAACACTTTCATCAGTTGAGGACCATTTGACATATAGAAACTTTCATCAGGGTCCTGTACTTTCTGTACTGCTCTCTTGCTAGACCAGGCCTCCCTTAGCCTGTCCTGAAGACCCCACAGCCAGGATATCTGCAAGGCTGGCTTAACCATTGGACCAGGTGAGGCTCTGGCCTAGGACGCTGGCAATTAAGGGTGCTAAAATATCCAACCTCTGCCTTCATCTAGTTAACTTTTCTTCCCCCAAAGTTTGGTCTCTCCCCTTCTCTCTTCCCCACGGGTCCGGCACTTCTCCTTCACCTCTCTCACTCCCCTGTGGTACTGTAAAGTTTGTTAATTGCTGGCGGCAGCAGCAACAGCATGACAGGCTACCTTAAGCTAGCCCCTGGGTCTTCCCTCGGCCGCATCCTGCCACCTCTGATTTAATTTCCTGCGGGCAGGATGCGGCCGAGGGAAGACCCAGAGACTGGCCTAAAGTAGCCTGTCATGCTATTGCTGGTGCTGTCGCTGCCGGCAAACAATATAAACTTTACAGGACTGCAGGGGGGGTCATGTGACACTATGGGAGTGGCTGCTGATTGTGTGCTCCTGCCGCCTCTTCACAAAACCCACTGTTTTCAACGATTTTGACCCTAACTTTTTGGCTTTATTTATCAAGCTACGCTTGTAGAGTGTCTTGGGAGCTGTTTAATTGGAGCACTGTAGAAAATGGCAGCGAAAGCGCCTTGAAAGGAGAAGGACAAACATAGATTGAATGATGAAAAAATGGTGGCGCCTGCTAGTTCTGCAAACTCAACGATCAGATCAGGAAGTAGCTGCTGAGGTGACCGGAGCCATGGAAAGTATTTTGGACAAGTGTTTAAGCCCAATAGACTCAACGTTGGAGCAACTCCACAGCAATATGGAGTGGCTTAGTAATGAGCTGGCAACATAGCCGCAGCGCACCGGGGAGTTAGAGAATCGTTTGACAACAGTGGAAGAGATGCAATCCCTCATGCAGAAAGTGCTGGCTACCTACGAATAAAAGCTAGAGGATCTGGAAAACAGATCCACAGATGGAATAATCTGCACTTTGTGGTGTTAGAGGCTTTGGAGGACCAGGAACTGCATGGGTTTTTGGAGACTTGGTTGCCGTAACAGTTATCATTTCCGGCCTCGGAGGGCCCGCTGCAGGTGCAGCGGTTGGGTTGGTCTCTGGCAGACGGTGTCTTCCAGGCCACGTGTGGGATATGTTGCCTTCTCCACTTCACCCACAAAACCACTATTCTGCAGGCTCTGCGAGGGGGAAAAGAACATCACTGTGAGAACCGTAAAGTCCTGTGTTTTCAGGACTATTCAGCGTCAGTAGCAGCACAGCAACGGAATTTTTCAGCTATCTATTCTCAGCTGTTTACTAAAAAAAAAAAAATCTGGTTTACCGTACTTTATCCTGCCAAGTTGAGAATCTCATATTAGGGGTAAACAAAGATGGATGCATCGGTGGAGGAAGCCTAAACGTTTCTCTGACTGCTGGACCCCCTGCAGCTGCGTGGGAAGAGCTCAAATCATTGACTTACTGGGGAGCCTGATTATTTGGTTCCTATTGTGGTGTGGATCCTATGTGGGACTACTGATAAAGAAGTTACTTGGAATGACTAAGTAGGCTCTCCCTTTGTTGGCAAGCAGTTTTCGGTGATGAACCAGAGGAGAGAGGAGGACGGAGATCACTATGTCTAGATATATAACTTTACACTTGCCTTTGCGTTTTCATTTTAATTAACTTGTGTTGTATAGTTCAGATTTTTTATGGCAATGAGATAGCTGTAATCAAGCAGGTCTCTTTAGATGTTTCTGTTGAGGGAAGTTGCACTGTATGTGGGGATAGTAAATGAGTAGGGGTGGGTGATCCTTGGGAGATAAGTATGACTGCAGAAAGAAATATATGATCTATATCGGGGCATTTTTGGGCAGTAGTCATTGTCTAGTTGGGGGGGTTGATATATATCTGATTCTGAGGGTTTGGTGAGGGGGGGTTGGGGAATGACCTCTTCCATCTAGGAACCGTATGCTTCGGGAAGTGGGAAGGGGGTGTAGAGGGGGGTCTTAGGAGGCGGTGGAGAAGAGTTTGGGTAAGGGATTTGGTTACATGGAGGGAGATTATTCTCTTGTTCTAGGTGATTGTGAACTACATAAAGTACCACTTTGTGCTATTTTTTCAATTCTATGTGTGTGTGTGGGGGGGGTGTTCGCTGTTGGATTATTTGTAGTAAATAATTAGCAGATTTTTATACACACAGGTTCAGCTTTAGAAATGTTAATTTCTTTTCTTCATCTCTCTCACATACACCCCAGAATAATTCACTGCTGAGTCACTTTAAAGTTGAAGTAACAAAACATCTGTTTACTCACAGTTTTTAGTTAGATTGATATTCAGGCAGGCTTATATAACATAATACAATACATTTGGATTATCAGCTCTTTCCATGTGCTTAGATGGTAATGGATGCTCACACCATAGATCCTCAGGTTAGGAGAGACCTTTAGAGCTCCATGTGCTGTTCCTAATCACACCCCACAGGAAGTTGCATGGGTGTGACCTCTCTAGGCAATTCACATCAGAGGTCACAGAGTAATCACAGAGAAAGAAAAAAAAAACATTGCTGACAGACAATGCATGTAAAACACAATACATTACTCCAACATTCGCTCCCCCATTAAGCGCTGTAAGGTTTTACAACAGCTTCAGCTTGTTGGAGCAGATGTGGCTCTTCTTCAAGAAATGCATCTATCTGATAAGGAATACACAAAACTGGCAAGATGTTGGGTGGGAGAGTATGTGGCAGCTCTAGCAGTTGGTAAGAAGGGCAGAGTAGCCATACTACGTACTGATATTATTGATGTCCAGATTGGCCCCAATGTAATATCAGATCATGCAGCTGTTTGGTTCAATTGGCACCTGCTGAGATGGAGAGACTGTTTAAGATCTGGGCTTTTCCAAGTTATTTATCACAATGTGAAGTTTCAGGAGAGATTGTTGGAGTGTTGGAATTAATATAAACAGTTTAATCAGGTTTTTGAAGAAGAATAGCAGATCCTTTTTTGGGGGGATGGGGGGAAGGCCGCTAAAGCAGTTCTGTGGGGAGACATCATTAATTACTTGAGCCACCTTAAGAAGATAAAAGATAGAGAACTGCTTTGACTGGAGAGGCGATTGCTGGTCTTGCACCGGTGTTATGCAGCTTGCTAAAGTGCTGCTTTCAAGCAGGAGTTATTGTTGGTGCAGACAGGTTTAAATACTTTAATTCAAGAACGCTCTGTCAAGTCTCAAACCTTTTACAAATTCCAGTTGTATTAATATGGTAGCAAGTGTGGAATGCTGTTGACTAAACTGATTGGCAAAAAGCAGGCTTTCAGGTCAATTGTTACAATAAAAGATGCCTCGGGATCGTTGCTACACACTGATAAGGCCATTTGTAATACTTTTAAAACCTCTCATCAAACTTTATATACTCCGCCTGAGACCGATGGTTTACCGGGTCATCTTTATTTGAAAGGCTTAGGTTTAGAGAGTTGCACGGTGACAGAAATCTTACCTATCCCCACCTGTCCCTACTGGAATCTTACCCATCCCCACCTGTCCCTGTTGGAATCTTACCCATCCCCACTGGAATCTTACCCATCCCCACAAGAATTTAACCCATCCCCACACATCTCCATAAGAATTTAATGGTACATAAAAGAAAATTCCGGTCAGCTCCCTCAGTCTCTCTCTGGATTTGAGCCACAGCACTGTAGGCAAGGAAGGAATGTCAGTTGAAACTTGGAACACTCTGGTGTGCACATGTAAGATTTGTCTCTGATTTACTGGCACTGTGTGCTGAGAGGTCACTGCATGCACACGCCAGTAGGTCAAGTGACATCCGATGCTCATGCCTATGTCAGAGCTGAGGTCTGTGCATCAGCCCGGGAGCAAAGAGGATTAATCGCAACATAGTAAGTGACAGCAAATAAAGACCTGAACGGTCCATCCAGTCTGCCCAATAGTCACACCCATTATCAATTCATGATTAAATCAACGAGTGTGATATTATATATTTGATTATGGTCTTTCTTTCGTGTTTCTGGAATATAGACCATAGAAGTCTATCTGGCCCTATCCTTATGTTCCAACTGCTGGAGTTGCCGTTGAAGCCCACTCCAGTCTATTTGTCTTCTCATTTGTGGAACACAGACCGTAAAAGTCTGTCCAGCACTGTCCTCATGTTCCAGCCACTGAAGTTGCTGTCTGAGCCCTTTCCAGCCCATCCTAAACCAGATTGCCATGTATGAGACATAGACCATACAAGTCTGCCCAGTATCAGCCCTAGTTCATCACAGCCAGAGTTGCCATCTATGCGTCACTTGACACATCCACACACATGCAGCCATTTAAGGTTAGGTTTTTTTATAACTTCCATTTTCTAATTAGAGATCCTCTGTGTTCATCCCATGCCTTTTTGAATTCCATCATCATTTGTGTCTCTACCACCTCCTTAATGGAAGACTTTCCACATTTGTGCTGTTAAAGCAAGAAGGAAGAAGAGGAGGAGAAGACAGCACTGAAAGAACATGATACTCGGTAGATGAGAGGCTGGTGCAGGTGCAGCTCACACTTCCATGGGAACCCCACAGGAACTGCCTCTGTCCCCGTGGGAACCCTGCAGGAACTGCCTCCATCCCTTCGGGAATCCCACAGAACTGCTTCTTTCCCCGCAGGAACCCCGCAGAACTGCTTCCGTCCCCTCGGGAACCCTCAAACCCCATTCCCTTGCAGCTCTCTACTTAGGTCTTCCCTATCTTTCACCATCAGACTGCAAACTTTAAAATGCAACAATTCACTCGGGTGGTGCGATTAGTAGTAGCTTATTGGGTAAGGCCTTTGGGCCAAGTTTTACAAACTACTGGGTGATGCCATTGTCACTCCTTTGACTAATTTGTTCAGTGCCTGGGTGAACGCGGAATCCTTGCCTGATCATTTGACCATAGCACAAATCATAGTTTTACCGAAATCGGGTTAAGACCCTACTTTGCCTGAGTCATCTAGACCGATCTCGCTTTTAAACCAGGAGGTGAAAATGTTCGTGAAAATATTGGCTAATCGGTTGGGGTGTGTGTTGCCTTCACTCATTCATAAGTCACAGGTAGGCTTTGTGCAGGGCCACTCAATGGCTAAAAGTCTTCGAAGAATACTGGCTTCCCTAGAGACCGTGTCTGATTGTAAAATTGCCTGCACATCTAGTTAGCTTTGACGCTGAGAAAGCCTTTGACTGAGTTCACTGGGATTTTTTATTTGTCACGCTTGAGGCCTATGGCTTTACAAGTTGGTTTGTGTCAGTGGTCAAAGCCCTGTATTGTTCTTGGGCATGTGTCATGGTAAAGAGGCAAGTCTCTATCAATTTTTTGATTGGCCATGGGACTTGGCAAGGTTGCCCGCTGCCACCTCTTCTTTTTGTCTTATCTTTAGATCCACTTATTCAAGATATCCATTCTAACCCGGATTCCGGTGGGGGGGGGGGGGGGGGGGGGTCGTTATTGGCATAGATACCTTCAAAGCGGTGGCCATTACCAACAACCTCTTAGTGCTTTTAACGGAACCCTGGGGCTCTTTGGATACACTCTTGGTGACTTTTGGCAAGTTCGGGGATTTTGCGGTCTTCCATCTGAATCTAGACAAATCCAAACTATTGGCTTCAATGCCAGATGTTAAACTTCTTTGGCCTGGGATGTTTCCACTGAGATGGGCAGATAGGTCTTTTAAGTATCTAGGTATTCTTTCTCGTCTGGTTGCAGAGGTTTACCATTTTAATGTGAACTGGATGATGCTTAAAACAGAGAAGCAGTTAGATAGCTGGCAAGCATTGCCTCTGCCCCTAGCAGGGCAGATTAGGTTTTTTTTGGATGGTGGTGTTACCAAGATGGCTATATATGCTTCAGACTCTTCTGGTACGATTGTTACAGAAAGATATACGGCGGTCTATCTGGCTGGCTCAAGGTTTTTGTTGGGCCAAGAGGCCTAAATTGCGCTGTCAGCTTCTGACTGGTAATTGGGCACAGGAAGGGATAGGCCTGCCCAATTTGAAGTAATGTCACTTGCTTGCTGCAGTATGTATGAGATTGACTTTACTCTCAATGTTGTTTTACTTTCTTGGGTTTTGAGAGAGCCTATTTTGCCGCTTATAATTTGCTTTTGCTGCTACATGTTGATCGGCTGTTGCTCCCTAGTCACCTGAGGAATAGCGTGCTTTTGAGTCCTTTGTGAGAAGCATGGAGAATATTAGTGAGGGGCCTAGGAGGTGACCCACAAGTCACTGATTTGCTTTCCTTGCGAGGTAACCCTTCTTCCCTGTGTTCTGTTGGCATCTTATTCTTTGATACTGTTTCTGTGCTCACCTTTTTTCTGTACCAGTCACAAGAGTAATCTTTGTTTTTCAAAGAATTTTGGTAACCCCTGAGGCAGGCGGTTGTATCCGCCAAAACACAGCTCGTGTTGGCTCAAGTGTGTCTGGTGCCTACAATAAAGTATCCTAAGCAACATTCCCTGAGTTGGCCAGTCTTTGTGTCAACCTCTACTTCACTTTGGTTTGACTAGCATTAAGGTGCCTTCACACCTTAATTTGCTTTCTAATATGGCAAGACAGATCATTGGATTCAAAACTAAGCGTGTAAACAAGAAGTAAAATAAATTAACAAGATCTGGGGAGACAAAGTTTTTAAAAAGGAAAAGGAAAACTAGGAAGCTATTCTTCCAAAAAAACAGATGGCAGAAAAAAAAAATTACATTTGTACCCCGCGCTTTCCCACTCATGGCAGGCTCAATGCGGCTTACATGGAGCAATGGAGGGTTAACTGACTTGCCCAGAGTTACAAGGAGCTGCCTGTGCCTGAAGTGGGAATAAAACTCAGTTCCTCAGTTCCCCAGGACCAAAGTCCACCACCCTAACCACTAAAAAAAACCCCTACAATTAAAGCGCATCATGAAAAAGTTGTAAAACAAGTTTGTCTTTTGGTGCAAAGAGAATAGTTTTGACATGGTCAGAACCTAATAGAAGATTGGGAGGAATCAACACATGTGAAGGGTGCACATGTTTGGCATACTAGCACTTAACGTGAATTTGTGTGCACATACCTATGTATGTACTAGCAGGGTCCCTAAGTGCTATTCTGCAAATATCCACTTTTGCAAGGAAGTGTACACAGGGGAGGAGCATGGGTGGGACATAGGCAGGGCTCCCACTTAACGTGCACAATTTACAGAATACTGTATGTTTTTTTTAGGCACCCTCACTTATACCAGTTCTATGGCTGGTATAACTGCCGGCACCTAAATTCAAAGCCTTCCAATACCAAGTTACACTCATAGTCTGCAACGGAACCTAGACACCTACCATGCGGCCTTGGGGTGCCTAAATGGAGGAACCCAGTTATAGAATTGCCCTCTTAGCCCTTAAAGGGCTTAAACATGTTAGAAGATGCCAACAGAAAGAAAGTAATACTGTGCCAAGGCAAGCTGCTGGGCCATGTGATGTGATATAAAGATGTGTCTTTCTTTGTGCTATTCCCTTGCAATCTACACATGTGTATGCCAGCAAAGAAGTTTCTTCCTTGAGTTGAACAGAACTGTTTTGACCAAATATAAATAAATGTCATCACCATTTACAAAAAACACGTTCTTGGAAAACATACTTTGCTCATTTTGTTTGTTTTTGAAGTCTTTGTGGCCTGAGAGAGCACAAAGGTAATGATACTCAGTAGCCTTCCAGACCACATATTAAAAAAAAACAAAAAACTCTCTGGTCTGGACAGCTTTTGTGTATTATCACTTTTATGAATTAATAAAAAAAGATCATAATCCACAGGGAACCAGATTTTCTTCAGGACCAGTGCTACAAGAACTCAAGCCAGTGGCGTAACCACAGGTGGGCCTGGGTGGGCCAGGTCCCACCCACTTAGGGCTCAGGCCCATCCAACAGTAGCACATGGTAATGAAAATGCTGCTCTCCACAATACTGGCACCTTTGCATGCTCAGTTTTCAGCGTGGAGACTGTAGAGAAGCGTTTTCCCACCAGCTGAGATATTTTTTTGGGGTGGGGGAGAGAACATTTGGTGCCCACCGACTTCTTGCCTAGGCCCACCCAAAATCTGCTGTCTGGCTATGCTCCTGAAGCAGTTCAGTAGTTTGCAGATACTGCAAACCCAGCCTATCAGCAATACTGCAAAATGTACATATTTTCTGGATAGTTAAAATTTAAAATCCTTGCATATGTTAACCTGATAAAATCAACTGATAAATAAACCTGCAAAAAGACCTGAGTCTGGTGCTGTGTACCCAAAGTAGACTCAGCTATGATACGTTATAGAAATGATATTTCCTTTCCAATTTGCCCCATAGTGCACTAGGTCAAGCTTGCCTGGGGCCTCACACTCCCTGCAGCAGAATCTAACCCGCTGGTGGGACTGTGAGATTTTGAAGAAAGTATTGGTATAAATTTCACTGTGGACTTCCTTTTCCTTTAGCTCATAACAGGAAGGATGATGTTACAAAAAAAAAAAAAGGCAGAATATAATCCAGTGATCAGCTCAGACCTTGAAGCCTCATAGGATAAGCAGAATAGCAGACTTCACATATGGGTTGCATTATCTGACAGAATTTGAATCAAAAATGTAAACAAAACTCTTGAAGCTTTCTAGAGCAGTTCACCATACATCTGTAGGGCTTTCTCCATCTACATGATTATACAGGGCTGCCTTCTTTACATGGCCTCCGGTGGCCACAGTTTTTCCCACGGGATTTTCATGAATAAAAAAAAAAAGGTCAACCTGATATTTAAACACCATATTCAGTATTTTTTTTAATATCCCTCCCCTCCAGTGTTTACAGTATTCACATATATTCAGCACTGCTATACGGATGGCAAGTAGCACTGAATTTATAAATAGAGTGGAGAGAGCTGCTGCTATGTGGATAACGGTGATATTCAATCCATTATCTGTATAGCTGTTTATATACATTTTGGACAGCCTTTTTGCTGTCTATCACTGCTCTCCATATAGTTGGGCAGAATCCCATGCTCTTGTTCTGGCATAATCTAGATAATCAACTAAATCCTCTCTGGAAGAATATCTCTCTATATAAAAGGCAACATCAACGTTCTATGAAGCCTCTAGCCGGAAGTGTGAAGGGGGCGAGATATCCGGTTTCCCTATGAGTGTCTGCCCCGCCCTCTCTGTAACACAGTCAGTGAAGGAAAACAGCAGAGCACGAAATCAAATTGCTGGCTCTGTAACAGTGAAGGACTCAGAGGGGGGAGGGGAGAGAGGCCAGAGGGCAGGGACACACACACTCCCACATGCACACAGAAGAAAACATTGCTAGCCCCCGTTTCATTTGCATCAGAAACGGGGCTTTTTTACTAGTTAACTATAAAACTACTGAGTCAATTCCCAAAACACCACCAAAAATACCTCAGTCTTAAATCAATTAACACACATGCTCAAATATTAATATTAGTGATAATAATGTGCTCAGTTCATACCCATTCCTACCATTATATCCCCAGGGGAACATGTGACAGTGTCACAGATGGAACCATCATCGCACATTAGGTGTTCCAAATCCCATACCAGGTAAGTACATACACTGTTGCCTTCCACAGCACAGCAGTATACCACTTTGCCTGCTTTCACTTTCACAGTCTGCTGATACTGTGCAATGTTCTTATACAGTTGTACCAATATCAAATAAACATTTGCTTGATGACTCACATACAATAAAGTGTTTACAGAAAATTGCAGCGATTCAGCATTTCTTCAATGAATTCTTGGCTATATGTAACATAAATGATGAGTAAAGCTAACTCATATGAGCCACCTGTGACCCTCCCTATCAGATCTCCCCATACCCATGTATAAAATATGAGTTTAAATATGAACATAAGCTGTATCAGCATGCCCAATGCAATATATTCTTATTAGTATACTTAAATATTGAGGTTTACTTCCCTTAGAGATGTCTCCCATGTGTCCGTGCTCTAGTGAACACTCTCCTTATTCATTCACTCATACAGCCTCACTCCA
This sequence comes from Microcaecilia unicolor, assembly GCF_901765095.1. NCBI lineage: Eukaryota > Metazoa > Chordata > Amphibia > Gymnophiona > Siphonopidae > Microcaecilia > Microcaecilia unicolor. The sequence continues at coordinate 342,966,783 of NC_044034.1, forward strand.
TACCAAACAATCCCCTTAACCCTGGCCGAGTTTCGCATTGCTTCTTCAGAAGGGGAATTAAACAAACATTTGACCCTTCCTATGAAGGGCGGAGCTCTGTGGAAGCCCGTTCAGGGTTTGTGACCACAAGTGAGGATCAAATGTTTGTTTGCAATAAGTGGCATCAGTTTGAATTTTCACTATTGAGTCATTTGATTTTGCATTGGCTTTCTTTCTACCAGTGTTTCAGAAACAGAAGACTCCCAACAACTTTAAAAATACGGCTGGTGTTACAGATGATGTCAATCACTGACACCCATGAATTATGCTTAATCCCAAACACGATATTCTTAGCTGTGCCACATGTTAAAAGATGATACCTGGGGATCTTCATGGCCACCAGGAACAAAAAGGAAAGCTCTTGGGTTTGAGTGGCCCATCAAGGGCATCAGTGGTTTTGACCCTTAAAGACCCTGGAGGTGCACCAGGTGGTAGGGGATATATTGACAGTAAGGAAACATTGGTCCTCTTGAACTTAAAGTACAGGCTATTGGGATAGACCATCACTGAAGTCCTACCTGATGTATGTAGTGGTTTCTGCTGCATTAGTATGAGAGATCTTCATGCTAAATATTGAACAAAGACAAGGAAGCATCAGTTCTCATTGATACACGATGAAGGAAACAAGAAGATTACTGTCCTTCCTCTGAAGCCTTCTTGCAGAGTGGACTGCTTATTCTGTATATCTGAGGGCAGACAGCATCCATCAGTATACTTTGAATTACCCAGGAGATCACCTCTTCTGTGCCATGTGGCATCGGCATTGGCAGTCTTTGAGGAAGAGCTGGACAAATAAGGTCCAGGAGATGTTGAATCAGTGCAACAGCACTATTTGCTTGAAGACTAATGCTGAAAGAGGTTCAGTGGATCCTGGCATTCATGGCAACACCTGAGGCATAGTGTCAGTTCTGAGGCATTGAAAAACATCAGCATCACTACTAGCTGCTCCAGTGTTCATTTCCAGCTCACTGAAGGATAAAGCATAATCTGCACCAGAGTCTGGGCCCCAGAAAAGAAGAAGAACCCTCACAGGGGCCTCGTTTGCTAGCTAGTTTTTCACTCAGATCTGTACACAGCATTTTTCTAATACAGAGTCTGAGCAGTCCAGGTGGTACATGTTACGATTTGAAAACTGTCATGCTCAGGAGGAGTCTAATAGTTTCTTAGATTTCTCCACTGAAGGGCCTTTTCTTTACCAATTTTGTAGAGAAATGAATGAGACCTTCCGTTTAAGTTGGAGAAGGAGGTAGAGCCCAAGGCAGAGATGCTAGGTATCCTTCAATTTCTTTACACCGGGTCTTGACAAATTTTAATAAAATCTAGGAGCCAGCCGCAAAACATAGGAGTTAGCATTTAAGACCTTTCTCGCTTCGCCTTTCCCACCCTTCCAACATTGTCCCCAGTGGTTTTTTTTTTTTTTTTTTGGGGGGGGGGGGGTTGAAATCACCTCCCAGATTAGCAGTAGCTTTTTCAGAATTGACTTAATAAGATTTCTTTCCCTATTTTATGCCTGTGGTCAATAAAACTTTAGTAAATCAGTGCCTTAAGGTGCCTCTACTAATCAACTGCAAAGTCAATAGTCTCCCTTTCCAATTCCCCCAGTTTTCACATAGTCTGTCCCTTTTCATAGCCCCTTTCCAACAGCCTTTGCCCAGTCTGTCTCTCTCTTCTCATAAACCCACCACCAGCTTTCACCCAGTCTGTCTCTTTTCATAACCTCCCCCAGCCTTCACCCAGTCTGTCTCAACATAATCTCCTCCCAGGCTTCACCTAGTCTGTCTGTCTCTCCTCTCATAGCCCCCTCAAAGTTTTCACCCAGTCTGTCTCTATCATACCCACCCACAGTTTTCACCCAGTCTGTCTGTCTCTCATACCTCCCCCCACAGTCTTCACCCCACTCTGTCTCTCTTTCGTATACCCTCTCCCGCAGCCTTCACTCAGTCTGTCTCACTCATAACCCCCCCACACACACAGCCTTTACTCTGTTTCATGTGTCTCTCCAGCCTTCCCCCAGTTTCTCTTGTGCCCCCTCACCCCCGCCTCTATTCATTTCTCTCTGGCTCTTTCCATGTTATTCATAGTGCTGCCTCAAACTGCTTCTCTTGGCCCTGCACGGTGATCGGGCTCTGCATACACTTGAGCAGCACAGTGCAGGAGGTTGGGGAAGTCTTGCAGTTTCAAGTCCTGCAAGACTTCCTGGACCCCCTGCACCACAGCTCAAGTCTACTCAGAGCCCAGTCGTTGTGCAGGTCAAGAGAAGCTGTTTAGGGCAGTGCTGTGGATAGAAAAAAAAATTATCTTTTGGGGTTATTGAAATCCCGGGTGCCAGGATGCAATTTCTATATGTAAATGATCATCAACCCAGCTGTTAATATTTAAATCTATTTATAAGATCACTTAAGTCCAAACTTCTTTTCGTATTCCAACCATCTAAAGACTTTATTCTTGGAAAATATTTTTCATCTTGTACAACAATTCTTTAAAACGTCTTGCAGCTTCAATTTGTATCACTTGCATATCTTCCATACAAGATTACATAAAATTCAGTACATGGATGCCTCCACCTACATGCGTCATGTTTCACTAATTGCTGCCTCAGGGTGTGGTCCGATCAGCTAAAGAATAAAACAGTCAGCCTATTTTATATCTTATTAGTGGTCAGAAAACATTTCAAAAAAACATCACATAAGTGCAAGAGAATTTCTCCACGTTGCATCGGTGTCTGCCATCTTTGTGCTTGTTCCACCCATGCGCAGTGTTGTGTTTTTATAACGCTTCAAGGCTCAGAGTGTCAGTAATTCATAAACACACCCCCTGAGGTCATCACGTCTCATTACATTGCAGCTACCCAATCAATTTCTAAATTTAAGCCCCCAGGGGTTATTGTTCCTAGCGTATAAATCCACCATTGCTCTTTATAACTAAGAAGGCTGTCAACATCACCCCCTTCTCTCCCCAACTGGATCTGGTCAATGACATGCCACTTAATGTCTAACCAATCATGCTGTTTGATCAACCAATGGTTTACAATGGGAGCTGTAAAGGTGGCGTTGTGAATTCTTGATTTATGTTCATTTAGTCTATATTTCACTGGTCTCCTTGATTTACCCACATATATTAATTGACAGGGACAACATATTATATAAATCACGTTGCTGCTATTACAATTTATATTATGTCGTGCTATAAAGCTTCGCGTGTTCCCAGTAACCTGCCAATCAATTCCTTGGATAATTAATGCACAGCACTGACACTTTCCACATTGACCATGGCCAATAAGATCATCTTGATTGTGTAAATATTCTAATCGTTTATAGGAAAGCATTTTGCCAATAGTTCTACCCCTATGGTAGGCGATTAACGGTCTCTCCTGCAATGAAGGGTGAACCTATAGAACAGTCCAATATTTATGAATCAAAGATGTAACTCTAGAACTTCCTGATATATTTGGGAGCACTGCTACTGTTCTGTTCTCTACCTTCTTATTAGAATACTGCAATACAGCTCTCTTTGGGCATATTTTGCCTTCAGATACACTTTCTTAATTGCTTTAAAGGGGTAACCTCTTTACAAAAATCTTACTCATAATTTTGTAGCCTGTTCCTCAAAATCTTGATCTCTTGAACAAATCCGTCTGATTCTTAGGAACTGACTTATGGGAAGACTCGTTTTTAATCTGTATGGGTGAAAACTTGGAAAATGCAATAAACTATTTCTAGCTATTTCTTTGTGAAACACTGTGGTGATTAATTGGCCATGGTCAATGATTACTTTGGTGTCCAAAATTTCAATTTATTTTATGTTCAATGTCATAGTGAACTGTAACACTGTAGAATTTGCGTTAAGCCATCCAAAAAACACTTGTAACTGATCAACCGTGCCCTCCCATAAGAAGAAAATATAATCTAGGAATCTCTTCCATAGTGAAATGTAGGTAAACCAAGGGGAGGAATAGACCACCCTCTGTTCAAATTCAGCCACAAATAGCATTGCCACTGAAGGGGCTAATGAAGCCCCCATGGCAACCCCCTGTTCTTGTAGGTAAAATCAATCCTCATAAAGGAAATAGGATGCAATTTCTAGGCACCATGGCGACCTGGTGCCCGGGATTTGTCGAGCCCTGCTTTACACAATCCTTGTTCGCCACTCTCACCATAGGAATGCTACAATATCTGCCATTCACAGCATCCGTCAGAATGCAGAAATGAGAATGTAAGAGAACCCTCTCTTCCCCTCTGGCAACCCATTAACAAGAAGGGTGACTGTGCCCAGAGTCCAGATGGCTCACAGATATGAGAAACAGCGGTTAGCACACCAGTCTCTGATGTTTGACTTTACTCTCAAGAAAGCCAAGCAAATGAGGACTCACATTCTTCAGTGCCCACTGGGAAGGATATTCATACATTTAAAAAGGAGATTGAGCAGCTTTTAACCTAGATCTTGGAGAAAAGCTGTTAGGAGTGCATGGTTCACAATAATATATCTTTGAAGGCTATTTTACAAAACAGGAATTAGTAGGTTGCAATAAAGTCTAAAATAGCCTAGGTACCTTTAAGTAAAGGTTCCAAATACCCTTGTCAGCTACTAAGGAAGTTGTAAATACAAACAAATAGCTCATTTTAAAATATCTTTATACAGATGCTAGAAGTCTGAAAATTGGGAGAATTACAATGTATAGCACTGTATAGAGGTATAGAGGTAGATATAATAGATGTCTCAGAGACCTGGTGGAAGGAAGGTGACCATTGTGATACTGTGTTATCAGGGTACAAATTATATTACAGTCATAGGGTGAATCAAATTGGTGGATAGGTTGCACTATGTAAGGTATTAAGTCAGAATAAAAATTCTGCAGGAACAAAATGCACCATATACAATTTTGGGTAGAAATGCCATGTGTGGGACATCTGGCCAGAATGAACAGAGAGATGATGAAATGTTTATTGAAACCAAGGAAGCTAATATATTTGGCAGCACAATAAGAGCATAATGGGCATGATAGAGAGGTAGTTTCTAGAAATAAATGACAGCTCCATGGACCAGCTGGTTCAGGAACCAGTGAAAGGGGGATCTATTTTAGAGCTAGTCCTTAATGGAACACAGGATGTGGTGCAAGAGATAGTGGTGTTGGGGGCCACTTGGAAATAATTATCATAATGAGATCAAAATAGCTTAATAACTGAAGAGAGGATGCTAAGGAAAATAGTAAAGGGAGACACTGATAGAGCAAAGTGGTTAGAAAAAAAGTAAAAGGAGTTAGATGCAAAGGTTAAGAGTTTATATCAAGTGTGAATTTTGTATAAAAATGTTGTCTTTGAAGCCTACAGTAGCGATATATTCATGCATTAAAAAAGGCATACAGAAGGCCATATAACTGCTGCATAATTAAAAAGTGACACTGAAGAAGATGTTATAGCCAAAAAGTGAAGATACTTACTTGTAGCAGGTATTCTCCGAGGACAGCAGGATAAATTTTCACACATGTGGGTGACGCGATCCGTGTTGCCCCAGTCTGGAGCGTGTGACAAGCTTTCACAGAGCTCTTTGGAGCTCGAGTCGTGCTCCACCATGCATTCGCGAGTACCTTCTCACCCACCACGAGAGCAAGGGACCAACAGTTTTGTACTTAAGCATTCTGTAAAATAGAAACAACACCAAGGGGAGGTGAGAGGGTATGTGAGAATATATAGCCTGCTGTCTCAGAGAAAACCTGCTACAGGTAAGTATCTTTGCTTTCTCCGAAGACGAGCAGGCTAATATTCTCAAATGTGGGGAATCCCTAGCTACCAGGCTCACTGAAACCCACAGTTAAAGACAAAAGTGTACCTCACCATGGAGAGGTCAGAACATAGATAAACCTGAATCCAGATGTAAATTGTCAAAAGTGTAGCCTGGGACAATTAAAAATGGGCCTAGGCGGGTGGAGTTGGATTCTAAAACCTAAACTAACTCTACAGTCCCATCTGTTGAAACCAACTGTTAACGCCGGTCATGCTGCTGAAAGCATGCTACCTGTAGCAGTAAAGAGATGTGCATGTGTGGAATGAAGACTTTGTAGCAGTCTAACATAAGCCCTAAATGGAGACTAACAATGGAAGCAGAGCTCTGACATCACAAACAGAGGACCCTCCTGGGCAGCCCAGCCTGGCCGTAAGGAGGAGAAAATAAGTTGGTAGCCAAGTAGAAATCGTGTTTCTCCCACTGGAGACCTACATCCAGTAGGGGTGAAAGAAAGCAAAAAGTTTGGAAAAACTTCCTCTGGTGCTTAGGCCAGTACAAGCAGAAAGACAAAACTCGCCTGTAGTTCAAGCTGTGCGGTGTGTGCTTGCTAGGGGCATGAGACTGTGGGAAGGATGTAAGCAAGACAGTTAACTGATAGAGATTAAAAAAAAACCGCACAACCTGAGGCAGGAATTGAAGGTGTGTGCAGAGAAGTACTCTGATGAAAATCAGGGTAAGGAGGAACCACCACCAGGGCCTGAAGCTCACTGACCCTGTGAGCCAAAGGAACAGCCACTGGAAACAAGACCATCCAGGCCAAGGACGGCAAGAGGCAGGAAAAATGAACAGCTCAAAAGGAGCTTTGAGTAAAAGAGATGTTGTGGTCCCATAACAGAGACAAAGGTGTGACTGGGACTGTGACAAAAACCAGCCTCATGAATCAAATGACTAGAGGCTGTCAAGAGATGAGAATATCCCTCACGACAATGAGAAACACTGAATATACAGTGGTGAACTCACCCGAATTAGGTTTCAGATGATACTGTTAAAAAGAGGAGAAGGTATGGGCATAGGGTTGTGCTGGACAAGAAAAAAAGGGGGGGGGGGTCTAGGTCCCTTTTTTCCCCGCACAATCACCGACATACCTCCATCACTATAAAAAGGATCACCCCTTATGGAAGTTTTTCAGAAATACAATAAGACTAAGGAGAAAACTCAAGGAAGCTTACGTGAAGCCCTGAACATCCAGTCCGTGAGGTCTAGAGACTGGAGCCGAGGGGCGGTAGAAGAAAACTCTCGTTCTGCATGATGAGGGTTGGAAAATATTCCAAGTTCTATGATCCTCGGAAGGAGAGTGCAGAAGTTGAGGAAACCAGATTTGTCAGGCCCAGTAAGGAATGACTAGAATTCTGCATTTGCAGTCCTGCCTGCGTGGCAGTAGAAGTCCTCCCTATGAGAGAGATGAGAGGATATGAATACAGAACACTACTGTTCCCCAAGAAAGGAGGAAGGAAATCAGTGGTAGGCTGTTGTGGTCATGGAGCCTGGAACAGAACTGAGGAACGGCATGATTGACATGATTTGTTGAGAGATCCATTGAAGGGGTGTTGCTCAGTTAGAAGATGATGCAGACAACACCAATTTGAAAAAAAAAAAAAAACACTCGTATGGATGCATGGCTTTGCACATTCTGATGACCAGGTTGTTGGATGTGGTTGCAATATGAGTGGCTCTGAATAGCAGTCTTGAATGGACAGCCCCCTGCTATATCCGGATGGCCCTCTGACAGAGAGGGTGTAGTCAGGTGCCCTCCTGTTTGTCGGGGTAGCACATAGCAACCTGAATGGTCATGGGAATGAGTACAAAATGGCTGAACAGCCTAGCACTGAAAACATAGAGCATTTCAGATCTCTCAGAATTCCAAAAAGGGAAGTTGGAGAGCTGTATCCTGGGCTAACCTAGCAGCTTCAGTGTGAATCCCCTTCAAAGGAGCTTCCATCTTAGATGGAATGCAGCCACTGTCTGTTCCAGAATCCCAGTGGAATGTAGGGTTCACCAAAGCAGAGAATAAGCAAGCTGTGGGGATAGTCGGATTACATCAACCAGGGTCTTCATGGTCTGATACCACTAAGTTGCCATGTGAAAACAAGGCATAAGTGTTATATGGATGGTGGAGGCCGTATGATCAAAGAATTGCAACATTCGGCGAAGTGCAACCTACTGATGGCCACAAACATAAGTATGAAGAGCAAGAAGAGTGACTGCCCCTGGCATAAGAAGAAATGGTCGAGCATAGTGAGTATGCAGCAAAATTCCAATGATCATCAAATGGGAGACAGGAAACAGATGAATTAAGGGTGTAGTTGGTCCAAAGACCCCAGGAGTTATCCAAATGGACTGCCAAGTAGCGATCGTTAATATGCACTGCAGCATTCGATCGTCCAGATAGAAAAATATGTAAGCACTGCATGCACTGCTAGACACTGAGTGAATACCCTGGGAACTGACACAAGGCCAAAAAGCAGCTTGTGGTACTGGAAGCAGAATGCCTCCAGTGAAAACTGAAGATATTTCTTGGGTATACACATCCAGTACATCCAAAAAGTAAAGGAAATCATTGCCCGGAACCATGGAGAGTAGGGTGGTCAGGGAAATCATCTTGCAGTATACTTTGACAAGAAAGTTGTGCAGGGCTGTTAGGCCCAGGAGAGAACACATCCTCCTGTCCTTCGTTGCCACCGAGAAGGACTTGGAACAGAAGCCAAGTCTTCCTCTCCTGGTGGTATATATTCGATTACACAGGCCTTTAGAAATATAAGGAGTGTCTCCGCAAGAGTGAGAGCTGATGTGAGTGATTGGCCGCTATCCTGATCTGAAATCCTGCGGATTCCCCTCGACCAGTAGGTTGACAGGGCCAGGTGTGGGCATGGTAGGCATGTTCCCCTGGAGCTAGTAGGAAATTCACCCATTGCTGTGACTGAAGAGGCATCCTGGGCTGAGACGCATGCCGTTGACAAGATGGGGCTGATTAGCAAGAAGAAGTGGTATATTCACATACCTGCGCAAAGCAGGAACTCTCTATGACCTGCCGAACAAATCTAATAGAGGCGGAAGAATTCATAGAAGACTTCCAGGAGGAGAGAGGCATCTGTGTATGTTTAGATGAGTGGTAAGTACTAGTTCCCACTGAACCTAAGAGTCAGACATGCAACCACAGTGTGGGTTTATATCCTGGAAGTCACAGTAAAAATGTCATCAGCACCTCTGGCCAAGAACTTGCGACATGCTCTCTGAAGCTCGACCATCCAGGAATGGGACTTGACCTGTTCTACTGGGAGAGAAAGCGGAACAGATACCAGGGCCTGTAAAAGTACAGTCATGGTATCAAATTGTCCGCCCAAAGAAATGCAGAGGTCTAGCATTCCTGCCAGGAAACGCCGAAGCATAGTTACTAGAAGTCCTAGCCCTCCTGAGCATGGAGTCAAACACCATGGAGTGAAGAGGCAACTGAGAGTACTGAAATTGGTACATGGAGGAGATGCTCATGGGGAAGAGTTGAGCCAACAGAGTGGGCTTCCAATTCAGTTCGAGAAGATCAGTAAGAGAAGTGGAGCAGGAATATCATAGCTCCTTGAGGAGACTTCTAGTCCAAGGTCTTGAAGAGCCGAGTCCTGGTTGAACAATCCACCTGCAGAGGAATTGGAATGGCAGTCACCCAAAGCCTTGACAAAAAAAGGGAAGGAAAGGCTCACAGATGGAGACATCCTCCAATTCCTGTGAAGAGGAGGGGCCAGATGGCATTGCCCAGAAGTTCCTCTTCAAGAAGTACCTGGGATCCTCAGGTGACTCCCATACACCCCTCATCAATGTCAGCCAGAAACTCCTCATGCGCTGGCTGAGACTGAGCCTGCCTCGACCTTGAGGAACCATGATGTCGGGAGGGCATTGAGGAGTAAACTGCAGCCTCGACTCCCACAAAAACTCTAGGCACCAACATTGACCGACACAAGTGTTCAATTCCGCATGTGACACCAGCGTCAAAGGGCTTACCGCAGGCTGAGGGCCATGCGGGACCGATTTGAGAGGCATGGTAGGTGCAAGCACCTCTGACAGTAATGCAATCTTCAGCCAGAAGCTCAAGGAGCAAGACCTGGATGCACCCACATCCACATCCAAAGAGCTCTGTGAAAACTTGTTACAAGCTCCGGACCAGGGCAATGCAGGCCGCGATACCCACATGTGAGAATATTTGCTTTCTACTCCTCAGAGAAAAGTGTCTTTCAAAAAACGGAGAATAGATCCAAATTAAGAAAATATTAAGCAGTATAAGCCCTGGGAAGTTAGATGCAAAGCAATAACAATGTAGGCAAAATGAGAGTGTGAAAAAAAAGCTTGCCATAGAGGCAGAAACTCATAATAAAACCTTTTTCAGGTACATTTGAAACACGAAGTCTGTGAAGGAGTCAGTTGGACCATTAAATGACCGAGGGTTAAACAGGGTACTGAGGGAATCCATGGGTCCGTTAGATCATGAAGAAGCAAAAGGGGCACTCAGGGAGGACAAGGTCATAGTGGGGAGATTGAATTAATTATTTGCTTCGGTCTTTATGGAAGAAGATATAAGAGATATACCTGTACAGGAAATGGTTTTCAAGGATGACGATGTGGAGGAACTGAAAGAAATCTCGGTGAACCTGGAAGAGTACTAAGCCAAATTGACAAGTTAAAAAGTGATAAATCATCTGGACGGTATGGTATACAGCCCAGGGTACTTAAAGAAATGAAACATGAAATTGCTGATCTGCTGTTAGTGATCTGTAATCTGTTGATAAAATCATCAGTAGTACCTGGAGGGTGGCCAGTGTAACACCATTTTTTAAAAAGGGTTCCAGGGGTGATCCGGGATATTAGACTGGTAAGCCTGACTTCAGTGCTGGGCAAAATAGTGGAAACTATTATAAAGAACTAAATTATGTAACACATAGACAAACATGGTTTAATGAGATAGAGTCAGCATGAGTTCACTCAAATAATTGTTAAGCTGTGGAACTTGTTTCCGGAGGATGTAGTAACAGTGGTTAGCATATCTGGGTTTAAAAATGGTTTGGACAAGTTCCTGGAGGAAAAGTCCATAATCTGTTATTAAGATGGACATGATGGAAGCCACTGCTTGCCCTGGGATTGGTAGCATGGAATAGTACCACTAATTTGGTTTCTGCCAGGTACTTGACCTGGATTGGCCACTGCTGGAAGTAGGATACTGGGCTAGATGAACCATTGGTCTGACCCAGTATGGCTTATTTTTATGTACCATGCCTTCCAAAAAAGCCCAAATAGAATATTTGTAATTATTTCCTATGATTGGGTGTTTTCCTATCTTTGACTATCACATTCTGCCCTTTGGCCACACATGAGCATCATGCATGTTCACAAAATGTCTAGCAATTGTAGAAGCACATCTACACAAACTGGGGTTGAACGTGTTTCTTGAGAGGATAATTGGCTGGTCACAACCATATCTCTGGAAGGAACCATAGAATCTGAGCACATCCATGCGAGTATTGAAATCATTAGGGTTCATCATAAATGACCCCAGATCCTACTAGAGTCTGTTATCTCAACTGAAACTTATAGAAGCTCTGCTCAACATGATTCAAGTGAAGGCCCTTTTTCTACAAGAAATGATCATCACTTAACTTCCATCATGGAAGAAATAAGAGATGTCAGTGTGGGGCATGTTGAGGTTGTTGGGTCTCATATCTTCAATAGTACATGCCATTTCCTTGGCATGTCTTAATATGAGACAAGGCCAATGGACTCCATGCTCCCAATGGTTCAAGCTGTTTAGAGCTTGAGAGATGTCATCCAAGTTACTCAACAGCTGTAGAACTCTTGGCTGATCCAGTCAAATTTGGTCAAGGGGATCTCCTTTTGAATTGTCCTAACCATGAATGTGTTAAAATTGGGCTAGGGAGTTCATATAGAGGGGTTCCACATGTATGGCGTATGATATGCTCAAGAAAAGGTTCAACATATGAACTTCGTAGAGCTAAGGGCAATCTAGAATACTCTAAAGGCTGTCAAAAAAAAAAGAGGCAAAAGAGGAACAGGGATCAACAGAATAGTCTAATATCAAAAGTCCAGGATAACCACATGATTGAAGGATGAAAACAATTCCCCGAATGGTGCCCAAATTTGGGCGCACTGCTGAGATGTGTGTTCAAATTAATTGGTTAATGAGCTCTTAACCATTAATAATTGGGTGCTAACAACCAATTATTGATTTTAATTGGCACTCATTAAGATTTGCGCTTTCCCACTCATGGCAGGCTCAATGCGGCTTACATGGGGCAATGGAGGGTTAAGTGACTTGCCCAGAGTCACAAGGAGCTGCCTGTGCCTGAAGTGGGAATCGAACTCAGTTCCTCAGTTCCCCAGGACCAAAGTCCACCACCCTAACCACTAGGCCACTCCTCCACTGTTGCTACTATTTGAGATTCTACATGGAATGTTGCTATTCCACTAGCAACATTCCATGTAGCAGTCGGCCCTTGCAGATCACCAATGTGGCCGCGCAGGCTTCTGCTTCTGTGAGTCTGACGTCCTGCACATACGTCAGACTCACAGAAACAGAAGCCTGCGCAGCCTTCTACATGGAATGTTGCTAGTGGAATAGCAACATTCCACGTAGAATCTCCAATAGTAGCAACATTCCATGTAGAATCTCCAATAGTATCTATTTTATTTTTGTTACATTTGTACCCCACGCTTTCCCACTCATGGCAGGCTCAATGCAGCTTACATGGGGCAATGGAGGGTTAAGTGACTTGCCCAGAGTCACAAGGAGCTGCCTGTGCCTGAAGTGGGAATCGAACTCAGCTCCCCAGGACCAAAGTCCACCACCCTAACCACTAAGCCACTCCTCCTGTACTCCAGTTCCTCTAGTTAAAAAGACTCTCCTAAAACTCAGGCAGGGCTGAGGAGGAACAGTGACATTCAGAGCTCCTTATTGGTTGACACAAATTTGGTTCCTGGTTCTAGGGGAAGTGTCCATCAGGGAAGTGATCTGGTTGGAGTCTTCCCCTCTAATCATACATAATCATGAAGCTCTGTTACACCCCAACATCAGGTCCCCTAGCCTTCATAGCTTAGATGAACGCTCTCTTTGAACCACTAGATTCAGATGAGCTGAAGTATCTGACCTGGAAAATCATATTTTTTGGTGGCACTCACTTTGATATTCAGAGTGAGTAAGCGCCACACTTCAGTGACTTAGCTGCATTATACATGACTTTGACAATAGGGAAGTTCTGTGCATATATCCTAAGCTCTTGTGTAAGGTGGTGTCAGATGGATGAGTAGCCAAATGGTTAGTGCATTGAGCTGAGAATCTGGGGAACTGTGTTCAGTTCCCACTTCAGCTTCTTGTGACTCTGGGCAAATCATTTAACCCTCCATTGCCGTAGGTGCCAAAACATAGATTGTGAGCCCACTAGTGACAGAGAAAGTACCTGCATATAATGTAAACCGCTTTGATTGTATAGTAGAAAAGCAGTATATCAAATTCACGACCCTTTGCCTGTACTTTAACCAGGCAATTGTGCTTCTACTATTTCTCTCCAGCCCATAGATCCATGAAAGTGAATGTGCCTGGCCTAATTTGAATTGCAGAAGAGCATTAGCTGCCTTCTTGAAAAAAAAAAAGCCTGAAACTCTTAGAAAATCCCTTCAACATTTCTTTCTTTAGATCTCAATAAAGCTGGGACCTCTGTAGTCAAGCACACATTGTCTAACTAGATAGTAGATTGCATCTCTTATTGTGCCCAGGCAAGCTTGACTCTGGAAAGGCATGTCAGAACTGATAATATCCAAGCCATAATGGCACCTGTAACTCTCCTAAGGTTAACCTCCAAAGTAGAGATCTGCAAGGCTGTGTACATTTCTGTCCACGCATTCACATCGCATTACTGTTTGGAGAGGGATTCCTGATGCAATGGTAGGTTTGGTTAATTTTTCCTGCAGATTGTCCTTGGGTTTAGAGTCCAAATTAATTCTCTATAGAATCAATACAGGTTGCCTTGTTTAAAGAAAAAGAAATACAATTTAAAAACAAGCTTGTTGCCAACAAAACCTCTGGGATCGATATTCAAAGCAATTTAACCAGCTAGAAATGGCTCCTGGCCAGTTACATCATTTATTTGGGTTTATCTGCTAGTATTCAGCAGCACTTAACTGGTTAGTACTCCTGAATATCATCACAGACTGCCAAACTCAAAGCTGGCTATTTTGTGGGTGGTCCTAAGTTTTGCAGTTAAATCACATAAAAATCAGTCCTCTCTGTGAAGTGTCTCTTAAACGGTTAAGTGCTGAATATCACACTTAACCGTATACGTTTTGCAGTTAAATCACATAAAAATCAGTCCTCTCTGTGAAGTGTCTCTTAAACGGTTAAGTGCTGAATATCACACTTAACCGTATAAGAGCTAGCCGGCCGCAAAAAAACCCGCATATTCAATGGTGGTGACCGGTGAATATCCGGGAATAATATTGGTGATGATTTAAAAAAATGCTTACCGCTTGCTGAATATCTACCCTATTGTGTTTGTTATCCATTAACACTCTTTATTTCATTTAATTTCCTCCCCTCCCTACACTTTTATTTATTTATTTGTTAAAGGCATCCTGTTGCTAGGAATTCTCATGTGTGAGGACTTCTATTCTGCTCGCCCTCAGAAAAAAAAAAAAAAAACTTACCTACATGTACCAGGTGTTCTCCTAGGATATCAGTTCTCACAACCCCCCCCCCCCCCCCTCACTTCCTTTGGAAATTGGTGCCTCTAATTGTATGGAACTGAAGTTGCCCCTTGTGGAGTGGAGGAGTGGCCTAGTGGTTAGGGTGGTGGACTTTGGTCCTGGGGTACTGAGGAACTGAGTTCGATTCCCACTTCAGGCACAGGCAGCTCCTTGTGACTCTGGGCAAGTCACTTAACCCTCCATTGCCCCATGTAAGCTGCATTGAGCCTGCCATGAGTGGGAAAGTGCAGGGTACAAATGTAACAAAAATAAAATAGATACTATTGGAGATTCTACATGGAATGTTGCTACTATTGGAGATTCTACATGGAATGTTGTTGCTATTGGAGATTCTACACGGAATGTTGCTAGCAACATTCCATGTAGAAGCCTGCGCAGCCACATTGGTGATCTGCAAGGGCCGACTGCTACATGAAATGTTGCTAGTGGAATAGCAACATTCCATGTAGAATCTCAAATAGTAGCAACAGTGGAGGAGTGGCCTAGTGGTTTAGGGTGGCGGACTTTGGTCCTGGGAAACTGAGGAACTGAGTTTGATTCCCACTTCAGGCACAGGCAGCTCCTTGTGACTCTGGGCAAGTCACTTAACCCTCCATTGCCCCATGTAAGCCGCATTGAGCCTGCCATGAGTGGGAAAGCACGGGGTACAAATGTAACAAAAAAAAAAAACATAGATGCCGGAAGTCCTATGTCTGCACAGTACACCACTCTAGAAGTGCGAAAAGCCTTGTTAATATTTTTCCAACCTGGATTCTGTTGGATGACAACACCCATATGTAAGGACTGATATCCTATTGTCCTCAGAGAACACCTATTTCAGGCAAGCAACTTTGCTTTCCTTCAGATTGCACCAATGGGATGCTGGTATCTTCTGAAAATCTAACTTTGTTTGGGATCATGATGGGCTGGAGTGGAGAACCACTCTTTAATACTCTGAAGCATAAATAAATATATATATGAATGAAGAAACATGATTGTAACATTCTACTTTCACCATTATCTCCCTCTTTCTCCCTTCCTCTCCCCCCCCCCCCCCCCCCCCCCCCCAAGGCCGTTTTGATTAAGTGACTGTGATATACTTGAGGTGGAGAGTTTGCAACTTGTATATAAATTCTGCCATTTTTGGCCTTTTTTTGTTTTACAGTTCTAGAATTGTTTGAGGAAAGTGGATTAACCGTAATTAAAAAGCTGTTGCCAAATCCCCAGCATTCTCATTGGCTGAAGCCCCTTTCTTAATGGCCCGACAAGACCAAAAGCTGCCAGATCCTGAGTTCTGACTGGTTACAAAACGTTCACTAATGAACATTTAAGGACCAATGTTTCACAGCTACAGAACGAGCTTAAGAAAACCATCTCCTGTGGAAGCCCCTGATGAGCCGAAATAATTCAGATTTCCAATGCGCAGTACCATTCAGCGAAGCGGTGGAGCTGAGAGTGTAATGACAGCTGAATAGCTGTTCAACCACTGAGACTCAGCTGCTCACTTCATGCCGTATCAGCAGCTGCTCACTTTCTAAAGGAGGGGGAGAAAAAAAACAAAACATTGCAAGTCATTGGAAAGTTCTCTGTAATGCAGGCTAGAGGAAAACATTTTTCTAGTTAACTGTGTGGCACTTAAAAGCATGCATGGCTGACATGGACTATGGCATTAATTGCTCTGCGTTTTCTTGCTTTCAGTATACACTCAGTGAGGTTGACTCTTCTTCAATGTGCATCATGCTATATAATAAAGTGCTCCTCTCATATTCCTGCCTTGCTCCGACACAGCTGGCAGCACTGGGCTGGCTATCTCCCGTGAAAACACTTAACAAAGAGAATTTCTTGGCAACACAAATGACAAATAGAAAACACTAGGTGTGGGACTATTGTCATTTCCGGAAAATAAATGTCATATCTCTAAGCCTGTAGCTTTTGTACAATAACAACAGGAGCTCTTAGAAGGAAACATATGTTATAAGATTTGGGCCCACAGCTCTCACTTTCTTATCTAGAAAGAGCTGAGTCTTTGTATGCCTCTAACTTTTCTTTTTTTTTTTTTTTAACAATCAAATCTGTCTACAGCAATTGTCATGGCCCCATGTAAAGATCCTAAAGAGAATAACTTTTTTTTTAATTAATTCTAAAGGCCTGTATTGCCGAAAGTCTTTTCCAAGGCATGTGATTGGGATTGCTAGCTTTTGTATATCATTTCAGTGGTAGTGAGGAAGATAGAAGCTGAGAGAAACTGCTAACTTTTCATGTATTTCCTTCATATATTGTATCTGAGAAATGTGCAGTACCATGTTCAAATACCAGTTTATAAATTTTTTTTGTTGCTAAATGTTGGTGCAGCTAAAGCCTGTTTGGAGGGAGAACTGGAAGGTACAGAAAGTATCCCTTCCCCCTCCCCCCCAAATCAGGATGTTTCCAATAATTCCAAATGGTTTGGTACAATTTAACCTTTGTCAAAGGATAAAGGGGCAGCAGAACTTGGGGTCATGATGGGAATCTCCAGTGAAGTAGATTAAGAATAACACCAGAAAATATTTTTTTTGTATGGAAGGGCAAGTGGCTGCATAGAACATGGCAGAGTCAAAATCAGTAACAATTTATAAAGGCATGGCCTAGAGACAAGAGGGCGGCAATAAAGCATTGGGATAACCTGTGTGAAATTACAGTTCAGCCCAAAACAACTGTAAAACAATTATGCTGGGGGGGGGGGGGGGGGGCAGTTAGAACCCTAAACACCTTGCTGGGCAGACTGGATGGGCCTTTTTGGTTTTCATTCTCCATTATATTTGTGTTTTCTGCCCCAAACAACATTTCCTCTGTTACCATCAGCCTGCTGCAGTGACTTCAGTTGTACTTCAAATATTGTATTTTAACTTTTTAATAATGTTCAAAATCCAAAAGACTGTTTATAAACTGATCTCATTAATTCAGTTTGAGTTCCCTATGCACAGTGTCCCTTGTACTTTATTACTTTCAGACTTGTATTCAGAATAAAACTGAGCTTATATCTCTTGAAATCGCAGTTGTTTGCTCCCCTTTTCCTAAAACGTTTCCTCTTCCTGTTTTGTTTCTTTACTTGTTCTGTCTATAGTAGCCTCCTATTTCTCAGCTAAATTCTGGAGTAAGGAATTCTGCCTTCTCTGTGATCACCTTTTCACTAATACAAAGCTGCTCGGAACTTCCCGTGGAAGTGTGCAGAAATCTCTACACAAGGCAGGGCAGTCTCCACCAAGAACTTAGTGGTTGCCTGCAGAAGTCTGGAATGACTTTGCTATCTCTAGTGTACCCAGATGACATGCAGTGAATACATAGAGCTTTGATATGTACAGTGAACTGTTACAATTAAATTCAGCAGACAGAAATAAAAAGAATGGGTAAAGACTCTCGTGGCACTAGGAAAGCAAAGAATGGACTGAGCCAGACCTGAGAGAAGGAAACTCTGTATGACTTCCTTGCTGGCTTTTGTTGTTAGTCTAGGTCTAGGTTACCACATGTCTGCAGCTTTTAAACTGATTGTCAAAAAAACTGTAGCCTGTGTTATTGCTATCTCATTGTTAATGTAAAAGCTCTTATTCTGCCTTTTCAAGTCTACACATTGTGATCAATGCAGATAATATAATGAAACAATCTTTCATTCATAAAAACAATAATGAATAGTGGTCACCCTCTTACAGTAGGAAGGTGGGTGTTAGAAAAATTGTTTGTAATGGTCGACTGAAGGCTGAGGACTATTGACAGCAGAGTCCCTGGACAGTCAGCGATAGAATATTTGCATCTTTCTGCTTCAAACCCTGACCATGGGGTAAGGGAAGGGGTATAGACCCTGGCATAGTACATAGTTAGGAAAACCTTCCAGTAATGCAGTTGGTACCAGAAGGCTGTGGGATGATTGTCCTTTGAACTCAGACTCCCTCTGGCCTAGCACGTGGAAGATAATTTTATTAAGCATTTTTACATGCATGACTAGGCTCTTATAAAATTAGGTCTTGCTTCAAAGTATGCACATCGCAAGCCGGTGTGTGCTTGAACATTAGGCATGCACAGGGGTGGAGTTTGGGTGGAGTCATGCTTGCTATGCCTTCAATCTAGGCACAATTTCTGCAAGATCTGTGCTAGTATTTTAGAAAGACATATAGGAGCCTATGCGTCCTTACAAAATTGGACCAGAATAGGCACCTTCTTGCCCTTTTAACCTGGGTGCCCTGTCAGTTACCCCCACAGTCTCTAGATACAGTCATAGGAGCCAGTGTTGTGGGTGCTTGAGCACCCCCAGAGTTGAACACACTGTTTGACTGTGTCTGGAGAGAGTTAATATCCATTGGGTTTAGCACCCCCAATAATTATGAAAAGTTAGCTCCTCTGGATACAGCTGGAGACTGAGCTTTCTGTAATACTGTGCCCCCCCCCCCCCCCCCCCATCTGACCTGACCAGAGTGTCTTTCCCTCTACTTGATCCTTTTTTCAGCTCCTATTTCCAGCCTCTCATCTTCTGCTATCCCTTGGCGTGCTAATCTTGACCTCATTTTTTTAAAGTATGTTGCTTGTATATTTTACTACATGTATATTTATTTATTAGGATTTATTTACTGAATTCGCTCAAGGTGGTATACAGCCAGAATAAGTCAAACATAAGCAATAGACAACTGCAACAGTAAAAGTATTCAAATAGCATTACAAAGTGTAGCGTAGTATGGTACATTACAATGTCAACACAATACACAGTAAAACATTTTAAGAGACAGCATAGGATGTAAGCAAAGATGGAACATTTAGATCAAACAGTAACAGGAGTAAGAAACGTAAGGGGAACTCATTTAAAGAAAGTTGCACACGAGGTCAGAGAAGTGCTTTATTAACACGATGCAGTTGTAAAATATTTTCAGATGTGTGTGTATAAGGTGTTATATTTATAGTATTGTACTGGAAAATGAGAAGAAAGGGAACATTATGTTGTCTGCTTTCTCTTGAAATGATTGTTCCAACTTTTTTTTTAAATGGGATCTGTTGCTGTCCTGTCATATTTCTACACTTCTGGTACTTGTGTGACCAAGGAAAAGAAGCAATAATTCCTCTGATAAGATTATGGTAATATAAAGGTGGAGGAGTGGCCTAGTGGTTAGGGTGGTGGACTCTGGTCCTGAGGAACTGAGTTCGATTCCCACGTCAGGCACAGGCAGCAGCTCCTTGTGACTCTGGGCAAGTCACTTAACCCTCCATTGCCCCATGTAAGCCACATTGAGCCTGCCATGAGTGGGAAAGCATAGGGTACAAATGCAACTAAAATAAAATAGATACTATTGGAGATTCTACATGGAATGTTGCTATTCCACTAGCAACATTCCATGTAGAAGCCTGCGCGGCCACATTGGTGATCTGCAAGGGCCGACTTCTACATGGAATGTTGCTAATGGAATAGCAACATTCCATGTAGAATCTCAAATAGTAGCAACAGTGGAGGAGTGGCCTAGTGGTTAGGGTGGTGGACTTTGGTCCTGGGGAACTGAGGAACTGAGTTCGATTCCCACTTCAGGCACAGGCAGCTCCTTGTGACTCTGGGTAAGTCACTTAACCCTCCATTGCCCCATGTAAGCCACATTGAGCCTGCCATGAGTGGGAAAGCACAGGGTACAAATGTAACTAAAATAAATTACCATAATCTTACCAGAGGAATTATTGCGTCTTTTCCTTCCTATTGCTAGTTTCCCTTTTCAAGGGTCTCGAACCCCCATCCTTGATGGCTGCAAAGTTGTCCAGATTTCATGGTAACCAAAATTTGTAAGCTAGGTCAGTGGTTCTTCGGGTCAGGTTTTCAGGATATCCACAATGAATACGCAGGAGATCGATCTGTATACCAAGGAGGCAGTATATGCAAATCTATCTCATGCATATTCATTGTGGATAGCCTGAAAACCTGACTAGCTGGCTGTGCCAAGAGGATTGAGTTAACAACCGGAAAATCAGTGCATGCAGATTTACCTAATGAATATTCATTGCAGATATTATGAAAACCAAACCTTTATTCCTCATCTCCATGCATTTTGTAGATTCTTTTCTCAGGTTTCTAATGGAGTTATTTTAACCCATTAGTGCCCAATATGGGAACGTTGGGCACTAATGGGTTAAGGGAGAAGTTGTCAATGTGGGCTGCTGTTAAGTTGGGTTATTTTACTGTTAACCTGGACTATTAGAAACTAAAATGGGACCTGTGGTAAAATGACACATCTTAGAAGTAGCGCATAGTGATAACATCCCCCCCTAAATATGATTGCAGATTATCAAATTATTTCAGTAGTTAATTGTATAAGAAATCTGTCACCTCTAAGGGAGAGAAGAAGTCCCAGTAGGAACCCTTCTGTTGTTGCCCATCCTCTCTCACAGGACTTTTCATCAGCTCTCATGGGTAGCTTCTACTGTTCTTCCTACTTTCTTTCTCTCTTTTTAATCTTCCATATTCGAGTACTACAGCACCTTCCTGGGTCTAAAACAGCCAAAGTGCAACACCCTCAGAGCTCATTGATCACTGAGTGCAGGTGTGTGTGTTACTTGATGTCCTGTGATTACGAGCAGTTCCAGCCCTAGGGACATGTGTTTAATTTCTTTGTATCCGAGCTCTCCTCTAAAACAGCTATGCCCTGGAAGGGATAACTTTTTAAACAATGGATGGTTTTTCAGGTCACACAGATCATATGAAGTGTTAGCCTCCTGGAGCGTCTTCGGTGTGCTCCTACCTGAACAGTATTCTTTGTGAACAGTGACGTGAGGATGTTTGTCTTTCTTTGTAGTCTGTGGACATCTCTGCTGCCATGATCGAGCGAGCTGCAGCTCAGAAGAGACTCACAGAAAATCCGTTTGACATGGTGGCCTTGTGCCTCTTAAATCGTGCGCAGGAGCAGGTGTGTTGGGGTTTCCTTTTTATATCTATAGAACGGAGCTCAGAAATGGTGAACTCATACTGGCTGAACCAGGTCAGCTTCTTCCTGTCCAATCAAAGTCTAAAGACCAGGGGGTTGATATTCAGCCAGTCGGGCTCAGCCTTTTACCCATGTCTGGGCTCTGGCATTGAATTTCCGGGTTTCCGATGCTGGCAAAACCATAGCTAATTAAGTGTGATATTCAGCACTCAACTGGTTATAGCAAACCGCATAAAGATAGAACTGACTTTGTGAGGTCCTATTTATGTGGTTACCTTGGCTGGTTAAGTGCTGACCCCAGAATGCCCCCAAAATAGCCGGTTTCAAGTTAGGTGCTAACCAGACGTTTTCAGTGGCACTAAGCGGTTAAGTGCCACTGAATATGACTGGTTAGCCCCAAACAAGCAAACCAGTTCTGGCTGATTAAATTGTTTGACCCCTAGATTTTTTAAATGTTATTTTAATTAGACCCTTTTTTTTTCACTCATCTCTCCAAGTTGAGGGCTCTTGGTTGATGCAGGTCCCCTGACTAGCCAGTGGGTGAAAAAGAAGCCAGTTTTCTGCCTCTTCAGTGCCACTTGTGTCAGCAGGGGTTGCTTATAGTACATATTCCCATTATCTTTCTTGTCACATCACTGCACTACAGTGGAACTCTTGGATTTTAATTCACTCAATTTGAAAGTTGCCCCTGTTATGCTGAGTGTTTTAGAGAGAGTTTTCTGCTGAAACCTACTATTTCCACTGTAATACTCTTCCACTTGTGGTTTAAGTACTTGGTTTTAAGTCTTTTAAATTGTGAATCGCTTACTCTTTCCAAAAATAGAAGGACTAGGGGGTCATACAACGAAGCTACTAAGTAGTAAATTTAAAACAAATTGGAGAAAATATTCTCATTCAACATGTAATTAAACTCTGGAATTAATTGCTAGAGAATGTGATAAACGCAGTTAGCATAGCAGGATTTAAAAAAGGTTTGTCAAGAAAAGTCCATAACCCGTTATTAATACGGACTTGGGGAAATCCACTGCTTATTCCCGGGTTAAGAAGCATAAAATCTGTTTTTACTCTTTTGGAATCTTGCCAGGTACTTGTGACCTGGATTGGCCACTGTTGGAAACAGGATACTAGACTTGATGGACCTTCAGTGTGACTCAGTATGACAATGCTTATGTTCTTATAGTAATTCTTCTTTATTATTGCTCTCCTGTCTTCTCATAAGAACAAAAGCATAAGGGTTTCTTAGCCTAGTCCTTGGAACACACCCATCCAATCTGGTTTCCAGAATGTCTGCAGTGAATATACAGTGGGGGAAATAAGTATTTGATCCCTTGCTGATTTTGTAAGTTTGCCCACTGACAAAGACATGAGCAGCCCATAATTGAAGGGTAGGTTATTGGTAACAGTGAGAGATAGCACATCACAAATTAAATCCGGAAAATCACATTGTGGAAAGTATATGAATTTATTTGCATTCTGCAGAGGGAAATAAGTATTTGATCCCCCACCAACCAGTAAGAGATCTGGCCCCTACAGACCAGGTAGATGCTCCAAATCAACTCGTTACCTGCATGACAGACAGCTGTCGGCAATGGTCACCTGTATGAAAGACACCTGTCCACAGACTCAGTGAATCAGTCAGACTCTAACCTCTACAAAATGGCCAAGAGCAAGGAGCTGTCTAAGGATGTCAGGGACAAGATCATACACCTGCACAAGGCTGGAATGGGCTACAAAACCATCAGTAAGACGCTGGGCGAGAAGGAGACAACTGTTGGTGCCATAGTAAGAAAATGGAAGAAGTACAAAATGACTGTCAATCGACAAAGATCTGGGGCTCCACGCAAAATCTCACCTCGTGGGGTATCCTTGATCATGAGGAAGGTTAGAAATCAGCCTACAACTACAAGGGGGGAACTTGTCAATGATCTCAAGGCAGCTGGGACCGCTGTCACCACGAAAACCATTGGTAACACATTACGACATAACGGATTGCAATCCTGCAGTGCCCGCAAGGTCCCCCTGCTCCGGAAGGCACATGTGACGGCCCGTCTGAAGTTTGCCAGTGAACACCTGGATGATGCCGAGAGTGATTGGGAGAAGGTGCTGTGGTCAGATGAGACAAAAATTGAGCTCTTTGGCATGAACTCAACTCGCCGTGTTTGGAGGAAGAGAAATGCTGCCTATGACCCAAAGAACACCGTCCCCACTGTCAAGCATGGAGGTGGAAATGTTATGTTTTGGGGGTGTTTCTCTGCTAAGGGCACAGGACTACTTCACCGCATCAATGGGAGAATGGATGGGGCCATGTACCGTACAATTCTGAGTGACAACCTCCTTCCCTCCGCCAGGGCCTTAAAAATGGGTCGTGGCTGGGTCTTCCAGCACGACAATGACCCAAAACATACAGCCAAGGCAACAAAGGAGTGGCTCAGGAAGAAGCACATTAGGGTCATGGAGTGGCCTAGCCAGTCACCAGACCTTAATCCCATTGAAAACTTATGGAGGGAGCTGAAGCTGCGAGTTGCCAAGCGACAGCCCAGAACTCTTAATGATTTAGAGATGATCTGCAAAGAGGAGTGGACCAAAATTCCTCCTGACATGTGTGCAAACCTCATCATCAACTACAGAAGACGTCTGACCGCTGTGCTTGCCAACAAGGGTTTTGCCACCAAGTATTAGGTCTTGTTTGCCAGAGGGATTAAATACTTATTTCCCTCTGCAGAATGCAAATAAATTCATATACTTTCCACAATGTGATTTTCCGGATTTAATTTGTGATGTGCTATCTCTCACTGTTACCAATAACCTACCCTTCAATTATGGGCTGCTCATGTCTTTGTCAGTGGGCAAACTTACAAAATCAGCAAGGGATCAAATACTTATTTCCCCCACTGTACATGAGATAGATTTGCATGTATTTTCTCCCCTATAAACAGATGTATTTCATGGATATCAATTGTGGAATCTTTCAAATTCATCCTGAGGTTCAGATCACTGCTATATAGGGAGGACTCTTTTCAGAAGTATTTTAAATAGCTAATTACAAACCAGTGGTGTAGCCACAGGTGGGCCTGGGTGGACAGGGGCCCGCCCACTTCGGACTCAGGCCCACTCAAAATCGTAACACTCTTGCTGTGGCTAGTGAGGACCCCCAAACCTTGCCAGCTGAAGATTTTCTTCCCTTGGGCAGCCAGTGCTCTTCCAAATGTCAGCCTGCAGCACTTACCTTGAGCTGACGCTGAGATGGCCCTTCTGCACATGCTCAGTTTTTGCACTTTGCAAAAGCACTGAACATGCACGGTCTGCTGGCAGCAGCCTCAGTTTGAGGCTGCTGTTTTGGAGAGTGCTGGCTGCTCGAAGAGGAGGAGGAAACCTTCAGCTGGCAGGGTTTGGGGATCTCCGCCAGCTCAAGTATTTAATATTTGGGGTTTGTGGGAAGGGAGGGGTGGAGCGAGGAGCAAATTGGAGGGGAGCCGGGGGGGGGGGGAATTCCGTGCCCACCCACCTTGAGCTGAGGCCCACCCAAAATTGGTAATCTGGCTATGCCCCTGTTGCAAACTACCCACTTCATACGTAGGCAAAAGTATGGTACAACGTGCATATTTTCACTTGTATTCAGCAGAGGCATTCTCGAGTGGAGGAGTGGCCTAGTGGTTAGGGTGGTGGACTTTAGTCCTGGGGAACTGGGTTCGATTCCCACTGCAGGCACGGGCAGCTCCTTGTGACTCTGGGCAAGTCACTTAACCCTCCATTGCCCCAGGTACAAATAAGTACCTGTCTACAATATGTAAGCTGCATTAAACCTGCTATGAGTGGGAAAGCGCGGGGTACAAATGTAACAAAAATAAAATATGTGCTTAGTGTACAGCTGTACTTACACCTAAGTAACACTATAGAAATGATAAGTAGTAGTAGTCGGGCAGATTTGCTACAGTGCCTGTGGTTTTGTCTTTACAAAACTTTGCGTGTTTTAGTTGTAAAAGGTAGGTGCAAGTTTCTAGGGGGAGCTTTTTCCTTAGCTTTCAAGTGACATTACATTCCTACTTTCACGTTGAAAACTGTTACAAAGAATGTCGGTAAAAAATGCCCGCAGACTTCGTGGCAATGCAGCCAGTTTGAAAATTGCTGTCACAATATGGAAAATGACTCTAGAAACGTAAGTTCATAAGCACTGAAAAATGTGCCCCCTTGTGCCCAGCATGTTTTGATGAGACAAGGTTAAAAAAGATTGCTGTCACAATATGGAAAATGACTCTAGAAACGTAAGTTCATAAGCACTGAAAAATGTGCCCCCTTGTGCCCAGCATGTTTTGATGAGACAAGGTTAAAAAAGGCCTGTCGTATCAAGGGTAAAATTGATAAGCCATTCTAAACCGTAAATGGTGATGGAATTTTATATGTGATTGGCTAGTAGCTGCACATATTAATGGCTCATTTTGCCTTCTAGATTGATACGTGGGCCCAATCTGGCTCCTTGCCAGGGCAGTTCACAGGAAGCACCGGTGCACAAGTTCTGTCTTCAGAGGAGCTGATCAACAGTGGTCCCCAGGCCTGGATTAGAAAGGTAGATCATTAACAGCCATATGTGACCATTTGCCTGAGTTTTTTGTAATTAGCAGAAACTTAGTAGCTTTCTAAATACATTACACAGATCTTAAGATGTAAGTGAGTTAATGAACGAACTATATAGATAAGTTCTTTACACGTTAGAACTTGGCACCATCCATATGATCTGAATGTTAGAAATGGATAGCAATATCAGATTATATCACAAAGAGGTAAGCGATAGATTTTGTACAGGAAACTAGACAACTCAGACTTTGCAGCTGGTTGAATACTTAGACATTTCTTTAAGCAGGGATGCTCATTTCAGCAGGAGTTATCATGAGGCCAGTGGCTATCTTGATAACTTCTTGTTCTGATAGTCTGAATTACTAAGGGCACCATTACTATTAAGAGATGGAATTGAGGATATTAAAGTTAGTTTGAATACTTAGGTATTTTTTTTTTTAATTGCTACATTAGTGGCAAGATTCAGCAGGCCTCTATTCTGAACTAACGCCCACTGAATCTGGCTCCTGAGTGGCCAGCACTAACGTTCTGTTTTCTATTGCTGAATAAAGGAGGACTTTGCTGGTACAATTCTTCTGCAGATAAGGGTGGGGTAAAGATTCTGTATTATTAAAAGATTATTTCCATGTGCCACTATGCAAAATAGATAATTCTCAGTCCTGGCTTTGGCATCATTCCTCTCTACATTTTAAGTCAAGGTAGTTTGGAGAAATCTTTGACGTATTTAAATTGAGCAGGAATTAGTGGAATACCTTAGTATGGAGGTGGAATTGTTTGCCATGGATCTTACTGGTCCATAAAATAAAATAAAATCGAATCTGTCTTGGGTTTAGAAAGAATGTAAAGGAGGCTACCCAGGGCTTACTGCCAGACTTAGTCCTGTAGAGGGATCTGGGCTTAATTCTTTTCAGATCTTTCATTCCCTGGCTTAGTCATGGCTGAGGATGCCACAGGGGGCACTTTGGCAGCAACACATAGTAACATAGTAGATGATGGCAGAAAAAGACCTGCATGGTCCATCCAGTCTGCCCAACAAGATAACTCATATGTGCTACTTTTTGTGTATACCCTTCTTTGATTTGTACTTGTGCTCTTCAGGGCACAGACTGTATAAGTCTGCCCAGCACTATCCCCGCCTCCCAATCACCAGCCCCGCCTCTCACCACCGGCTCTGGCACAAACCGTATAAGTCTGCCCAGCACTATCCACGCCTCCCAACCTCCAGTCCCGCCTCCCACCACCGGCTCTGGCACACACCGTATAAGTCTGCCCAGCACTATCCCCGCCTCCCAACCACCAGCCCCGCCTCCCACCACCGGCTCTGGCACAGACCGTATAAGCCTGCCCAGCACTATTCCCGCCTCCCAACCACCAGCCCCGCCTCCCACCACCGGCTCTGGCACAGACCGTATAAGTCTGCCCAGCACTATCCCCGCCTCCCAACCACCAGCCCCGCCTAGTGGCCAGGTTAAGGGCTCATGATTGCATGGCCCCATGATCAGCGACTAGATGTAAGCAATTTAGAATGGTGGGATTAAAAACTCCCCGGGTAGCTAAAATATGAGTGAAGGCTAATGGTGCCAGACCGGAACCTTTCTTCTGATTGTGCTGGAAGCCAGAAACAGGAAGAAACTGCTGGATCAAAAATAAGTAAGATCCAAGAATTGTTTTCTTAGTTTATTTTTTACCTTGTTTTTTCTATAGTGCTGTACATGAAAAACACAGTTAAATTATGAACACTAGCCATATAGATGCATTAGACAAGGGAATTCCTTGCTCTTTCAAATATTTACAATGTGAGTATTAAAGCCATACCTTTTGTTAGGGAGTGCTACAAGTTGAGATGTTTTAGTGTGTTTCCCTGCCTCTGCTTGTGAGGATATGGGCCTGGATCGCCTGTTTGGACACCCGCATCCCTAATAGCAATAAAGTTACAGGCCATCATGTTGTTCCACTGCTAAAATCTTTCTTGGTATTGTTCTCAGAAATGGTTCCTGTTTCATTTTATCTTCATGGATGTAATCAGTTCACAAATGCTAGACTGCAATCCATTCTCTTGTAATTCAGACAAGGTGCGGAAGCTGAGGTGTTTTTAACCAGTCCTTGCTGTCTGAAGTGCTATTGAAGGGGTTGTCTCCCTCTGTTCCCTGACCAAGAAAGGGCTGGTGAACAGGGCCTTAAAGACTTAAAACTCTTCCACTGTACATGTTCAAAATTGTGGACTGGCAAAGGAGAATCAGAATGTCACACTTTCATTAACACTCTGCTAATGTACAAGGATAATGGTGTCACATTATTAGCAGAACGAAACAATAAATATCCAGTAGTCTCTGGTAGATAGAATATAATCCACTGCTGGAACCAGGATCACTGCTACCTGAGTTTCTACATTATTAGTAGAGGCACTGCTATGCAAGATAGCATTAACTCTTCTTGTCCCAAAGACTTACCCATCTAACTCTGGGGATTACAGTCTTTCTTAAGGTGGCTTGGAGCGGTGGCATAGCCACAGGTGGGCCTGGGTGGTCCGGGGCCCACTCACTTAGAGGTCAGGCCCACCCAACAGTAGCACACGTTTAACGGTAGCTGGTGGGGATCTCAAGCTCTGCCAGCTGAAGACTTCCCCCTAATGGTAACAAAAATGCTACTCTCCATGATACCGGCACCTGTGCATGCTCAGTTTTCAGCGCATGCCTACTTAAGACTGCCACGGTGTAAAGAAGCATTTTCCTGCCAGCTGAGATATATTTTTGGTGGTTGGGGGGGGGGGGGGGGGGGAGAACACTTGGTGCCCACCCACTTCTTGCCTAGGCCCACCCAAAATCTGTTGTCTGGCTACGCCTCTGATTTGGAGTGGGAGAAGAAGGGAGAATTGCTCTAGGAAATGTTTGGTTCACTCACTATATCACAATGCTAATTAGGGATATGTATTCACTTGACATGATATGGGAAATAACAATAATATTTCCTCAAGTTTTTGGACTGAAATAAAAAGGACAAATTTTCAGTTTCTTCTGTGGTGGAAATGAAACAAATGTAAAAAAATACAAATAAATGAACAAAGCAAAAATTCCCATAAATAACTATTTTTGGGTTGCACATTCCATTCACTTGTGTGGCTGATGCGTGTGAGTAGGTAGCCTCACTATAATGTATTCCCTGTGTTGGAGACCAAGCTTCAAAGCTTTATTTATTTATTTAGACAGTGAAGAAGGTAACATGGGTGACCCAGGCTCAGTCCTTTCTAATATTAGTTTATAAACTTTTATCGGATTTTCACAGGGTGTATTTCAGAAAACAATGCACAACACCACATATCCCATCCCATCTCTTTAATTTACTCTCCTCTCTTAAAAAAAAAGCAAAAAAAGGCAGTCCTGTGTGTCTTCACTCTTGACATATTCGCATGTAGGAATAGATAGAAATTTAAGTTTGTCTCTTGAAAACACACAACTTTGCCTGGGCCTTTCCCATGGAGATAGCTGCCTGGTTCTTGCACCCCTTAAGTTTCCCTTCTTATCGTCCTCCCTTACGTGTCCTAGAGTAAATTGGACGCTTGCCCTGCTATCACTTTAAATTGGTAACCTAGGCCTCCTATTGTGAATTTTTCCTTTTCTCCCTCAACTATTTGATTTTTTTTTTTTATATTTTTTATATGAAGTCTTTATTGAACATTTATGCAATACATTTTGTTCAAAGTACAAACCATCAGTGCACTTGTACATATATGGCCGTGTGACAGCTATTCCAACAGGATGCTTTCTATATTATAACAACATTCAACTAACCTCTGTTGACTTCTTTAATTTTTATGTTTTTACAAAAATACCCCCCCATCCCTACCCTCCCCCCTCGCCACCTTATGGGGAATACACTATACTCTTCCATCCATACATTTGCACATGCATAACTCTAGGCTGTGTTCACATCATTGAGAGAGAATTTCCAGGTCGAATGCCATTTGCTCTTTTGATGTTTGCGCTCTGCTACCCTGTTTCCCTGAAAGTAAGACATCCCCCGAAAATAAGACCTAGTAGAGGTTTTCCTGAATTGGTAGATATAAGGCCTCCCCCAAAAGTAAGACCTAGCAAATTTTTGTTTGAAAGCAGGGCCGCCGAGAGCCGGACAAGGCCGCCCCTGGGCGGCCCCCCCCTACCCGAGGTTGCCGGGCCCCCCCCTCCACCCACCCTTCGTCGCTCCCGGAACTAACCTTAAACGCCTCCTTTCACCTTTGCAGCAAGCAGCAGCACGGCAGACCTCTCCTTCCTTCCGTGCCCCGCCCTCGTGGACCTTACGTCAGGCGAGGGCGGGACACGGAAGGAAGGAGTGGCCTGCCCTGCTGCTGCTTGCTGCGAAGGTAAAAGGAGGAGTTTAAGGTTAGTTCCGGGAGCGATGGAGGGCGGGGGGGGGGGGGCAGGCCAACCCTGATCCAACCCCGATGTTTCCCCGAAAAATAAGACAGCCCCTGAAAATAAGACCTAGCGCATTTTGGGGGGCAAAAATTAATATAAGACAGTGTCTTATTTTCGGGAAAACACGGTACAAGTCTCTCCATTTCACACACATATCGCAATTTGTTATACCACTTCGCAATTGGTGGGACCCCCACTTGTTTTCAATGTGAGGCTATTACTACCCGGGCAGCTCCCACCGCATGCCTCACCAACGCTTGTTAGTGTGTTGTAAGACCTACTACCTTTACAGAAAAAAGAAAAACCTCTGGGGTCCACAACTATTTGATTTATTGTTTTATGTAAACCACTTGGTTATTTTTTGAATTATTTGCAGTATGTCAAAGTTAAATGTGAAGTGTACCCTGCTGTCTCAGAAAATCCCTCCAGTACCTTTTCAAAGTTTGAATAGGAAATCCCCCCCTCCTCCTTTCTCACCATTAATACATGATCGCAGTCTAGGCAGACAGGCACTACTGTTTATTGTATATATAGTATGCCATATTCACTGCATGCTTAAACAAATCAACAACATTTTTTTTAACTAGAATGTAGGGAAAGACACACAATGCACAGAAAATGTTTCATCCTTATAGAAAAAAATAGCAAGATGTAAAATTAAACTTGTGATGGTACTTAATACAACATTTTTATCTTTTCTCAAGACTTGCTAAGTGGAAAGCGGAAGGCTCAAGGAATTGGTCTGTCGTTTGTGAACTGACTACATGTTGGAGATAATGAAACACATCTTGATGTTTAAAAAAATTCTATCATTACAAAGCAGGTACAAAAGAGGCATCGGAGGCCTGGGGGACTTTGGCTGGGGTTTGTACTTTTCTCTGCATCCTTGCCATTTTCATATGAGAGGTGCCTGGAAAAGAGGAGGATGAAAATGGAAGTAAGTAAAAGCTGCTTTAGGTGGGATAGGCAAAGGATGCTGGTATCTAGAAGCGACTAATCTTTTTGTCTTTTATATACAAAGTGCATGGCCTGCCTACCCAGTGAAAAACTATGAACAGGAAGACTAAAGAGGTTGCCTATATCTTTCTTACCCAGTGCACCTTCATGTTATACTGAGCATATAAAGTGTTATGAAGTCTGTATTGCTAACCCAGCTCATATGTAGTTGAAGAATTTTTGCTAATTGTATGTGCTGTATTTTATTAAAAAACAAAACAAAACACTGAACCCCTGGAAGCTTTGTTTAGAACCCTAAAATTGTAAGGATGACTATAAATAAAGAAGGAAATCATCCGTATCTAAGACATCATTCAGTACCTCATATACACAACAGAAGTATGATGATATGATATTAATGTTAGGCTTTGTGCTTTGTAATGCTGTGGCATTGTGCAAAAATGTTAAATTTTGAGGATGCAGTTTGTTGCTAAGCTGTGACAAACCTCACTTAACACTACTTGGGTCAGCAGGTGTGGGTAGAAGAGGTGATCGTTCACAGAATAGCCTGTGAACTTTCACCCCTCTATATGGAAACTTGTTGCAGGGTCAAATCCTTGTAGCTGCCTCCTTGCCGCGGTCAGTGCAAGCCAACACTACAGCCACAGAGGTCTAGGTACGTAAACATTTTAAGGAGTATTTTTTTTTTTTTTTTTTTTTTTACATCAAAACGTACTGTAAACATTTTTATTTGATAAAGTTGCTGATGCAGGCTTTTGTATGAAATAAGTGCCTGATTGCAGGTTGCTTTACACGCTACCTAAAAGTCCTTTAAATGACCAGCTTAAGCTGGAACCAAAAACTATTTTTATACTTTTCAAACTTGCTTGAATTTTATTACAAATTACATTAAATATGAGTAGTCGTATGTTTCAGTCTCTGTAGATTTGTACTGTTAGTGTAAAACACTAAAAGATTTTAGATTATCTTATGGATTTAACATGTAGAATCCTTTATTTGAATTCAGTATGAATGAATACTGTAACCGAGTCTGAATAAGGAATGGCCATTTTGCTGATCTGCAAATTCCACACTGCCCTAATGTTAGGAATGGAATTTTCCTCCTCCTCTTTTCTCCACAGGATCAATTTCTGAAAGCAGCTCCTGTAACTGGAGGAATGGGAGCCCAGCTAATGAGAAAAATGGGCTGGAGAGAAGGAGAAGGCCTGGGCCGAAACAATGAAGGGAAGGTGGAGCCCATACTGATTGATTTTAAGAGAGATAGAAAAGGTGAGTATTGATCTAAAATTCTTTAGGCCATTTAGGCCTTCACTCTTGCCCATCCCCCTCCACCTCATCTACCCCTCCAATTGCTCACTTACCCTTGCTCATACTCCTCCTCCTCCCCTCATCCCTGCATTTCTTCATTCTTACTTCTCTTATTACTCTGATAATACTCAACTTATTTCTCTCCACCAATACTTTGTAATCCCAATCAAACATATAAACGGCGAGTGACCGTACTCACTCGCAAATGTGCAGTAGAGACTTCCCTGTCTGTCCCGCCCCCGCGTCAATACGTGATGATGGGGGGGGGGGGCGGGACAGAGAGGGAAACTGCGTGAAGGGGAGGGAACCACCGAGGTCGCCACCGCTACCCCCCCCCGAGGTCGCCGCCACTGGTACCCCCCCCCCCCGGAGTCGCCGCTGCCGCCACCCCTCCACCCGGCCGTCTCTTCGCTATTCAACTTACATCTCCGCAGCAGGCAGATCAGCTGAGCTGCCGTTGGCCTTCCTTCCCTGCCTGTGTCCCGCCCTCGCCGATGTTACGTCACACGAGGGCGGGACACAGGCAGAGAAGGAAGGCCGGCGGGAGCTCAGCTGATCTCTGCCTGCTGCGGAGATGTAAGTTGAATAGCGAACAGACGGGCCGGGTGGAGGGGCGGCGGGGGCGGTGAACTCGGGGGGGGGGGGGGGGACGGCGACCCACCAGCCCGTTTTAACGGGCTCAAGGGCTAGTTACTATGTAAGCTGCATTGAACCTGCTTTGAGTGGGAAAGCGCGGGGTACAAATGTAATAAATAAATAAACAAGTGGAGGCCTATGTGTATTTATAAAATAAGCTCTCAGAACCAGCCCCTATAGCACACAAATGCTGACAAATAAGTTCATACCTGCTGCAGTGCAGATGTAATAGGTGCTTGTACTCTATCCCCCAGATTCTATATATGGCGTTCAGATTTGGGTGCGCTCCTGAGATGTATGTGCAACTTAGTTATTTAATGAGCCAATCAATATCAATAATTGGACACCGACATCCAATTATTGGTGTTAATGAATTTGCATGTGGCTTTGCTTTATTCTATAATGCTGGGTGCCCAGCTCCCATAGCGCATATCCCAAAAGGGGGCATAGCCATGGGTGGGGTACAGGTGGATCAGTGGCGTTCCTAAAGTTTGCAGGTGCCAGCATTTATACCAGGTTTCAGCAGGTGTAAGTCTGGCACACAAAGTTAAGGAATGGGAACTAAGTGCTACTGTATAAAGTAGGCTTTACTATTTTACAGTTAAACACAGATTTGAAATTTGTGTTTTAAGTGAAAATCAGTTGAATGTGTTTAAGAAGGTTTCATTCCCTAATAGAGCAGAGCTACTTTTCTCCGAGGGCAAGCTGGATGGAAATAGTTTTCCATATGGGTGACATCACTGATGGAGCCCAGTGCTCTTTTCTAGAATCATTTTTTTTTAAATAAATAAAGATTTATAAATAAACTTATAAATAACGTTTTTAGAATAATATAATAATAATACACATATGTGTGAGAAATGAACAAGCTCCATATAGTGTATCCAATTAATTATCAAACATTTTCAAAGACTAAAATAAAAGCAACAAACCAAAAACAAAAAGCAAAAAAAAAAAGTAGCAGAGAATAAAGCAGAACAGTATGTGCATATCAGGGGCGTAGCCACGGGTGGGCCTCCACCCAGTTTGGGTTCAGGCCCACCCAGCAGTGGAGGCAGCGGAGCGGAGGGAGCAGGCTGAGCTCCGTTCCTGCATCTGCCTCCCTCTCCCAGATGCTGCCTACCACCGCCATGATCGCAGGATCTACCTCCCTCCGTCTCAGCACTCAGCAGCAGCAGCGCTGGTAGCGAATCATACACACGCTGCCTTCTAACCCGGAAGCGTCTTCTCTGCCGCGTTCCGCCCCCATTATTAGAACTTCCTGTTTCTGCTGGGGCTGGACCCGGCAGAGAAGACGCTTCCGGGTTAGAAGAAGGCAGCGTGTGTATGATTCGCTACTGGTGCTGCTGCTGATGAGTGCTGAGAGACGGAGGGAGGTAGACCGGCGGTGGGCAGCGTCTGGGAGAGGGAGGCAGATGCAGGAACGGAGCTCAGCCTGCTTCCACTGTAAATATTTGTGGGGAGAAGAGGGTGGGCAGGTGGAATTGAATGGGAGGGAAGGATGAGGGCGGGAGGGAATTGCAGGGGAGAGAGGAGAATCGCTGATGGCTGGAGAGAGGGGACAGGGGAGAAAATAGAATTGCTGGGTATGGATGGATAGAGGGGGGCAGGGGCAAGAACAGAATTGCTGGGTATGAATGGATAGAAGGGGGCAGGGGCAAGAACAGAAATGCTGGGTATGAATGGATAGGGGCAGGGCAGAGATGAGAATTGTTGGGTATGGATGGATGGAGGGGAGAGGAGAGTTGCTGGACATGGATGGATGGACGGAAGGGCAGGGGAGAGGAGGGTTGCTGGCATGGATGGATGGAGGGTTGCTGGACATGGATGGAGGAGAGGGAAGGGAGAGAGAAGAAATGCTGGACATGGATGGAGGGGATGGAAGAGTGAGGAAGGAGAATAGATGAGGAGGGAAAAGGAAGAGAAGAGAAAAACTGCACATGGATGAAGAAAATAGGCAGAAGCTGGATCCACTGGACAGTCATCTGCAGAGGACCCAGCTTTTACTTACGGATGTAGGGCAAGAAATGAAGAAGAAAGGCGGAAAGTAAAGAAATAAATGGAAAGAAAGCCCTGGAAACGGAGTTAAGAGGACAGATAGCAGCAGAATCGGATACTGGGCCAGCATGATCAGAAAAACAGTCACCAGACAACAAAGGTAGAAAAAAATCATTTTATTTTCATTTTAGTGTTTGGAATATGTCCACTTTGAGAATCAGGTGCTCAACATTAAAAGTTTATATTTATTTACTTATTTATGGCATTTTATCCCACAATAAACATGAATTAGATTGGAACCTGGGATCATTTAATTTTTTTTTTCCTGGAGAGAGTAATGCATTGCCTCCCCCCCCCCCCCCCCCCCAGGCTCTCTCCCCAGCTATAGCCAGCTCTGCAATTTTGAGGGGAGGTGCAGAGGTGGACGGAGGGGGGGGGGGGGGGTGCCTGATGTTAAACATTTACCAGCACACCACTGTCTAGTGCCCACCCATCCAACCTGTTGGCCCACCCAAAAATTGACTTCTGGTTACGCCACTGGTGCATATGACTAAAAGGAGTTGATTTTACCTAATAAAGTTACACACAAGTATCACTTAACATAGTTGTCTAGCAATGACCATGTTTTACGGAAGGACAAAATATGACCAAATTTTATGGCAGCTATTTCCTCGTAACGCCTGTATGAACTGAGCAAATTCCACCATTCATGAAATGAGACGTGCAGATTGTTTTACATTGGAAAAATAATCAAGTGAAGAGCAAGCGAAATCATCAAATTAAACAATATGCTTTAAGGATTAGCACTTTAAAAGACAAAGCATCTGGAATGCCAAATACCTTCTTTTCCAAGCTGTTAAAAAAAACCCCCAAAAAACAATGCCAGTTATAGCTGTCGGTTGCTTGTTGCAGGCCTCCCTTTTCCCCCCTATTTATTTTGGACAACCATGTAGCTAGGGCTTTCCATACATAAAACTATTTCTATCCAGCTTGTACTCAGACAAAGCAAAGTTACTCTTCTGTAACAGGTGTTCACCAAGGACAGCAGGATAAACATTCTTAATAACTCACCCACCTCCCCTTGGAGTTGTATTCTACCAGCTATTGTAATAGACTGACCTGGTCCCGCGTAACAGCAGTGGATAGGAAGACATTTGCTTGTGTGGTGAGGCGCTTCCAAACGCTTCTAGAAAAGAATGCTGGGAGCATCTCTGTAAGAGGCCCCATCAATGATGGAACTCATATGTGAGAATATTCATCCTGTTGTCCTCGGAGAACACCTGCTAGAGGTAACTTTCCTTGCATCATAAGGCAAGCCCTGGCCTGGATCAGCTTGTTCTAGCTGACCTGGAGGAGCTAGCAACTCTACTAGTATTGCTTAATTATATGAACTAAACTACATGTGGTATTTCATTCTGTATCTAGTAAATATGTCTTTAATGTATTATCCTTTTAGCTACTACCCTAGAATACACCTGAAGTTCTGGGTGCTGCTGAGATGGAGGCAAGGGGAATATGGAAAATGTAAAATAATTGGAGAAAGTTACAAGCCGCAGAAGATGTGGTCAACGTAGTTAGTTCAGCTGGGTTTAGGTAATCTAATATCAGCACTTATAGGCCGCTTTTTCCTCATAATTGAGCCCAGAGAGGCTTACAAAAGAAACATTAGAAAATACAGTGTTAAAAACAGAAAATTAACACTTAACCAAAAACTTTTGCAAGAGGAAAGTTTTAAAATGTTTTTGGAAAGCTGAATAAGATTGATTAAAAAAACAATACAGGGAGATCGCTCCAAACCTGAATTACTTTATAAGAGAAAGATAGTTCTAGAATTCTCTTATACTGAACTGACTTACATGATGGTAAGATCTGAAAATAACAATCCCTTAAAATAGAATTACTACCCAGAGGAAATGAGACCAATACAGAAAAACATTTTAAATTTTACAAACAAAACAAGCTAACTTAAAACCAATCCATGCCTGAAAGGGAAGCTAATGAAGTTCGTTCAAAAGTGGAGACACATGATCAAACTAAATTAATCGTTCTGCAGTATTTTGCAGATGTTGAATTTTTTTTTTTTTTAACGTAAATCTGTGATCCCACTGTACAGAGAATTGCAGTAGTCCAGTTTGATAGAATCATTGTTAGGACCAGCAAAGCACTAATAATTTTAATGGAAATAAGAGTGTATGGATATTGGTTTATTTGAAATTCAAAAAAATCAGAATCCAATATAACTCCTAACACTTTGACCTCCATGTTTACTAAGCCACACTAGCGCCAACACAGCCCATTCACTTTGAATGGGTTGTGTTTGCATTGCTTAGTAAACAGAGGGGTAAATGTACTATCAGTTGTTAAGTGACCATTGTTGTTTAAACAAACTGCTAAAGGGATAGTTATATAAGAGTGGAGGAGTGGCCTAGTGGTTAGGGTGGTGGACTTTGGTCCTGAGGAACTGAGTTCGATTCCCACTTCAGGCACAGGCAGCTCCTTGTGACTCTGGGCAAGTCACTTAACCCTCCATTGCCCCATGTAAGCCGCATTGAGCCTGCCATGAGTGGGAAAGCGCGGGGTACAAATGTAACAAAAATAAAATAGATACTATTGGAGATTCTACATGGAATGTTGCTATTCCACTAGCAACATTCCATGTAGAAGGCTGCGCAGGCTTCTGTTTCTGTGAGTCTGACTTCCTGCACGTCAAACTCGCAGAAACAGAAGCCTGCGTGGCCACATTGGTGATCTGCAAGGGCCGACTTCTACATGGAATGTTGCTAGTGTAGAATCTCAAATAGTAGCAACAGTGGAGGAGTGGCCTAGTGGTTAGGGTGGTGGACTTTGGTCCTGAGGAACTGAGTTCAATTCCCACTTCAGGCACAGGCAGCTCCTTGAGACTCTGGGCAAGTCACTTAACCCTCCATTGCCCCATGTAAGCCGCATTGAGCCTGCCATGAGTGGGAAAGCGCGGGGTACAAATGTAACAAAAATAAAACAGATACTATTGGAGATTCTACATGGAATGTTGCTACTATTGGAGATTCTACATGGAATGTTGCTAGCAACATTCCATGTAGAAGGCTGCACAGGCTTCTGTTTCTGTGAGTCTGACGTCCTGCAGGACGTCAGACTCACAGAAGCAGAAGCCTGTGCGGCCACATTGGTGGAATAGCAACATTCCATGTAGAATCTCCAATAGTAGCAACAGTGGAGGAGTGGCCTAGTGGTTAGGGTGGTGGACTTTGGTCCTGAGGAACTGAGTTCGATTCCCACTTCAGGCACAGGCAGCTCCTTGTGACTCTGGGCAAGTCACTTAACCCTCCATTGCCCCATGTAAGCCGCATTGAGCCTGCCATGAGTGGGAAAGCGCAGGGTACAAATGTAACAAAAAAAAAAAAAATAACCACATAGTTTTTTCTAGGATTCAATTTTAACAAAGGACAACTAGCCCAATTTTTAATTCTATTGATGTAATTTAAACTTTTCCTTTGTAATATCTCTGTATTGAAGGGCTGTAAAATAAAAATGACATCCACATAAGCATAAAGAAAACTCATCCTTGGCCAAAGTCACAGAATCCAATGTATTCATAAAAATATTAAATACAATGGGAGACAAGGGGAATCCTGAGGAACACCACACTCTGGATGCCAAAATTGAGACAAGTTCTTAGAGGGAAAGTCCATACATCTTATTAGCGATGTAGGCTTTGGAAAGCCATCATAGGCACCAACCTTACAAAACGATTGTGGTGCCAAATTTAATATGGATTATCCCTCCTTGGACACAGTGTAGTGTGCTCAATACCTTCTGGCACCCACAGAATTGGCTTCTATGTTTATCTGTTCATCTGAATAAAGAATGGAGACAAGATGCTGACCTGGATGGACCTTTGGTATGGCCCAGTATGGGTGCCATTCAGGTATAGCTCTTGTTTAAACCCAAGTTTCCATTTCTTCATTATGTTCCCTGTAGATACAGGAGAAATGTACACGTCATTATAAAAGTGCAAACATTCTTTATGTACTTTACAGGTTTGGTTGCAGAAGGTGAAAAACCCCAAAAGAAATCTGGCAATTTGACAGTAATGAAAGATCTATCAGGTGAGCTATTTTTGGGAACATTACATGTAGCTACAGTTGATTGAAGAGGCAGTGAATTAAGATGTTGAATGATTTTGGTCTTAAGGTAAACACCCAATTTCTGCACTGATGGAGATCTGTAATAAAAGAAAATGGTCCCCACCTGAGTTTGTTTTGGTGCATGACAGAGGTCCAGATCATCGTAGACATTTCCTTTTCAAGGTAAGAACTAATCTAATTTTACACTGTTACAAATCTGCCTCCATCACTTGTACAGAGAAGTTGGGTCACCTTCACAATAAAATTGTTGTGAATGTAGTTTCTATAATAAACAGGATCCATTTTGAAAGGGTGACCAGGATGCACATAATGGCATTGGGTTTGAAGGGAAGCTTCTAAAATGAAGATGATGATGCCATTCTTACTATGTCTCAATAACAGAAGGGCAAATTGAGGTGCTGGATGCATTATCCAAGAACTTACAAAACCAGTGAAAGAGAATGCTGTATAGTAGATGCAAAGTGGGATAATGCGCCCTTTTAACACAAGGTCTAGATGCCTCTTGTGATAACGTTTTTCTTTAGACTATTAGGAGAGAGATTGGAAATACTTGATGTGATCTAGATCCACCCACATCTTTTTCTTTGCACATGCACAAAGAAAAAGGTATGTACCATTAGGGAAAAAAGGTGAAGAAACAGTAGAAGCCTGGTCAGAGGCCTACATTGGGTGTTGGGGAGCATGAACCCTGCCATTAGAAGATGGAAGAGAGCCAGCCCAGGCAGAGAATGAAACAAGGTAATGGAGGGAAGGCCAGGCCCCTACCAGAAGAAGCTGAAGTGCCAGTGCTGGTGGAGAAAGGAACACTGTGGTGGCAGGCGAGTCTGGAAGATGGTAAAGAGAGCCACCCTGGGCTGAGAATGAAGAAGCACGGTGGTGGAGAAATTGGGCCCACCACCAGAACCAGCTGAGGAGCAAATCGCAGTGAAGAATGGGACTGCGGATTGGCAGAGAATCCAGGTGCACTACCGGAAGATGGTAGAGAACCACTCACAGCCTGCCAATGGTCCATGCACACCCCCCCCCCCATTGCTGTATTCTGTAAGGTGTTAACTTATAGAACAGTGCGTAGTGCTCATAGGCACCTAAATGTCAAATAGCGCCTTTGACGTGCATACATGGCACATACCTCTAGGTGCCAATTTATAGAATTGCCCCGTTTATAAACTGAGGCCATATCGGTGGTGCTAACCCTACATTGAGGCCATGTATATAGTCATGTGAATAAATGCAGTCCACTTCCAAGCTATTTCACATTCCTAGGGTACAGTAAATGTTAAAATCTGTCTTGCTGAGATAGCCTCTGCAGTAGCTGGCTGTTACTACATGTAGCACAACACTGACAAGTAGAAGCTTTGGATTTAAAACTGATTATTCACATTTCCAGATAACAAGCTCAAGGTAATTTCGATACCGAGGCAGTAGGCATTTCCCTGCCCAAAAGGTCTTACAGTTGAAGTAGTGTTACAGCAGCTCTCCTGTAGAGTTAAAGTTCCATCAAGACTGGTTAATACAATCTCTGTTTTCTGGTCCAGGTGATGGTGAATGGAAATGAGTACCAGCCAAGCCTTGCAAGCCCAAACAAGAAACTTGCCAGAGCCACAACAGCCACCATAGCACTTCAGGCCATGGGTCTTATACCACAGGACAATATAGCTAATGCCACAAGTTTTATGACTGCCTCAGACAGCTAGACACTACATTTACAAGCAGTCTTTGCAGAGATTATATTTTGAGCCACGAAAGATGGCTTCGTTTCCTTTTGTAAAACTGTGAATAGATCCCCCATGTTTTGCACCTTGTAAATATCTCCAAGATTTTCTTTTACAGGACTGAAGTATTCGTGGTCAGCACAACTGTTTATAAGTTTAAATCTTGTGCTAATTCAAGGCCTTGTAAAAAATTTGTCTTATGATGCTGCTGTTGGTATTTTATTATTTGAAGTATTATTGTATCTGTTACTTAAGAAGTTTGTCCTCATGTCAGTTTTGAAATTCCTGATGTTTTGTGTTTCGTATCAAGATATTTAAAATAACTTTTTATACTACATTTTGTATGCGGATTTTCTTCTTATTTGTCATTAGTACATTTCTGTTTTAAGCCTTTACATGTCTTCAGCAATTTGGTTGAACATCTGCTATCCATGCTATTTCCTGAATAAGCTGGTAGGGAGTATTGTACAGTGATGTTGCCAGTCACATTAACTTTTTCCATTATATTATTTATGGTTTGAAAACAGCTGAAGGAGCAGGAGTTTCTAATCCAGTGTTACTCAACCCAGTCCTTTGGGTACACACAGTGGGTCAGGTTTTTAGGATATCTATGGTAAATATGCATAAGATAGATTTACATGTTGTAATCTCAATGAGAACTTCTCATTTCTGAAAACAAGAGAAAAGCTTGAGACTAATGAGCATCTCAGCACAACAGACTGCAGCACTATGGCTGTGATAGTCTTTGTTAATATTCCGCCCGATATTCAGACTGTGGGAGATAGCTGAGCTGTCTCTCACTGTCTGCCCCTAAACCCGGATATTCAATGCCGGGCCGTTTCCGGTGACCGGCACTGAATATCCGGTTTAACTTTGGCTGGTCCAAACTGGCCAAGCTGATATTCAGTACTGGCTGGTTAAAGTCAGACCGGCCAAAGTTATTCTACCTATTATGGCTGCCAAACTTGCCTTTAAAAATTGGCGGATAGCTGGTTATATCGCACGATATAACTGGCTATCTTTAAGCCACTAACCAGCAATATTCAGTGCCGAATAGCCACCTAAGTGCAGTTTTAGCGGCCATTTTGTTTTGAATATTGGGCAGATTGTCTTCAGTGTAAATACTTGAATGTTTAAAAAAAACATCAGAACTAATGACAGCTGTTTTAACAGAAAGTTATTTAGAGCCTTCTTTGACAAATATTCCTGAGGCAGTTAAGGTTCACAGCTTTAGAAAATTCTTCTATAATTGTAAAATAACAGGATGCCAGTACTTATTAAAAACACAAATAGAGTCCCAATAATGAATATTTTAGTCAGAAAAACTGAAAAGCGGACTTGGTGAAAGAGATTTATTTTTTTCTGATAAAGGAGATAGACAAGACTAAGAAAAGTACAAATTTTTATACAATCCTAAACTATATGCATAGAGAAAGCATTCATAGGCATGGCTTTAGGAATGTTTTCCAACAAAGATTTGGAACAGGAGCATGGACCTAGTAGAAGTTGTGAGGGATTATGTTTAGGGATGGATGTGCTTGTGTGAATGCTGTATCTGGGAGGGAAGAATGGTTCAATGTAAAGTTTTAACTATTTCCATTGCAAATCAAAGATAATATTTTTCAGAGACTTGGCTTAATGATAACTTAAAAACTACAGCCCTATTGGTATTTTTCTTAAACCCATCCAGATATTACTGTATTTTTCCTGAAACATTTGTTGGTTGCAGTTGTCCTTTTCAAATCAAACATTCTTGCAAGAAATCCTTGTACCCGTACTAACTCCTGTTTGTTTGTTTTGGGTATGTATTGAACCACCATGGGATGCCACAACAAAACCTTTACATTTATTTTTATATATGCTCTAAAAGTTTTCTTAGAAAGTCTTTTGCAGCAAAAAAAAAGAATTAAGCAGCATTAAAAATAGCTCTGTGATAGGGTATAACTAGTGCTGCCCATATGACTTTGTCTGTACAAACAGGGAAAGTCCTTAACTACAGATAAACAGTATGTGAACTACAGAGTACCCTATGGAATTCCACTGTTGCTGCAGATAAAGAATGGGACCCCACTGTTCTTAAATCATGGTTCTGAGGAGCAAGAATCAGCATTAGTAAGCTAATGTAGGAAAGCTGTTCTCTCCCTCCTAACAGAAGCATAAACAGCTAGAAAACAAAATTATGCCACTACACAAAAGAAGCTTACTGTGTAGCTTTAGAGGGGAACTCAACCTTCACCAGGAATTCTCTAGGTTGCAAAAGGCCTAACACTGCAGTCAGTGGTGCAAGAAAGGCTGAGGCCTCAATCTGATTTCTTTTATGAATTTGAATGAGTGCTTCTGGAATTCTGATGAGGAGTTAGAGAGCTTCTACAAAAGGTCCATATATCTCCCTTCAGATCCTTTTCTAGCACAGGAGATGCAAATCCCCACCACAGAAGCTCTTTCATTGATTTTGTTTGGAAGATGACTTAGGCCATCCCATTTTAGGTAGAGGTGGAGAAGCCCAGGGTAAAAGCACTGAATATCCTTCAACTCATCTAACCCCTGCAGTAGGCTGCGACAGTGCCATTCACAAAATCCTGAGTAACAGAGATCCTATTACTCTCATAAGAAGTATCCTCTGCCTTCCTTGCTTCCCAGTCTAGACAGAGTTCTCGCTCTCATCCCAGACAGCAAAAGGACCCAATGTCCCAGGCTACCATCATAGCCAAAACCGGCGATGGGGTTTTAACTGCCTCCATGAGAACATAGCTTTGGTCCCTGTATGCACTCCAGACAACCTTCCTATAGGAGGGAGATAATCGTTTTGCAAACAGATGGCACCTTATAGCCTTAGAAAAGTGGTTTCTCAAAATTATCCAGTATCTCTCCAAACAGGATGGTTTCCTTAGGCTTCCTCGTTTGCTGAACCATTTGGGTGCCAAAGTTGCTAGGGTTCATCAAATTATATCAAGTCACATTTAAGTTCAACACAACAACTGGAATTCAATGGATCCTTGCTAGACGTGACAATCAACTGACTTTCCACACTGGTACAAAATAAGTACCTGAATATATGTAAACTGCTTTGTATGTAGTTGCAAAAATCTCAGAAAGGCAGTATATCAAGTCCCATTTCCCAGATGATTTCTGTTGTGGGGGAAATGTAAGAGTCAGCATGTACCAACTGGTCAAAAGGTTGAGGATGTTGGGATATATGGCATCAACAGGTTCACTCCAATGGTACACCTCCACT
This sequence comes from Microcaecilia unicolor, assembly GCF_901765095.1. Classification (NCBI taxonomy): domain Eukaryota; kingdom Metazoa; phylum Chordata; class Amphibia; order Gymnophiona; family Siphonopidae; genus Microcaecilia; species Microcaecilia unicolor. The sequence continues at coordinate 343,011,234 of NC_044034.1, forward strand.
TGAGGCATTCAATGGACTCTATGGGAAATCTCCAGGACATCATTTCTATTACCAGTCGTCTATGATGACTCAGTGTCCTGGTGGATTAATTATTCCAATCTAGTGAAAGGAATCTCCTTCCAAATTCTCAACCTCAAGCAACTCTTAAACTGGGCTTCGAGGTTCACTTGAATGGGTTCCACTCCCAGGGTACATGGTCTGCTCAGGAAAGATTTCAGCAGATAAACTTCCTAAAGCTAAGAGCAGTATGCTCTAATGATCTTCAGAGAGCAGTTATCCAACAATGTTAGCCTGGTTCAAGTGAACCACCAGGTGGCCATGTATTATATAAAGAAGCAGGGAGAGATAAGGTCATATCTTCTGTGTTGGGAGACTGTCAGAATATGGAATGGGCCATTTCTCATGGAATATTTGAGTCCTCCAACCCCATGAGTGGACAATGAAGTCATTGGGGGATTTTTCAAGAGTGGGCACTCGCTCAATCTCTTTATCACTCTATTCAACAAGTTTTGCAGATGCCTGTCTTCTACACGCTAGTCCTCCAGTCTCCTCATAACAAAGACTATTCTGAAAAATACACAGGATTGGGGAGCTATGATTCTTATAACTCGTTATTGGCTAAGATAGGTACAGCTCCAGCTTCTGTTGAATCTTTCCATTTTAAGTCCTGTGAGGCTGTAGAGTTTTCTAATGCTGATCACATAGAAGCAGGGCACACTCTCACATCAAGGCCCTAAGCCCTCAACCCTTAGATGTTAGGAGGTTGACATTGGCTTCCCTGAATTTGCCTTAACGCATCCCATTGGTCTTGCTGCCAGAAAGAATTCCACTGCGATGGCTTAGGGACTTAAACTGAAGAAGCTTTCCGTTTAGGATGAGGGCAAGGCCATAGATCCTTTTACTTGACTTGCACAAATGCTGCTTGAATACTTTCCACATCTGTCAGAGGTGGGTCTCCTGACCAATTTGTTAGGGTTCATCATCACATCGGGCCTTTTTACAAAGCAGCTCTAAAAAGTGGCCTTAGGGCACCCTTATGTGGGTTTTCCCCAAACTCTTAAGGCCATTTTTAGTGCAACAGTAAAATAGCCAATATTTGTAAAATAATGGCCACACACTAATGTTGCCATTGAAAAAAAGATTTAGCATGTGAGCTTTTTACCATGTAGTGTGTGTATGCACACTCCCCTAGAACTTACCACAGGATGCTTGAGCATGCCTTGCAATAAGCATGTCACAGCTTGGTGAAAGAACCCCATAGAAAGTAAACCCATCTCGGTATAGCCTTTAGTTGTTCAGTTTGCTTCTATTGGAACTTGTTATGAAGCTTCCCATTAAGTCCTGGGACCTCACCATTGTACTCACCCAGCTGATGAAAGCGCCTTTTGATCCTCTAGGTAGCTGCCATTTGAAGTACCTAAACTGGAAGGTCTTATTTTTGGTTGTGGTTACTTTTTAATAGTGGTTCTACATACCTCTTCAAAGTTCATTCCCAAGGTTGTCAAGAGTTCTCTCATTTCCCCACCCTTTCTTCCAAATCCTCAAGTGAAAGCACATTGTGCACCTTGGCCTGCCCTCTGGAAGTAGACTAAAGCTGATAAAAATCCACTCAGATTTTTGTTTCTTTTGACCTAAACATGATTGGGGCAGTTGTCAGCAAACACACACTTTCCATTGGCTAGCAGACTGCATTCCTTCACTTATACCCAAGTTGAGCTGACTCTAGAGGGTCAAATCACAGCTCATAATGTCAGAGCTGTGGTTGTGTTAGCAGCCCATTTGAGGTCATCCTCCAAAGAAGAAATTTGCAGGGCTGCTACATTTACATTGCACTATTACCTACTGCAGACATGACAGTAGGTTTGGCAAGACAGTCCTCCAGAATCTCTTGGGGTTAGAATCCAACTCCATTCTTATAGGCCTTTCTCTTTCAATTCTAAGCTGCCTTCTTAAAAGTAGGAAAAAAAATGATAAATACAACTTGTAACGACCAAACCTTATTTGGTGTCTTCCTGTTGTAGTCCTACCAACTTATTTACACCTGTAGCAGCTGTTCTTTGAGAACACCGGCCTCAGAAGTCTCCCTCTTCCCCAAAGAGCTGTATTCCTCTAGCTTGTAATAGACTGAGTTGGTCTTGTGTGATAAGAGCAGTTGGAAACAGATTTATATGCTATGGTGAGTCTATTCAAAGGCTTCTGGAAAAGTTTCTGGGGTAGTGCTATCCATGTTGGGCTGCATGAGTGATGTCACCCATATGTTAGAATTTAAATACTACTACAGGTAAGCAACATTTTTCCTCCCTATTGATATGGACTTGAATATAGGTACGCTATTTCTCAATTGTTACTGTAATTAGTTTTGTGTTATATTTTCATTCGTGAATGTTTTAGTTTCAATGTATGTTCAAAAAGGCAAATAGTAAATAAATAGGCCAAATAAACTCAGCTTCCTTGATAAGGGGCATAAAATGACTAATCAGGGTAGAAATTGGTTAAATGGGAGATGACTTAGGGTAATAGTAAAAGGAGCTGACTCTGAGAATAAGGGTATTGCCTGTTGTGTGCCTGAAAGATCTGTACTTGGTCTACTTCGTTATAACATTTTTGTCAATATTATGGAACGTTTGTTGGGTAAGGTTTGCCTCTTGGTGGATACTACCAAAATCTGCAAATAGGGTAGACACCCTGGAAGATGTGGATGATATGAGGAGGGATTCCAGGAAATTTGAATGTTCTAGAAATTGCCAGCTAAGATTTAATGCTAAAAAATGCAGAGCAATGCATTTGGATTGTAAAAAACCAGTACACTACAGCAGATGAAGTATTTCTATGCACCAGAGAAGAGTGGGACTTGAGTGCGATTATATCTGATGATCTTAAGATGGCCAGAGAAAAGGTGATGGCAAAAGACAGGAGAATGCTTGGGTGCAACGGGAGAGGAACAGCTACCAGAGAGATGTGATAATGCCTCATTTGGGGGGCCCTTTTACTAAGCCGCGGCAAAAAGTAGCCTGCAGCAGTGCGCTGGGCCAGTTTTTACCATGTCCTGGAAAAAGGGCCTTCTTTTAAGGGGTTGGAAAATGGACATGCAGCAAAATAAAAACCAGCGCGTTCATTTTCGGCCTGAGGCCTTACCACCACCCATTGACTCAGCGGTAAGGTCTCATGTGTTACCCGGGTGGTAAGCATGCAGTGCATGCCCACTGCTGTTTACCGCTGGGTAAGTGCCACACGGTAGAAAAGAATATTTTCTACCGTGTGTTTTTGGTACATGCCAAATTCAGAATTACTGCCCAGGGCACGCGGTAACAGGTAGTAATGCTGATTTTGCGCATTTGGGATGCACATAGGCCCTTATGCACCTTTGTAAAAGGGCCTCTTAGAGTACTATGTACAATTCTGGAGACCACACTTTCAAAAAGACATAAGCAGGATAGAATCAACTCATATGGCGGCTAATAAAATGGCCAGTGGTCATCATAAAGATACAAGGACAGCCAAAAATCTCAACATGCATACTTTGGAAGAAAGGTGGAAGAGGGGAGATATGATAGAGATATTTAAGTACCTCCATAGTATACATGCACAGGAAGCAGCCTCTTAATTGAAAGGAAGTTCTGGAACGAAGGAACATAGGATGAAAGTGAAAGGAAATAGAATCAGAAGTAGTCTAATGAAATATTTTTATGGAAGAGTGATAGATGAATGGAATGGCCTCCTGGAGGCGCTGGTGGATGTTTATTAAAAAAGTTTTGATATACTGCCTTTCTGTAAAAAAAAAACAGGCCAAGAGGTTTACAAGAAAATTAATACGTTAATTAGAAAAGGAATGCCATTGGTAGGACAGAATGCAGTCATACCCAGTATACTATTTACACATAAAAAAGTAAACAAATGACAGCATACACATACAGAGCATTAGTCCTCTGCTCCCTCTCAACCGTTAACCGACCCTGCGCCCCCAAATGCCTTCAATAGGGCTTTAAATTTAGGAAATGGAAGTTCTGAGCAGACTGTTGGGAGTAAGTCATTCCATAGTTTTAGAGCAACGGGGGTGGGAGAGGGCAGAACCTCAGATTCATAATGTGTGTGTGTGTTTTTTGTTTTTAAACAGTGATCATTTAGGGAACGGAAAGTGCAAATAAGTGTGTAAGGAATAATGACAGAGATATAGAGGGGTTCCTACATGAAGCACTTTGCGAGTCAAGCAAAGTACTTTAAACCAACTACGGTAATTGACAGAGAGCCAGTGTAGTCTGATGAGAAGTGGGGAGACATGCTCTCCTTTTTGGGCACTACAGAGAAAATGAGCAGAATTTTGAAGGGTCTGTAGACGGCAAATATGATGTTTAGGTATACCACAATAAACTGAGTTGCAGTAATCCATACAGGAAATAAGAAATACATGGCGTAGAACAGTATTTCCCAAATCCAGTCAGGTTTTCAGGATATCCACAATGAATATGTACAAACTTGCTTTGCATACACTGCCTCCATTATATGCAAATATCTTTCATGCATGATTCACTGTGGATATCCTGAAAACTTGACTGGCAAGGGGGTACTCCAGGACCAGACTTGGGAAACATTGGAGTAGAATATGAAGAGAAGTCCAGAAAATTGGGATGCCTCTGCTCCATTCTTAAGGCTAAAAAACCTGGTGGAGACAAGAATTGTACCCAAATTCAAGAAAGCATGGGACAAGTACAGATGATCTGTAAGAGAGGAAAGAGCTGTAGAGCTGGTGGAATTGATGGGCATTCTAGGTTTGTATGGTCTTTATCTGCCTCGCTCTCACAATCCTGAATACCTTTGGACTGCTGTACTCCCACTAGGATTGTGGTCTTCTTGGTGCACACCGTGAACCAGCATGTCAATCTTCAGCACCTTTAGTTTCACCCTGGGAGCCAAAGGGTACAACTTGCCCATAGTCCTGCCCACTCTTAAGCTGCTCAGGCCCTTATCGCCTGATGCATGGAAAATATCTTTATAGGCTTCCAAAAGTCTCTCCAGGGTGGTCCCAGTGACTTCACACCACTCCTGCTCCTCCACTATGCTGAAAGCCCCCGGCACCTGCACAATATGGATGTCAGCTGGCGCTGGAGCACCATTGGATTATCACCCTCTCCTATAGGCAAGCTCACCTTCCTCCAGGTCTCCATCCCCTGAGGCCTCATCCCAATCCCAGCCATCCCCCCTCCCTGAGGCTACCTTTGCAAAGAATCCTTGGCAGAGATCACAGACTGGCTCTGTGTCACATGGGGCCTCCAAACTAGGTCTCCTTGTGACACCAGAGGCCCTTGGCACCTAAGCAATTACCTCAGGGAAAGGACTACTGCCAGCCAAGATCTGAGGGACCTCTCACTCTTCTCCACTTAACTGGAAGGAATGATTCAATAATTGGCTCCTAGCCATCCAGCCAAATCCTTTAAGCTTCCCTGCAGATGCACAGGTTGCAAATTTATATCTGCTGTATACAGAATAATGGGAACTAAGCCACATGACACTCTATATTATAGGGTAAGGTCTGCATACTTGTGTTCTCTGTTTCCATCTGCTGGTAGGGGAGTGAAACCCATTTGTCTGGAGTGGTCTGGTGGAAAAAGGAATGCCCTGTAAAAACTGAAGAAATTTTCCAATAATACACTGTTTTCTGTTAGTGGAGGAGTGGCCTAGTGGTTAGGGTGGTGGACTTTGATCCTGAGAAACTGAGTTCGATTCCCACGTCAGGCACAGGCAGCTCCTTGTGACTCTGGGCAAGTCACTTAACCCTCCATTGCCCCATATAAGCCACATTGAGCCTGCCATGAGTGGGAAAGCGCGAGGTACAAATGTAACAAAAATAAATAAAATAAGACATAATCCCATGCATATTTTCCTTACAAACCAAGTCTTGCACTGGATTAAAAAATATTAAAAATTTTAATTCACATTTCAGAATAAAAAGCAGCTAGCATTTTATATTAAAGATGGCAGTGTACAACCAAAATACTGAAAAGGAAGTTCAGTATAATATGCTTGTTGTAGGCAGGGCGGACACTAAACAAACCTTGCTTGATGTGCTGCGTCCTTTTTCAGGCTTGCTGAGCAACAAAAGCATAGCTCATCTTGCATCAGTTCCTCCTGGCTATATCGGTAGCATGCACTAAGAGATTGTTCCTGGTATATACTGGCTTCACAGTCACAAACCAGCTCCTAGATTAACATACTTACAAGGAACATACCTGCAGATTAAAAAGTATAGTAAAGCAGATGGGTTTGGGGTAATTAACACACAGTAGGAGCAATTGCTAAGCCTTATGATAGCAGCTGCAAGAACAGGTTTCTGAATTTTTGGTCACTTGTTTCATAAGTTCAGGTGGAGACTGCAGCGGCTGCACACCATTGCTTCTACTTAGCACAAATGAAGGAAGAGATCATTATTCTTAAAAGCATGCACTGCCATCACTGACCAACAGGAGAGGCAACATCTCCCTATTAAAACTTGGCAGCAGCTTTGCCAAAATAGTTCACGCTGAAAGTTACTTAAGTGCTCACAAAAACGTCTTAGAACTGCTTTCTGTTCCATTAAACAAGTACACAATGCTTCTTGCTCAGTCAAGAACATTAGCTGACTATATGATGTCATTTCACATGAGAACAAACGCGGCAAAGTCTTCTTTCATGAAATATATGAGGCAGACAGATTCAGGACTTCCACATATAGTAGTTGTTGTTCATTTCTAAATGTTGTAGTGAAGATTTTCCCAGTAGTGGTGGCTGAATAAGCTGATCCAATGTTAGTGGATGCAACCCATAGTTGGCAAGTTCTTTGCAAACAGGCTCCTGTAGAAACATGGATTCATCAATATATTAGGAACAGAGCCACTCAAAATACAGTTATTAGGCAGACTAAACAGCTCGGTAGTCACTTGGACTCATGCATTTAGTCATACAGAGAAGAGTGGGAGAAACACTGACAGCAGTACAAACTGAAATCTGACTACAGGAAAGCGTCCCATTCCAGAACCTGCCTGGAGCAGTTATATGTCCAGTACGCACAACACTGTAAATTTAAAAGGGGAACATGTGAACAAAACTAGAAGCACCTAACCCATTGCACCAAGGAATACAGAAGTAATTGCTTAACTACATAAGCAAAGTACAGAAACTCCAAGTGGGCCAGGTTAGACAGAGCAACATACTTAATGACTGGTGCTATACAAGCATTGCAAAAGTGGGTAAAGAGTAACACACAGTACCAAATTTGCACCTGTTATGTACTTGAGTGCCTCCCAAAAACAAAATTACAGTCCAGAATATTTACACAATTTGCAATGGGTGCACGTGAGGGGTAATTGTTTTGTCCTAGTATGGAAATTTGATACACCTTTTAAGAAATCGAGAACTGAGGGGTCACTAGTTAAAGTAACATAAATCATTTTCTTCTATACTATGCTAAGACAGCAGATGTACAGATTAGCAGGATCCAAAGCAGTCCAAAACAAGTCAAGCCAGAAACAACACAGTTTATACCTAATTGTTCAACCACCCTTAGGATTCACCTTTGGGTTTAAAAAGCAAAACCATGTGCATGTAAGGCTTACTCACCAATTGAAGTATGGTTTTTATGGCCAACACCCTGTATTAGGTACTCCAAAATCAGGTCACCGGGTGTCAATTGTATCAATGACTACAACTCCCTTTGGAGCATCTCTATTTGGGGTACAAAAGGCCTTAAGTCAGGCCAATTAGCTCTTTGATACTAAATCACTAGCAAATATAACGTTCCCCTAAACCAGACACTTGCCTTATTTATGATTCTCTCCATTTTTGTACCAGCATTGAATACTGCAGTTGGTTCATGAGTGAAAAGTGTAGCACAAAATGATCCTTTCTGGGCAGATTTCAGCAAAAATGTCAAAAGGTGCAGAGTATGAGGCATAACAGGACCAGTAATCTCCAAACTAAACTTATCCTCGTACTTAGTTTGATTCTGTGTCTTCACACTTACATTACGAGCCTGTGGAAAAAAAAATACAACCCATTTTCAAATTGTGTGAACAGGTACTTGTGAAGCACTGAAAACTTTACAAATTTAGGCATCAGTCAACATGTTAAGAGCATGGGACACACTACTTTTACAGTATACAGTACATATATTTTTTTGCTTCAATATTTTCGAGTTTTTTATTCTCTTCCTCCAAAATCTCTCCCTGCAGTAAAGAAAAGCATTGCATGGGGACCATGCCAGGAAATACAATGGGCCTGGTCTTTGTTATATCCCATATTGCAATGCTTTCCTTAACCCAGGGTTGCTAAGGCAACTGATGCCTTTATCAACCTGGTTCCACTTTATGAGATAAGCCCTCAGGTTCTTGTTCTGGCCAATGTTTCTTTCCAATCTATCTCTGGGACACTTGTCATAATACAATAATAACCATTCTGGGTCAGACTAATGGTCCATCTAGTCCAGTATGCTGCCTCCAACAGTACCTGGAAGAATCCCAAATAGCAAGATTCTAAGCTACTGACCCCCAGGATAAGTAGTAGCTTTCCTCATGTCCATCTTAATAGATTATGGACTTTTCCCCCAAGAACTTGTCCAAACCTTTTAAACCCAGATCAATTTCTTTTTGAGCCAAGGGTCACTGACACTCCTCCACTTTCCCTATGACAGGACACAAGACTTAAGCTTTTTTTTTTTTTTTTTTTTGCTGGGGGGGGGGGGGGGGGAAATCACTTTTCTCATTCAATGCTACCACTCATTAAATAATTTTATAAAGCTCTGTCTGCTTGCAAAGCAAAGCTCATTTTACATGCACAAAAGGGGATTTTAAGTATGTGCCACATACATGCATGAAAGGCAGGTGTACCGAGTACATAAAAAATAAGGTACAATCATGCATGCATATACAGTCCCTGGGTTGTCATATTTGCATATGCAAATGATCAAATACTTGCGCTACTCTCTGATAAATTCACTGGCAGAACTGCAATTACTAATGGAAACACTCTAGAGGCGCAGGTTGACTTTATTCTCATTGTCTCAAGTTGAATCTTGAAAATTCTACAGTTTTAATGTTTGGTTATTCAGAACAATTATCCCGTTGGATTTCATTTTCTATATCAGATACTACTCTTCCTGTTGTGCAATCTACTAAAGTATTGGGGTAATTTCTGATTCCTCATTTTCTTTTAATGACCACATTAGTTCAGTGAAAATCTTGTTTTTACAAATTGCGTCCAATTTATCCAATTTGTCACTCTTTGACGACTGCCGCTTTACAGGTTATTTTTCACTCTCTGATTATATCTAGCTTAGACCATTGTAGTGAATTACTGATTAGGTCAAATAAGTACATAAGCATCGCCATGCTGGGACCGACCAAGGGTCCATCGAGCCTAGCACCCTGTCACTGACAGCGGCCAAAAGAACAAGCAATTTGTCCCGCTCATCCTAGAAATACTGTATTATTCCCTCGTCCATTCAATAACATTCTATGGCTTTTTCCTCCAGGAAGCCATCCAACCCTTTTTTGAAGTCCGCTAAGTTAACCGCCTTCACCCCCTTTTCCAGCAGCGAATTCCAGAGTTTAACTACGCGTTGAGTGAAGAAAACTTTCCTTCGATTCGTTTTAAATTTACCACAGTGCAGCTTCATCGCATGCCCCCTTGTCCTGGAATTTTTGGAAAGCGTAAACAGACGCTCCACATCGACTTGTTCCATTCATTATCTTATAGACCACTATCATATCTCCCCTCAGCTGCCTTTTCTCCAACATTTTCATCTTGTCCAAAATTCAGCACGTCTGCTCAGGGGTACACTGAAATATGATCATACTACTCCTGTGAACCAATCAGAACATTGGCTTCCAGTATAATCTCGACTGGTTTTATTTCTGCTGGTTTTCAGGGTTCGAGCTAGTGGTATACCAACATATCTTGTGCAATATTTGACCCATTATGAACCTGGCCGTCTGTTAAGACCATCATAATCTAATCTATTGGTAGTGTCTTCACATGCCTCTATGCGTTTGATGTGTCCTCGCAAGCGGTTCTTTGGTGTTGTAGGACATTAACTCTGGAACCAACTTCCATTATCTCTGTATGGAAAAATCCTTGGTTAAATTTAAGGAAGGCTTAAAGACCTATTTAGAACAGTCTTCCCAGACTGAGAGGGATTACAGAAGCATGCTTGGGCCTCTGCCGAACTCTGTTTATATTTATATGTTTTGTGTGTGTCTATGTTTGGGTAGTTAATTGATATATGTTTATGCTCTAATTTCTTACTTTTTTGTTGTTTTATTCTCTCTTTCCTATTAATTTTGTAGTTCTTTTCTGCCTACTCTTATTTTGTAAACTGCTCAGGTGCTCAATGACACGATATATCAAACAAATAAACTTGGAAACTTAGATGTTCTAGGGCTAATAGTTCAGTGTGTATATCACAGAGGCCATAGCAAGGTGCAAAACCTTCATATTTCTAGTTTTTAATATAGCTATTTTGCTTTTCTTGAGTTGGGAGCAGACTTAAGAGTTGCAACACAGCTATAAATGAGTTTTTTTTGTGAAAGCTACCCTTCTAAGATTGTGGTTTGACATTTGGCCTATGATAACTTGTGATAAGTTGCTGGTCAGCAACTAAGAGCCAGAGACTCCTATGACTAAGGACACCTGCAGTCTCCAGATAAACAATTAGAAGGAGAAGTAAGTGGGTGTGGATAAAATTGTAGCCTTAGCAAGAGGGTGGGGGCAGTAACATTGTAACTTTAGCCATTAGCAAATGAAAACATATGCTTATGTGCATGATAGGCCCTGTCAATTTGAAGGAATAAATGATAGAAGTTGATGGAACGTGCTGGAACAGAATATTCTGGAAAGATGCATATTCATTAGGTAAGATGGGTAATTATAATTACGATAATGAAGAATTATTTATTTATTGCATTTGTATCCCACATTTTCCCAACTCTTTGCAGCTCAATGTGGCTTACAATACATCATGAATAGTGGAAATATATAATAAGATAGACAATTAGTATTATGGAAGGATCTTGGGTAACATGATAATAAAAATCATGATATTAGTCTAACAAGCAAATATAATAAGAAAAGAAGAAAAAGTATTTAAGAGGAAACAAAACTGAGGATGGCAAGCCTCAGTGTGTCCACTAGCAGGTGGACATATTGACAGCTCCCAAGGAAAACTCTGTTTTTATTTGCTACATACTATATTGGGAATTTATTTGTTACTATTTCAATAATTACTGATTGGCTTCTTTGACAATTTGAATAAACATTTATTATGTCTAATACTTATTTAGTAGACAGAAATTTTCTTGCCTGGGGCTCTGCTGGGGGGCAAGGGTCCACCCTCCAGGAGACCTCCAGAAGGTTACTCATGTCTCAGAGGTAAGACATAGAGAAGTGGGAGTAGAGGAACAGTAGCAAAGTATGTGGGTACAAACAGTACAGACATTTGCACCGTCTTCACAGCTGATGTAAATTTGTGCATTAGCTTTTGAGCTATTGGCAATGGAGCGGGAGGCAAATTTTATAAAGGCATATAGGTATCTATATTGTCTTCATAAATATGACGCTTTTTGGGACTTATAGATACCCTTTTATAACAATATGCTTAACTTTCAAATAGGATTCCAATGTGCTTCATAGATTAGAACAAATCTGGTCTAGCCTACTAATTTTCTTTCCTTGAGTCCAAGACCAGTCCAGAACGTATAGGTTATGCTCATCAACCAACATATGGAGATTGAGACCCAAGTGCTATGAGCTCTGTCCTATCAGAGGTACCATGCAGCCATATCTCATCAGTATTCCTGTAATCAAAGCCAATGTGCACCAGCAAAAATGTAAAACAATCAAACTCGTATCCTGAGAAGAAAAAACTCAGGGCTCTAAAATAAGAAGCACAACCTTAAATCCAGAAAGAGTCACTGGCTCATCGCCAACGGCTACACGAAGTAGAAAAGAAAACAGCATGTAAGCAAACCCCCTCTGTGGTGACGGGGAAACTCAAGGAAAGAAAATTACCAGGTAAGACCAAATTTTTTCTTCCTTTTCATCTTAACTATTAACTAGACTAATCCAGAATAAATCAGATGTAACAAAGCAATCCTTACATTGGGTGGGTGGGAAGATGACATTCCTGCCAACAAAGCTCTGGCTCCGAAAGCAGCCACTTTTCTTGCTTGAACATCCAGCTTGCATTTTTTTTGTCAAGTTTACAAGAAGGACCAGGTAGCAGCCTTACAAATGTCTTCTGAAGAGACTGACTGACTCAGACCAAGTAGTTATCTTGCTGTTAAAAATGAACCTTCAGCCCTTGGTGCACTTCTTGACCTTTAAGAATATAGGCCAAAGCAATTGGTTTTTTTTCAGCTAACAATTATTATCTTTGTGGCCACCTCACCTTTTTTGGTCCCACTGAAAAGCAGGAACTGATCAGATCTGCCAAAATTAATTAGTTACCTCCAAAAATCACAACACTACGAGCATCTAGAAACTTCAAAACTTTGCCCTCATTCCCCTAACCTTCCTTTCTGAATGATGGCAATGTAAACTCCACCTGATTCAGATGGAAAACAAACTACTTTGGGAAGAAAGGAGAGCACCATTCAAATGGAAGCATCTGCTTTTGTAAAAAGCAGAAAAGGACCAAGCTTGCAATTCCAAAATCCTTCTGGCTGAAATTATTGCTACCAAAAACACTGATTTCAACATCAGATCTTTTAAATATCACTTTCCTATGTTTCATTGAGCTCAAGGGCTGTGAGAAACTCCTTTTCATGACTATACGCAGGGTCTCCATTTTGAAATGGGGAATCCGTAGAACTTTGTTCACTTCCTTCAAGTCCTGAATTGTTTGAAAAAATGGCTTCTTTCATTGGCATCACAAAATACACTGAATATATGAGCCTTACCCTCTCTCATGCCCAGCTATGGGTGGGGGTGGGGGGGGGCAACTGCACTTAGAGCCAGAAGTCATTCGAACGCAGTTAAACACTGCTAAAGTTTTGGCTGGAGAGACCAAAAAAAGTGTCTGCTAGGTGGCAGAAGAATTCCAATCTGTGTCCTTCCCTGACAACATGAGAACCCACTGGCTGGAAGTGATTCTGGTCCATTCTTCAGAAAATGCAGCCAGCCTCCTATTCACTTTATAACATAGTAGATGACGGCAGAGAAAGACCTGTCTGGTCCATCCAGTCTTCCCAACAAGATAAACTCATATGTGCTACTTTATGTATGTTTGAATCTGTTTATTAAAGAAATAGTAATACAATATACAGGGCTATACCATAAAATACAACCGAAGAACAGTAACCATGTAACATACAACCGATAGCCTCTAGTAGTCTAGACAGTTTTTCTTTTTGCTTTGAATCCCCCCCTTCCCCCCCTATCATCCCCCCTCCCCCCTCCCATCCCCAAAGATCACTTATGGATATGGAGTCAGATAGTTACTATTCAGTCCTTCATCTTACGGGGTTACCCAACATTAAGGTCATATCTAAGCTACAAAACATTACTGTGCTTTTAGGTCAAGCTGATACCACTGTCATCCCGGGTATTACCCCGGATTGTAACTCATAGTTACGAGGGTCCCGAAGAGACAAAGGTAAACACCATCGCTGTCTTTTACATTATCTCCTTCATCTTATCACAGAACCATGTCACCTCCCTTTCTCTGCCACCGCACCGGGGCAAACTCATCGGCCCAAACTTTAAGAATTCAAAATTCTACTTCTAGCCACCTCTGTTAATGAGTCCCAAAAAGGGGCCCACGTCAAGCAAAATAGTTCCCCTCTGGGTGAGGCCAGGTCGCCCGTTGCTCTACGCTCTAAAGAACATAGAAAGATCATTCTCGCTCGCCAGTGGGACAAAGTTGGAGAGTCTGGTGTGATCCATAAATTTAAGATGACCTTCTTACCCAGTAGTACCGTTCTTTTAAGAAACAGACGTAGCCCTTTAGGTGTTTTTTGGGTCAAGTGGAATTTATGGAATAGTAGGTGTGGCCTTTGCCGCCAAGTGATCTTCCACAATTCTGACACATGATTACACACCTGTGCCCAAAATCGGGTTATTCTGGGGCAGGTCCAAAACATGTGGCCAAGGTTCGCTGGAGAGTGACCACACTTCAGACATCTGTCTTCCTGTCCCATATGAGCTCTCCATGCTCTATGTGGGGAAAAAAACATTCGAGACAGGAATTTATACGCCGTTTCTTGCAGCGCCACACTTTCCGATATTCTGGGAATGTCCAGAAAGCATGCCTTCAAGTACTCAGACTGAATATTCATTGGTAGGTCTTTATTCCATTGTAAAGCCAATTGCTCATAATCGTTCTCACCCAGTTGTTCCCGGATTTCTGAATGATAGTATTTTAAAGGGACTGCCCCTTGAGCATCTAAAGCTAAAAGAGACAGCAGTCGATCCCATATCTGTGAACTCAGGTGTTCGGGCGGAAGGGATCGCAGATAATGTCGTAATTGAAAGGAGGCAAAAAAATCTCTTCTAAGTGTACCAAATTCTCTATCTAGATCCTCCATAGTTTTTAAAGTGCCCTCTTCTGAGTATAACTGGTGAATGTATCTTATACCATGTGTTTCCCAATCTGAAAAGAGCCGAGCTGTGTTCCCCGGGGGGAAGTGACTGTTGCCTCGTATCGGTAGTAACGGAGTACAAGTCACAAGGAAGCCGTATTTACGGCCTAGCCAGCGCCAAGTCTGTCTTAAAGGTGACACCACTGATGAGAAGTACCGGGGCGTATTTACTGCCCCTGGTTTAGCATGCAGCCATGAACTGAAATGACGGGGGAAAAACACCTTGGTTTCCATTTTCGTGCACGAAAAATAACTCGTGTCACGGAACCAATCTGAAAGGTGTCGCATATTACTGGCCACAGACAGAAGGTTTAGGTTTAGAAGTCCCAACCCCCCTTTAACTCTGGGGAGATATAATTTAGATACTGGTAATCTTGGTTTTTTCCCATTCCAAAGATATTTGGTAACCACCCTTGTCAACATCAGGTCCTCTTTGTGCTTAAGGAACAAGGGCAACACCTGCAGCACATAGACCCATTTTGGGATTAGAATCATGTTGTAAAGGGCTATCCGCCCCAGCAGGGAGAGGGGCAAGGATGTCCACGTCTGCAGCGTCTGTCTAGTTTTCAGTTTAAGAGGTTCTATGTTTAGGTTATATAGAGATTTCAAGTCGGCAGTTAGCCATATGCCAAGATACTTCAGTTTACCCTCTGCCCAGGACAACGGAAAATCACCCTCCCAAGCCGTACGGATCCGGGTCTGAACTGGTAGTGCCACTGATTTGCCCCTATTCAAAGATAGACCCGAGTAGCAGCCGAACTCTTCAAGAGCGCCAAACAAGTGGGGTAGGGAGGATTGGGGCTTTGTCAATGTTACCAGTATATCGTCTGCAAAAGCTAGAGTTTTGAGTTCCTGTGTATGTAGTCTGATCCCCCTAATATCTGGATCTCTTTGAATGTTGCGCAACAAGGGTTCAAGGTATAACAAAAATAAGATTGGAGAAAGCGGGCAACCCTGCTTGGTGCCACATGATATAGGAAAGGAGTCTGATCGTATACCATTAACCAATAAGGAAGCTTTTGGATTAGCGTATAACGTTGCTATAGCATTGAGTACCCACCCTCGTAGGCCAATGTGAATAAGAACGAGAAAAAGGTAATCCCAGCGCACCTTATCAAAAGCCTTTTCCGCGTCTAGGCTGACCAGCAACAACGGTTCGTTCATGGTAAGGCTCTGTGCAATAGCTAAACATGCTTTCCTAACGTTATGGCATGGATGTCTACCCCGCACAAACCCCACCTGGCCCTCTCCCACCAAACCTGGTATTAAAGGGGACAGACGCTCAGAGAGAACCTTCGCTAAAATCTTTAAATCCACATTTATGAGTGATATAGGTCTATATGATCCCGGATTTTCTGGGGGTTTGCCTTCTTTTGGGATTAGGGTTATCAAGGCTTCATTAGACTCTCGCCTGAATCCTCCACACCTAATGGATTCATCGAAAAAGTCCAGAAGAGGGCCACACACTTGTGAGAATAGCAACTGATAGTATTCCGCCCCAAACCCATCCGGGCCTGGGCCGACCCTCGTTTAAGCGATTTAACTACCTTTTGTAATTCCTTGGCTCGTATTGGCATATTTAATTGCTCTAGTACCTCGGGGTTCAAGTGTGGCATTCCAGAGTCTGCCAAGTAATCTTCAATGGGTGGGCCTGAATGTTGTTCTGGAGCAGTATATAGGTTTGCATAATATTGTTCCAACAATCGTACTACCTTCTCTGAGTTATTCGTTTGTTTGCCCTCTGTGTCCCGTAATGTTGGGATAAACCTATTTCCTCCCCAGGTTTTGTTAAGGCGAGCTAACAGTTTCCCGGATTTATTACCATGTTTGTGAAAGGAGTAAGATCTATGAAAGAGTTGTTTCTTTGTTTTCTCATGGATCATCGTGTTGAGGGCTGCCAAAGAGGCCAGCATAACCTCCTTGGTCTCTTTCGAGGGGTGAGCTATGTGTGCCCGCTTCGCAGCTCGATATGTGTTTTCTAGGTGTTTCACTCCTCTTGCCAATCGCCTCGAACGGGCACACATATAGGCAATTATATCCCCGCGAATCACCACTTTGGAAGTCTCCCAGAACAACCTAGCTTATTGCACATGACCCCCATTTGTGTCTAGGAAGTGAGACCATCTTTGTTTCAGATAATCCTGAAAGGCCGTATCATCTGCCAGATATCCGGGGTACCTCCAGACATGATGACGCAACTTAGTTGCCCCCACCTCCAGTTCAATCCAAATCATTGCATGATCTGAGACCTCCATCTCTCCAATTTCTGCACGTGGCACTTGGGAGAACAGAGCTGGGGATATCAATATATAGTCTATTCTCGACCATGAACCATGTGCTCTTGACAAGTGTGTGTAGTCTTTAGATGTAGGATGCGTTAACCGCCAGGGGTCTATGAGGTCTAGGGCAGTACTCAAATATCCCAACCCTTTACCTGTCCCAAACGCTGAGCTTGCTGTCGGGCCCGAGCGGTCTTGTAACCCATCCATGACTTGATTAAAGTCCCCTGCCACTATCCATGGGGTGTGCCCATATTGGATTCCTAACCGAACTAAATGTTGGAAAAAAGAATGATCGTATACATTCAGCCATAGACGTTGAGCAGAAAAACTTCCTGCCCCATTATGTTTAGTTGTAAGAGTATGTATCTGCCATCCCTATCTTTACAAATTAACTTTGAGGTGCATTGCAGGCGTTTGTGTATTAGAATTGCTACTCCTCCTCTTTTACTTCCAGAGGAAGCAAAATGACATTCACCCACCCAGCGCTGTTTAAGCTTTTGATGTTCTGCGTCCGTTAATTTGGTTTCTTGAAGGCATGCTATCCCAGCGTGGTGGCGCTGCAACACTGTCAAGATTTTTGTACGTTTTATTGGGGAGGAGATACCAGATACGTTCCATGATATCAACCGGGGGGGTGGTGGTTTAGCCATAATCCCAGCCAACCCATTTGCACAAAATAGATAGTTTTTGTACTCTTAAGGCTCCCGGGCGCCCAGCCTTCACCCAGAAGCCCTGTTTTTGTAACAGAAGTGGCGTATGAACATTTCTCAGTAGACACACATTCTTGTCTACCCCGGCACAGCAACAGAGCTCACCTAAGTTATGCACTCTCCAAGACCCTCGCAGTGTAGGCGGCACCAGCTCTGTCCAACTGAACTCCACAATCCAATCTAGATAGTGCCCAATTTTGTGTCTTTCCCCTTCTCCCTCCCCCCCCCCCACACTACAGATCCTTTCCCACCCCCTCCCCTCCCTCCCACTTCTCCTCCTCCCCCCAAACCTTGCCCAGCCCTCATCCCTACACTATTCCCCATATAACTGAACCTAGGCCTACTTCACCAGACGCAACCTCTGGTGAAGTAGGCCTAGGTTCGGTTATATGGGGAATAGTGTAGGGATGAGGGTTGGGTCAATGGGTGCCAGTAAAGCCTCGCTCTCAGTCAAACATAGTTAACATGAAACAGTATTCGAACCTTCCTCCGCCCTCTCCAACCACTCGGCAATCTGGGCAGCAGACCCCTCCTCCCCGGGCCCCCACGCCTCCGGTATAACCCGGTAGGCACACAGTGCGCCCGAGAGGAGCAAGTGTCTCTGGTTTACACCTGTTAGTGTTCTAGTCTTGGCCTTGTCTCGCCATCCTCTGAGTGCCTCCAGTCTCAAATATTGTGCCAATTCTCCAGAGAAAGCCCGAGTGTTTAAACCAGTTTTCCAACTACTCAACAAAGTTCCAACAGTAACTCGTCATTCTCGACTGGTGTAATCCAACCGGCTTTTATGCGTTCATCAACATGTCATCACGAAACCGCAGCTGAAGTGCACTATTCAATCCGCTGGTCCCATAGCTTGCTTATTCAGCCACTCTGCGGCTGCCTCTGGTTTGGTGAAAGCTTTCCAAACACCATTCTCCATGATTTTTAGAGTAGCTGGATATTGTAACATAAATCTGTACTTCTTATCCACCAGGCGGGTACAGACTGTCGAGAACGCCCGCCGCTGTGCCGCCAGGGCCGCCGAGTAATCTTGGAAAATACGAATGAGGGCGCCATCATATTTAATGGTATCTCTGCAACCTTTGTATGTTCGTAAGATGGCTGCCTTTTGCGAGTAGTCATGGAATTTTGCGATGACAACCCTAGGGCGCGGCTCCCTCACTGGCCTAGGGCCCACTCGGTGAACTCGTTCAAGTCGGATCGGCCTCCCCTCTCCCGCTTCAGGAAAGGTCGCCTGTAGCCAGGTTTCTAGTGTGGATTTTAAGTTGGCGTCTGACAAAGATTCTGCAAAGCCCACAAAACGAAGGTTGTCCCGCCTGGAGCGGTTCTCCAAATCTTCCATTCTTTCTGCATAGTCATGTACCAGGCGGGACAATCGCTCCAGCTCGCCGGCGTGTTCTTGGTGCCCCTCCTCCACCTCAGCCACTCGGGCCTCCAACTCACCCGTGCATCGTGAAAGTTCTGAAGTCACCGCTGTTATTCCCGCTATTTGCGCTGATAATTGGTCGAATTGAGGAGCTAAGGCCCGCACAACCGCTTCCGTGAGTTCCGGGATGAGCGCCTCCGTGTTCGGGCGGGGAGGAGAAGGTGCCGGCGAAACCGTCGCCATATTGGCTTCGCTAACCCTTGCTTTGTCCTCCTTTTTTTTTCCCAGTTTTCGCCGCTTGAGCCATCAAGGATCTCGTGATATATTTGTCCATGCGCTAAGGAAGATGTTATTGTGCAGTGGGAGCTATTCCCAAGAGTGGAGACAGCCGAAAAACTTGAATTTCGAGCGAGGCTCTGAGCAGCTAGAATGAGACACGTCCTCTGCCGCTCACTGCATCACGTGACCCCCTGTGCTACTTTATGTATATACCTGACCTTGATTTGTATCTGCCATTTTCAGGGCACAAACCGTAGAAGTCTGCCCAGCACTAGCCTCGCCTCCCAACCACTAGTCCCGCCTCCCCCACCGGCTCTGCCACCCAATCTCTGCTAAGCTTCCAAGGACCCACGCATTTTAAATTCCGTTACCGTTTTCCTCTCCACCACCTCCCGTGGGAGGACATTCAAAGTATCCACCACTCTCTCCGTGAAAAAATACTTCCTGACATTTTTCTTGAGTCTGCCCCCCTTCAATCTCATTTCATGTCCTCTAGTTCTACCGCCTTCCCATCTACGGAAAAGGTTCATCTGCGAATTTATACTTTTCAAATATTCGAACGTCTGTATCATATCACCCCTGTTTCTCCTTTCCTCCAGGGTATATGTTCAGGTCAGCAAGTCTCTCCTCATACATCTTGTAACGCAAATCCCATACCATTCTTGTAGCTTTTCTTTGCACCGCTTCAATTCTTTTTACATCCTTAGCAAGATACGGCCTCCAAAACTGAACACAATACTCCAGGTGGGGCCTCACCAACAACTTATACAGAGGCATCAACACCTCCTTTCTTTTGCTGGTCACACCTCTCTCTATACAGCCTAGCAACCTTCTAGCTATGGCCACCGCCTTGTCACACTGTTTCGTTGCCTTCAGATCCTCAGATACTGTCACCCCAAGATCCCTCTCCTCGTCCGTACATATCAGACTCTCACCGCCTAACACATACGTCTCCCGTGGATTTCTACTAAGTGCATCACTTTGCATTTCTTCGTATTGAATTTTAATTACAAAACGTTAGACCATTCTTCTAGCTTCTGCAGATCCTTTTTCATGTTTTCCATTCCCTCCTGGGTGTCCACTCTGTTACAAATTTTAGTATCATCCGAAAAGGGCAAACTTTTCCTTCTAACCCTTTGGCAATATCACTCACAAATATATTGAACAGAATCGGCCCCAGCACCGATCCCTGAGGCACTCCACTACTCACCTTTCCCTCATCCGAGCAAATTCCATTTAGCACCACCCTCTGGCGTCTGTCCGTCAACCAGTTCACCACGTTGGGTCCTATCTTCAGCCTGTCCAGTTTATTCAAGAGCCTCCTGAGGGGAACTGTGTCAAAAGCTTTCCTGAAATCAAGTAGATAACATCTATAGCACATCCATGATTCAATTCTCCGGTCACCCAGTCAAAAAATTCAATGAGATTCGTTTGGCACGATTTACCTTAAATCTACAAGCTTTTATTGTGGGCCCCTCCCATGGTCTTTTGATCTTGGGACCATTTTCCTATGGTTGAAACAAAAGGATAAAGACCTGTTTTGCATGCAAGATCACTGTGAACCAGAAGACCTTCCAAGCCTATATCACCTCACATCCCTGAAATGTGTTCAAGCTTGCAATGCAGCACTTCTGGGTCTGTCTTCCAGCAGCATCTGCAGTCATGCCTCTCTGACAACTTTGACAATCATTTCTAAATGGTCACCAAAACAGTAAGTCCTCTCTATAAGAGAATCTCCTGAGACGCATCTTGAGATGTATCAGCTGACCAATTAAGCAATCACAAGAACCTCCTGGCATAAACAGACTGCCACAGACTTGGCAAAGTTCTGATAAGATCATACAAGGCATCAGCAACAAAGGCAATCCCAGGTGGGCCATTTCTCTACTGTCTTTGTCCTCCAGCATGTCCCCTGCCCATTGAATCCAGTATAAATTGCCACCTGAAGACCTATAGTTGCCACTTCAAAGGCCTGCTTCAGTACAGACTAAATTACAATCTTGAATGTCCTTTGCAGCACTGTGATGATAGTCTTCTTGGTGATTGTCGTCAAAGTATCCACCTTCAGCAACCAACTTATTCTTCTCAGGAAGAAGATTTTACTTATCCATGGCTCTTCCAATGCGAAGGCCTGCTTCCAGTGCATCCCACTCTGCTATGAGTTTGAATGGTTTGATGAATCGGAAATGCTTTAACAGGCTTATAAATCCCCTCAAGGATGGGAATCTCCAGAAGTATCAGGCTCTTGTGCTGTAGGTTCCACAATACTGAAGTCTTCCAAATCTTGGGAAATCATCCCCCTAACTTTTTCCTCTTAAAAATCTGTACAACTGTGGGGTCATTTCCATTCACCACCAAAATCTCTCCCTCCTCTAAGGGATCAATTAAGCAATGTCCTTTCTCTGACTCACTCATAATAATGCAGTGATTTGCTGCAACATTCCTAGAAATCAGAGCTAAAACCTCAGAGTCATTAGTCAAATCCATTCTTGGCCTTTAAACCAAAGAAAGGACATCTAAAAATCCTGCACAGTCTACGAGTGCTTAAGAAACCAGAAACCTTTGTGACTAACATACAGGGAATGCTTTATGGAAGAGGACGACAAATTCGGGAGAAAACCCACAGACTTGCTGCTGTTCCCATGAAGCCCTCTCTGCAACATGGAGAATAGGCTGCTCAGCAACTAAGTGAGAGACCTTCCTGGAGGTCCAAGGTGAAGTATTTGGTCCCTGCACAACCAGTGTCCCTGTGGAGAAAACCTGCCTTAGCTGCCAAGGGTGCAGAAGCGATATGCTTTACAGAAACATACCCTCTGGAATACTCTGGTACTGGGCTGGACTGTTTCAAATCTGTAGCAGCAGCAGGCACTACACTGCCCCGAAGCACTGCTCCATCTAGCCCCAACAGTGCTACACTGGGTCAGATGGAGTTTCCGTTATGGCCTCAATTTATAACAGAATTGGAGCTTCCTTTTTGATGGTTCCCTCCTCCCCAACACAGCCCGTGTGGCCTAACAAAGAGCAGAACAGAGTGTGGGAAGGCAGCCAAGCCATTCCTGGCTTGAAAGACAGCAAGGGCACAAAGCAGCAGCTATGCCCAGAGCACCTGAAACTCTTTAAGCTGGACACAAAGCATGTCAAGGCATCCCTCACTGCTCTGTGAATATTGAAATAGCGGCAGTAAAAAGTCTGGTGCTGTCCCAGCACCCTAAACCAAAATTTTGAATACACCATGAGGTACAATGATTCAATCCCAGGGAGTGGTGGTGGTGGTGGGGGGGGGGGGGGGGGAGATTCAGAAATTCCCTCATCATTAAACATCCTCAGGTGCCTAAGAATACCTCTGAGGTTCTGTGTGGGAAAATGCAAGCCATATACACAGAAATAATTAGTTTTCTCCTTTCTTTCCTACTGGAACTGTAGTTCAAGACTGTTGACATTTATTATTGAACACTGCCTTGATTGTTCACCTCTATATATAAACTGTGTTTGTTTTTTTTAAGAAAATGAGGGGACCAAACTAACCCCTGATGTGTGTGGCTGGTAAAACAAGGGAAGGACTTGGATTATTCCAGGGATCTCCCTGAGGTGAAGAACCCAGTTCTTCTTTGTCCACGTCAACATTAGAGTGACCAGCTCTAGCTGGGCCCAGGAGCTACCTCAGCAGCCTAGTCCAGAGCTACACAGAATGCTTGTTACCTGCTGGAAATGGAGAATATTGTTAAGCTGTGGCTGCATGGCTCCTCTAACAAAGCAGG
This sequence comes from Microcaecilia unicolor, assembly GCF_901765095.1. NCBI lineage: Eukaryota > Metazoa > Chordata > Amphibia > Gymnophiona > Siphonopidae > Microcaecilia > Microcaecilia unicolor. The sequence goes on from NC_044034.1 coordinate 343,034,232, forward strand.
GCTCACAGCTCTTCTGCTGACTGACAGGAATAGCCCATACATTCTGGACCAATCTGGTTAGGATGAAAAGGAAAAGGGTCTCTTTTACCAAACCCCACTAGTGATTCCCGGCCCAGTAATGCCAACGAAGGCCATTCACTTTCAGTGGACTTCATTGGCATTGCTGCATGGGACTTACTGAGGCTTAATCTAAAGACCCTAATTTTAAATCATATGAACAGACCAAGTGCATGCACCATACCTTAAGCGTTTGCATTGTGGCTCCTCGAAAAGCTACCGGGGAGAGTAGAGTCGGTGGGAGTCCTGCTTGAGGTCCTGTAGCTGCCACTAAACTCTTGCAGTTTATTAAGAAATTCAGCAACGTAAATGTGTTTGTGCCCTTCACCAGTACAAGTGACTCTGGCTTATGATCTAATTTCACTTCATTTTTTTCTTTACGACTGTTTCTTTTTAAGTTAAGGCACAACACAAAACTTAGAACTTACACAAAACACCCCAGATATTATACAAAAAAGTAGTGATTTCTCATTTAAACATCAGAAAAAGCAAAGTTACCTACAACAGGCGTTCTCTGTGGACAGCAAGATAAATCAATCAGCCACACACAACCAGAAAAAGGTCAGCTCAGATCTGCTCTCTCCGAGTTCAGAAAGCCTGGAAACCTCTCTGAGCTCATGCAACTGCTCCTGTGTCCACTACTCCCCTCCCCGCTCCCCCCTGTCTGCTGTATAGCTGTAAACTGCTTCAACAGTAAAGTGGCTGCAGTGACACCTTTACTAAAATCTTTGCATTGGTTGCCAATTAAATACTGACTTGGATTTAAATTATTATTGCTTTTGGAAAAGGCTTTGAGTAATGAAGTTATGCTCTCTCTAGCTTCACTGTTGAGCATATATTGACCTTCACAATCATTATGATTTGCAAATCAATGCTTGATGGTTGCTGCAAACTTACAGTATAGTATGCCCAGATATATGAATCTAGAGCACTAATATTTTCTGTTGCAGTACCTTTACTGTTAAATGTTTTGCCAACATATCTAAGAAAGAAGGCATTGGATTATAGAAAGCATTTAAAAATGTTTTTGTTTCAGCAAGCGTTCTACAGTAGTGATGATTAGTAGTAGAATTATGTTGTTAATATAGTCATGGTAAGCTACTGTGTTCCATTGTACAGATGATGAAATGAGAAAAGGAATGACCCTTGTTAGAAGTTAATGCTGATATAGCTGGCTACTCTTTTCTTGTGTTTTTTGAAAATTTGTTTTTATCATTTATAGTCCCAAATGAAAGTGTATGCTTTGAACAGTTGGAAGAGTGGACTATAAGTTTTCAATAATAAAACATAATAACGACAATCATCATGAGCAGTGTGAGGGAATCCGACCCCCACCGCTGCACTGAATTACCAGCCTCTACTGGACAGGACAGGCCCATGCGAGAACTACTGGGCTCTACTCTTTTCTTTTTATTAAATGAAAACCCAGGTGCTTGCTGCTGCCTGCCATTCTAGCAGGCTCTCAAGGTTCTCCTCCCCCTCATGGAAGGAAAGCAGAGGCACAAACCTGTTCTATCCTGTGGATGCAACTCCAAAGTAGCTTGGGGAGAGGGACCAGGTCAACCCAAAGGAGCGTTTCTCTTGATTTTTTGTTTTAATTAAACCTATTCCACTCCTTTATTTCCTTTTAAATAGGAGTCCCAAAAACATCTCTACCTACTCCAACCAGTCCTAGACTGCACAGGATCCCATGTCTACCATCTGCTGGAGACTGAGAACTACTGGCAGGCTTCGACTGCAAGGATATTTATAGCATTGTCTGAAAGCCAATAGTTCTTCATCTCCATCTGGTGCTAGGAATACATATACCCACACATCAGGACTGGTTGGAGCGATGCCAAGGAATTCATTTTTAGTTTACAGCACCTTCCAAACCTTATTTTACCAGACTTGCTTCAACCTACTACAGCAATAGCAGTTACAAGGATTACTAATCAACATTCAGACTACTACTACCTATATGTGGTTGACTATATATCCTGCTTGCCTATGGAGAAAGCAAGGTTACTCACCTGTAACAGGGATTCTCATTGGACACTAAGATCAGTACACATTCACTCTTACCTCTACCTTCTGGCTGAAACCATCTGAAACAGACCAGTGACAGAAGCAGGAAAACTTGAACATACTGAGAAAGATGTCTAGGATTTTCTAGGTTCTGGAAGATCAGATGTGACTCGCCACTGTCAAGAGGACTTCTACTGTTTGTGGCTGATTATTCTGCTGTCCATGGAGAAACCCCATTATACCTTAAGTAATGTCAGTGTCTGCTTAATTCTGTTTCCTAGCAAATAATTCTCTGGCTTTCCTCTCACTTATTCACAAGTGGAGATCCTCTGTACTAACCCATTCTTACCTTCAATTCTGTTGTACATTTTAATTCTATTACCTACACTGGGAAGTTGCTAAATACATCCACTAATTTGTGGGTGAATATTACTCATCTACTTCCTTCTTCCTATCAGAAGTTGCAAAATTGTGATGTCTTGTTTTAGCACATTCTTTCCCCTAAAACAAGGTTTGCTTCGTTTGAATTTATCCATTAGAGGTATTTGAATGATCCATCATAGTCCCCCTGTTTCTTGGAGGAGAGGGGACCATGTTACACGTGATCTCTTATGTATTTTACTTTATACCTCAAAACCCTAAACAAGAGGTGAAGTATATATTAAACAATCACAAAATAAACTTCACTAAATATGTGTACAGTGTTGTAAATAATTCAATTCCATTTCAAACACATACTTTTCATCAACTCATATCTAATTTTTATATGGAGGAAAAAGTCTCAGAATTATACAGGTATCAAAAGTTTAATCTGCTGCAGTCTATCATTGGCTCAAAAAAACCTGCAAAATGTTTAATTATTTTTAATCGTTTTTCTTAATCAAAAATATATATGTATAAAACAAGGACTTAGCTTATTGCCTGTCACATAAACCCCGATGTTGGTGCTCAGTAAGATTTGATTCAACTCAGAAAGCACTTTGGAATTAAAGTAATTTACCCCCTGAAGCAGCGGTTGAGGAACATATGGCAGAGGCAATAAAAACTACTTAACATTTCTAAAGCGCTTCTAGGGTTACGCAGCGCTGTACAATTTAACATAAAGGACAGTCCCTGCTCAAAGAGCTTACAATCTAAAGGACAAGTGAACAGTCAGTCCGATAGGGGCAGTCAAATTGGGGCAGTCTGGAGTTCCTGAAAGGTGAGAGTTAGGTGCCAAAAGCAGCATTGAAGAGGTGGGCAGGGAGGGGGCTTGGCGTAAGGGCTCAGGAAGGTTGTTCCAGGCATAGGGTGAGGCGAGGCAGAATGAGCGGAGCCTGGAGTTGGCGGTGGTGGAGAAGGGTACTGAGAGGAGGGATTTGTCCTGTGAACGGAGATTTTGGGCGGGAACGTAAGGGGAGATGAGGGTAGAGAGGTAGTGAGGGGCAGCAGACTGAGTGCATTTGTAGGTAAGAAGGAGAAGCTTGAACTGAATGCGGTATCTGATTGGAAGCCAGTGAAGTGACCTGAGGAGAGGGGTGATATGAGTATATCGGTTCTGGCGGAATATAAGACATGCAGCAGAGTTCTGAACAGATTGAAGGGGGGATAGATGGCTAAGTGGGAGGCCGGTGAGGAGTAAGTTGCAGTAGTCAAGGCGAGAGGTATAAAATGGGCCCTGCTGCAGATAACTCGAGCTAAGCTTTAGTAAACAGGGGGGTATTTATTTAGATATCTATATTTTAAGAAAAACAATTAAATTAAAAATGTTGAGGTTTTTTTTGAGCTGATCGACAGCGGCAGGATAAACTTTTAAGATACCTGCAAATTCTGAGGTTTTTTTCCTCCGGATAAAAATTGGATATGAGAATTGATGAGAAGTACTGTATGTATGTTTGAAACAGAACAGAATTCTTTGCGACACTGTGCACATATTTAATGAAGTTTCTTTTGTGATTGTTTTACTTTATACCTTGCATCATTTGTACAGCCTTTCTTTGGACCATGTCCAACATATGTGCTTTAGGAGACTATGGCCCTCCAGAACTGGACAAGATATTCTAAAGGGCTAACCCACAACCCGTGCAGGAGACACTGTCACCTTTTTTATTGTTATGCTTCTTCCTTTGCACCTTAAAATCCCTTTAAGTCCAGGAAACTGCCTTTTCATCTTCCCCCCTCCCCTTGAGATCACACTCAGACACAAGGTCTCTCTCCTTAAGTCACTACACAGAAGAACTCATCCCCTACTGTATATTGCTCCCTTCTATTTTTTGCACCTTGAAATTAATGATTTTGTGCTTTTTTATACTGAATCTTACCTGCCAAGAACTTGAGCCATTTTAGATCAGCAATTTTAAAGGATACAGTTTAAGGGAAATTGTATCTGGCTTTTTAATTTTATCTCGAACTCCCATTTCTTCAAGCCAAGAAAAACCTTCCTCTTCATCACTTTCTATGTGCCTCCTATGAAAAGGGGGGGAAAAAGTTTAGTTTATATACAATAACCTATTAAGAAACTCATCTATTCAGAAAATACATGTTGGAGAATGAGGGATAATGTATACAGCACCCCAATACTCCCCAACTACAACTGTTATAACCCTAAAATATAACAATGTTTTTTTTTCTTGAAATGTGTTGAGTCTAAAATGTAACAATGTACTAGATCTCAATAGATCTTACTAGAGATAAGATCTGACTGACAGAACATATGTAAGTTTGGTCTGAACGTATCTTACTACTACTTATTTCTAAAGCGCTACTAGACGTACGCAGCGCTGTACACTTGAACATGAAGAGACAGTCCCTGCTCAACAGAGCTTACAATCTAATTAGGACAGACAAACAGGACAAACAAGAGATAAGGGAATATTAAAGTGAGGATGATAAAATAAGGGTTCTGAACAAGTGAATAAGGGTTAGGAGTTAAAAGCTGCATCAAAAAGGTGGGCTTTTAGCTTAGATTTGAAGACGGCCAGAGATGGAGCTTGACGTACCGGCTCAGGAAGTCTATACCAGGCATATGGTGCAGCAAGATAAAAGGAACGGAGTCTGGAGTTAGCAGTGGAGGAGAAGGGTGCAGATGAGAGAGATTTACCCAGTGAACGGAGTTCCCGGGGAGGAATGTAAGGAGAGATGAGAGTGGAGAGGTACTGAGGAGCTGCAGAGTGAATGCACTTATAGGTCAATAAGAGGAGTTTGAACTGTATGCAGAAACGGATAGGAAGCCAGTGAAGTGACTTGAGGATAGGGCTAATATGAGCATAACGACACTGGCGGAATATTAGTCGTGCAGCAGAATTTTGAACAGATTGAAGAGGAGATGGCTAATGTGCTAATTTTGCAATTACTACATCTTAGTAAAAATAGACCAGCATAGCGCACTCTACGGAAGATTCGGGACAGCACCCCAAAGAGAGGTGGTGCTGGAAAGTTTCCAAGAAGGGGGAAACCATTTGCCCAGGGTTCTTGAGGCCCCACTTAAAAGAGTATAATCTTATTTTGTGCTTCCCATATGAAAGATCATTTTAAATATTTGGCAATGTGGTATTACTTTACTAAATATTCCTTTGTACTAACATGTTGAAGGGATATATTTGTATTAGTACTCTAGATACAGGCAGGTTTTTTTGTGTAAATTAGGCATGAGTGTTTTATATTGAGAACAAAGAATGAGAACAATTTGGTAAATGACCTTAATACATAATTATAGAGGAAAAGACTTACAATGATAAATGCACTATATGCAAAAAATTTTATGGTTGTTAAAATTTTTTGTAGTAAAGTCTATTGGAAGTAAAAACGAGAGAATCCTCTTGTACACCAAACATTTATAGCAGTGTATGGAACCCCCCCCCCCCAAAAAAAAAAAAAAAAAAAAAAAAAAAGACAAACAGCCAAATTTAGATTGCACTGCAACTGTCAGACTAGCTGTGGAGAGATCAGGGTATTTTTACAGAGTACCTCTGAGGCCCTGTATAGTCTCGGGTGAGCTCTGACAGAGAAAAGAATCCTGAGACAGAATAACCCAGAGGTGGAGGACAATGGGGTGAGTCTTTTTACCACCCCCCCATCACAAAGGATCCAAGAAGTCTGCTAACCCTAAGGAAGCTCTGTCTTCAAGGTCTTTCTTAGCAGAGGAGTGCAACTTCTTCACTATTAATGGCCTTTCCTGAGAGGGTCTGGCAAATCAAGAGAGGCAGAAACACACTAAACTGAAAGGATAACAGGACTTGGTCTGGAGGAACATGGTCTAATAGAACAGAAACTAGTATGGCACAAAACAGTATTTATTATTGCATAAACCAGTGACCTGATGTTGCCAAGGTTTGGAAATTACCTGCCAACATAATGTCAGCATAGAAGTTAATACAAGTAACTGCAGAAACAAAGCTACATTAGGTCACTGGTTTATGCATATAATAAATACCTGTTTTACATCATATTGGTTCCTACTGTTTATGAGACTGGATTCCTCCAGACCTGGTCCTGTTATCCTTTCACCTTCTTATGAGGAACATTCTGAGCCTACAGTCAAAACGCCTGCCCTCAGGCTCTTCTTTAAGCAAAAGGCTTGGCGCATCAACAGTACAAATTTGGGGGGAACCCACCCCTGCTGCTTCCTGGCTCCTGTCCATGGCACTAAGCAGCTCAAACTACCCTGGAGCTCCGTAGTGGCTAACAGTGGAGAGCCTTCTCCCAAAGTGTTCTCCAGAGTAGCAGACTCCAAAATGGAAGCAGCAGATCCCACAAGAATTGGGGCCTATATTGAAAAGTGGGGCCATGACTTGCTTTGAGCCCACGTGACTCACTTGTCCACTATGTCAACTCCTACAGTCACGGCAACGGACTCCTGCCATACCACAGCATGTGTAGGCCACTTGACAGTATTTCTAAACAGTGGCTGCCACAGGCTGAACAGTGCTGGCTGTGCTTGACCTATGCAGTCTTGTACTCCGTGGCTCTACCAGCGTTTCCTGTCACACCAACTCCACTTAATCCTCCTATGCTTACTTAGAGAGTTTCACACTGGGACTCCATAAGTGACTCATTCCAAGCTACTTTTTTTTTTTTTAATGCTTGGTCTTGCTCCCAGATGCATGCACTGAAAGACAGCCCCCCACCCCCAAGTGTAGGGGAGGGGGACTGAGGCTCCAATAGAGAGGGCTCCAAAGAAGGCCCCTAAAGGGAGTAAAGGCATTGAATTAGGAGCTCTGGCAGGACAGTGTATACCCACACCCCCCCTGGACTGGCTTGGAGGGATGAGGAGGAAAGGCTCATCCCCTTCCCACTAAGAATGTGAACTCCCCAAATCTCTCTCCACCTCCTTAGGCCTGACCCCTCCAATTTGTTATTGTGTTCTCTCCAGCATATCTTGCCACCCTTCAGTTTATTGTTGTCCCCTTCCCCACCCCATATCTAGGCTATGTCTCCCCCCACAAGACTTAAACTCTGTCTCCTCCTTAATAGCTGTTTTTTCTTCACCTCCCCAGGCTTAGCTCCCTCCACTTCCTCTTCCCTTCGCTCCTAGCAGCAGCTGTTTTTCCTGGCTGCATTCTTCCTCTTCTGGCCTCAACTGCCTCTTCCAATCATGGGCCTGACTGTGACCCCCTAACTCCTCTTCAGGCTGCAGACTATCAAATTCTGTACAACATATGTAGAATTCTATGCAGGAGAATTCCGTGCAAATCCTGTCTTGTGCAGAATTCTCCCAAATGTACCTCGTGGGCCCCTGTGAACTTTTGGCTTCAACATTAGTCAGGTAGGTCTCTCTGAACAGATTATTCTCTCAGGAATACCACCCTCACTGGACATTAAAATGCCAATCACAGAACGCCTCTCCATTCACACTAGATACAAAAGAAAGGCTTTCCCTTTCCTGTTTCCAGTGTCTTTGGAGCTGAAGAGAACAGCTTTCCAGCCCTGTGAAGCTATAAAGTGAACAAGGGAAGGCAAACTCATAAGATACAACAAAAACCTTGAATATGATTTATTCTTAGTCCTTATCTTATTTGAGCACATACTCATCTCCATTGCCACTACAGTCCATTTCATGATACTTGGTAGTTTCAGGTTCAGAAGACTCAGATTCTTTTTGTTTCAAATTCCTATCACCATCTACCAATGGTAAACTAAATTCAATGCCTACAAAAGAAAGGTGGAACAGATGTTATCTTTCAAATCTGTGAGCCTTTGGCAATACAGTAATTACAGATTTATTTTTTTATTCCCGAACAGCAGTAGCAGCTTCACTTCTCAAAACATCAAATCACAAATTGCTTTGGTCTATTTCTCCAAAGGCTTTATCCTTGCACATTTTTTCCATCCTTTTCTCTTTTATTAAAAGTTGTGGGTTTTACTTTAAACTATGACATGTCCATTACCATAAAAAGTCCATTTGAAAATACTTTTCACTCTTCAAAAGGTTCAACTTTATTTAATATACTGCAAAATTATCAGGTATCTAAGTGGCTTACAATATAAAATTAAAAGGAGAAAGGAATAAACTATAAAAGAGTAAGGGAGAACCACAAAGGGAAGCTACGTTACAAATGGGAAACTTAGTTAATTACCTAATAATTTTCTTTCCTTTAGTCCATAAGGATCAGTCCAGACAAATGGGTTATGACCATCCGCCAGCAGGTAGAGATAGAGAACTCTAATGAGTTGTGCCACATAAGCTCCTGCGCTTAGAAACCAAGCCAGTTTTCGATAAAGCAGTGAGAGAGAGTAACTTCCAGAGAAAAAAAAAAATCCCTCTAGCCTCTAGATAAAGAACTATGAAATCAAGGGCTAAACTCAAGCTTTAGAAATAAAGGAATCAGAATAATACAAACACCTGAAATTACACAGAACCCGGAAAAACAGAAATCATCACAGAAGGGTGGGCTCTGGACTGATCCTTTGGGACTACAGGAAAGAAAATTATCTGGTAATTAACTATTTTTTCCTTTTATTACGTCCCAAGCATCAGTCCAGACAAATGGGATGTACAAAAGCAATCCTGAAGAAGGGAGGGACTGCGATATCCCTGTAGAGAGAACTGTGGCCCCAAAGGACGCATCTGCTCGAGCAGACACATCCAAACGGTAATGCTTAACAAAGGAATGAGAAGAAGACCATGTCACTGACCAACAGATGTCTGCCAACAAAATTGCCCTAGACTGTGCCAAAGACCTGGTAGAATGAGCCTCGACATGCTTGGGAGCAGATCTACCCCTCAGAATGTAAGCCAAATAAATAGCTTCCTTAAGTCATCGAGCCACTGTCGCTCTGGAGGCTGGCAAACCGTTCTAGGATCCCGCAAAGAAGACAAAAAGATGATCAGACTGCCTGAAATTGGTGGTGGTGGTAAGATAGCGCATAAGGAAGTACTTCATATCCAACAGTCGCATGGAAGCATATTCTGTAGAATAGACCTCCCTGGAAAAAGGAAGAAACATTGTGTCTCCTTTTCATGTCAGACTTTCGTTGGCAAAAAGGACTGAACTGTCAGAAAAGTGGAGAAAGGGATTGCTGCAAGAGAACTTGAAGCTCTGAAACTCTCCGTGCAGACAAAATGGCAACTAAAAATACTGCCTTTAAAGTAAGATCTTAGATAGTTGCCAAATGAAGGGGCTGACTGAAGCGCTTTAAGAACCATTTGAAGATTCCACTGAGGACAATTATTGCGGAGAGGGGGACACCGATGAGTGAATCCCTTGAGGAATTGCACTATATCAGGGTGAGCAGCCAATGAGGCATTCTGTATCTTGCCTCTATGACACACCAACGCTGCCACCTGAATCTTGAGCAAATTGAGAGCCAAGCCTTTTTTGAATACTTTTTGAAGGAAGGATAAAATTTGAGACAAGGAAGCACAAAATGGAAAAATACTATTCTGTGCAGTCCAGCTCTCAAAGGTTCTCCACACTCTAGCATAAGAAGTGGTGGATCACTTTTGGGCTTGCAGCAAGGTAGTAATAACATTCTCTGCGTAACCCTTCTTTAATCGCACCCTCTCAAGAGCTAGGCCATAAGACCGAAGCAGGAGGGATCCTCAATAAGTATTGGACCTTGGTGCAATAGACTGTGGAGGATGAGTGAACCGAGGAGCAATTTGAAGATGGATGAGGTCTGCATACCAAGGACGTCTCAGCCAGTCCAGAGCTACAAGAATGACCTTCCCGGGATGACGTGCAATCCTGTGCAACATCCTTACCACGAGAGACCGTGGAGGAGACACGTAAAGGAGGCTGCATCTATTCTTAGGGAGTCTCTCCCTGAAGCGGCTGCAGAATCTGTGTACTTTCACATTGAGTCTGGATGCCATGAGGTCAAGAACCGGAAGGTCCCACTTTGTGGAAATGAGGCGAAACGCAGTCTTTGACAGTTTCCATTCCCTCGGGTCCAGAGACACTCCGCTGAGGAAATCCTTTTGCCAGTTTAGTGAACCCGCTATGTGAGATGCTGAAACTGGAATGTTCAATTCCACCCTCTGAAAAAGAAGACGTGCCTCCTGGGCTAGAGATACACTCTTTGTTCCTCATCTGTTGATGTACACGGATGTGACATTCTCCGAGAGCACACGCACCGGCCTCCTGTAAAGAAGAGGCGCAAAGGCTAGCAGAGCTTTCCGGACAGCTCGAATTTCCAATCTGTTGATGGACCAGGAAGCCTCTACTCTAGATCAGCAGCCCTGTGCAGAATGGTGGAGATAATGGGTTATCCCATCTGAAGAGACTGTCATCGGAGGTGAGAACACACCAACTGGGAGTCTATAAAGGCAACCCCGCCTGAGTGTGTGCAGGGAGAAGCCACCAAGTCAGACTCCGTCTAGCTTGAGGTGTCCAAGGCACAAGCTGGTCATAAGTCCCCGAGACCACTGGCTCAACAGGGACAACTGTAGGGGACGCATGTGGAACTTTGCCCAAGGCAGAACATCCAAAGTTGCCGCCCTAGAACCTGAACATAACCTACGCCCGTGGAAAAGGAGAGAGAAGCCTAAGAATTTGATGTTTGAGCTTGAGCTGATGATGCTGAGGCAAGAAACCTTCCATGCCTAGGTACTGAAGCACACTCCCAGAAACTCCAGGGTCTGGGCGAGGGTGAGATGAGACTTGCTGTAATTCACCACCCAACCCAGCACAGAAAGAAGAGACAAAACTGTCTGTGTACTGCGAAGGCTCTCCTGATAGGAAGGTGCCCGAATTAGCCAAACATACGTGTAAGGATGTACCTGTATCCCTTGCCGCAGAAGAAAGGCTGTCACCGCCACCATAATTTTTTGAACATGGTTGAGATGCAACGGCGAGGCCAAAAGGCATGGCCTTGAATTGAAAATGATCTCCGAGGATCGCAAACTGGAGAAATGTCCTGTGAGGAGACCAAATTGGGATTTGAAAATAAGCCTCCATGAGGTCCGAGGTGAGAAACACGCCTGGTTGGACCGAGGCTATGTCAGAATGAAGAGTCTCCATGTGGAACAGCAGCACTCAGCACAGACTTGTTCACCCATATGAGATCCAGAGCAGGGTGAAAAAAGGTCTTCTTTCTTTGGGACAACAAAATAGAAGGAATAATCGACCCATGCCCCTCTCTGCTGGAAGAATGGGCTGAATGGCCCCCAGTTGCCTTAAAGATGCTAAGGTAGGTAGCACTGCCCGACTCTTTGCAGAGCTTCCACAAGATCTGCGAGTGGTTTTGAAAATTCTAGCTTGTAGCCATAGAGCATGATATCAAGGACCCACTGGTCTGCAGTAATGGCTGGTCCACTCCTTGTGAAAGAGGGAAAGACGTGCGCCTATGTCTACGTACAAGGAGTGAACCTTGACCCCATCATTGCTAGGGCTGTGAAGAGGGAGAGGTTCTTCAGGAAGCAGAAATGGCTTCTTGCCTCCTTGTCTGGTAGCCACTGCATCTTGGAATCTCCCAGGTCTTTAACAATCATCTCCAAATCTACATCAAAGAGTAGTTTCACTCAAAAGGGCAACTTTGCCAAACAAGATTTGGATGCTAAATCAACGGCTCAATGCCTCAACTATAGCCAGTGTCATGCTGAAATGGCCGAGGCTATACCCTTAGCTGACACTTGGAGAATATCATGAACAGTGTTTGACAAATAGGACAAACCCACCTCTAGGACAGGTGGAAAGGTCTGGAGGCGAGTCCAACGTAGACAATTGTTGAATCCACAATAAAGCAGCCCTGGCTACAAAAGAAAAATAAATTGCTGCCTGAGAATTTAACGCAGCTAGTTGAAAGGAAGCCTCAAGCATATCCTTTAATGCAGTGCCGCCTTCAACAGGGATAGTGGTACGTTTAGTAACTGCCGTAATAAGGGCATCCACCTTAGGCAGAGCAAACTGCTCTAAATCAGACAGCAGAAGGGGATATAATTTGGACATAGTGTGAACCACCCGGAGGTTAGAATCAGGGGTCTCCAGTGAGCTACAATAAGCTCCTGCATAGCCTCATGAATATGGAAAGATATAGGAGGTCTCTTAGTACCAGACATAAATAGATGGAGCAGGACCAGAGGACTGGAGAAGATGGGAAGAAATGTTTAAAGCCTCCATAAATTTTGTGATCAACAGACGAAACTGCTCTCAAAAACAGCCTAGTTACAGTAGGATCACCACCCCCGTCTGCCTCTGAAATGTCCAAGTCAGGGCCATCAGCTGAACTACAACAGTCAGAATAGACAGATAAAAGCTCCGCGTCCTGAGGAGGAACATTCTCCAAAACAAAGTTTTTGTTTCTTAAGAAGTTGCTCCTCAAAAGCAACGTGAGAGGAAGGAGAGGCAGCTTGAACAGACTTTAATAAAAGGCCTGATGTAATAAAAACAAATTCAGGTGAAAACGGGGACATGACAACAGGTGAGGAACCCGCTGACAAAATGGCTGCCAAAGCCTCAAGGAGCACAGGAGCCGCTGGCGCTGAGCGGGACTGGATTGAACTCCCAGAGACTGAGCACTAATGACCAAAGTAGGCAAAAGTGGCATGTCCACAAAAGTAAAGCAAAGCATGCAGAAACCGGTAGCTGAGAGCTTACCCCCGCAGCATGCACATGACTTAATAGTTCAGACGTAGAGAATAATAAATATACTCACAGAAAACAGCCAGTCTCTTGACCTTCAAGATACTGAAGCCCCACAATATTCCCAAACATAAGTGCTCTCAAAAAGAACCACAGCGACTTTTTTTTTTAAGAGAAGGAAAGTCCGCGATAAAGAGGTAGAAAGTGGCAACGGAAGGAGCAGGAAGGTACCTAGACCACTAGGTTTACACCTGAGGCACAGAATATTCTCAACCCCAAACTCAACTGAACCTGCAAGCACGACAAGAGGCCACATAGAAGCCACCACAGCGCAGAGGAGCTGCTATCCTGTCTGCTGGAGAGTACTCTGAGTTGTCCCTCATAAGCTCCTGCGCTTAGCAACCAAGCCAGTATTCTCCATCTCCACCTGCTTGCGGGTGGTCATAACCCATTTGTCTGGACTAATCCATGGGACGTAATGGAAATTTATAATATAAGGAAGGGGATAAGGAGGAAATCGTTAAGCCATAAACAGAGACATATGGGGGTGTGGAGAGAGTAACAGAAGCAAGCACAAAAGTGAGGTACCATCTTCTATTCTGCATTTAAAAATGTGCACACAACAGTACTCTGCCAGCACAATTTCCAATTTGGAGCCACAAGGTAATACCTTGATTTTCACCTCTAGAATGAAATTTAAAAGAGTATACAGAGAATCTTATTGACTACTGTTCTAATACTAACACATGACCAATTGAAGTTTTAACAAAAAGGTTAGGTTACCTTCCTTTCTCATGGCTTCTCTTAAACCTCTGGTTGTAGGCGATACAACAGCTGTAACAACATCACTTCCAGCGATTCCAGGTGCACGAAACAGGATGGTGAACTGATAGGTACAGATATAAAAATAGGGGCACAGCTTGGTCTTCACCAGATTATACAGCGAGGTAAAACTGAGAGCCCTGCAGGTAATGAAAAACTATTTTAAACTAAAATTCAGCACAAATCTAATGTATTTTCACCATTCCCCTTCACAAGAAATCTGCAGTACGTTGATACACTCCATTAATTACGGATATTATTTGGTGAAATTACAGAATAACTACACAAAGATATTCTGTAATTATGTTTGGCAAAAGTAAGCACAAACACAAATGAAATGATCTACTCACCATTCACTCATTAAGATTTGCTGCAATGCTTCGTCATAGGACCATGGGTTTGTCTTTCCAGTCATTTTCCTATCTGCTCCAATACGCGGGAACAGCTGCAGCCAAGGGAATGAAGGATGAAGCCAGTATACCAGACTCTGCTGAAACGCACATCGAAGTTCAGTTGACGATTTTGGCTCCTACATCAAAAATGAAAAGTAGGTATTACAATTTCCTGAAAGAACATTCCATTTTCAAGGTTGTTTAGAGAAAAGTGGAGCCAAACTCAGTGTGAACAGATGCAGACAAACAAAACTAACATATAAGGTGACATGCAGCTCTAATATGTGTGTACTTGTACTACATCTTCTCCAGGCCAGAATATATACACAATCTTGAGAAACAGCAAATCATTCATGCAAATATTCAATAAGGTCATTCTACACATTCTATTCTCCTCTCACACAGGTTGGAAATTCTAACCCTTACAACTCTGTTTCCAATGGAATGAAATATTTTGTAGGAATGAGAGATTAAACTATTGCATCTTATTTTCATGTTCGCTCTTTAGTCCCATGAGACCATGGTTTATCCACAGCTTTCTTCACACTTGCTCGTCAAGCCTCTATCTCACCAATCAGAAATTTACATCATCTTTAAGCTGATTAGCTTAAATAAATTAGCTCCAATATTACATAAGCTTCCTCCTCTATCATCTGTCTAGCTGTTTGGCAACTATTTACTACCAACAGAGATAGAAATTGAGAAATTAGGCCTGACCTGCCAATTTGCTTTTCTTGAGTCCTTCCAGACACATGGGTTTATGCCCTCTATAACAGATGGGAGAAAAAAAACTGGGTGTCCTGGGCATTCGGCAGAGATGCAATATTTCCATATCAAAGACAATAAATCCTCTCTCAAACAAATTGTCACAAGAAAAACTGCCTTCAGCATCAAATCTTCAAATAGTTCGCCCCTGCCAATGGCTGAAGTGTCCCCAGTGCTTCCAGAACCAGGTTAAGGTCCCAAGAAGGAACCAGAGGATGCCAATGATATAGGTGCTTAACTAAGAAAATGCCTCACATCTATAATGAGTCACAAAGGTGTGCCATTGCACTCTGCTCCTGTAGCAACCAACGGGCACTATCTAGATCCCATGAGAATTTAGGGTCAAGCCTTTTTCCTATCTGTCCTACAAGGACACTGAAATACCTACCTGTACCTTGCCTTGAGCTACCACTGAAAAGGGTGTGAACAAAATCCAAATTAATAAATAAGTCAAGAGTCATTGGGATGCTTGCTGAGAAATGGACATCCCCCCACTTCCTGCCCCTCTCCTGGTGCCAGGCCTCAAACAATCTCCATACATAGACCCTACGCTAATGAGATTTAACTATTTTCTGGCCTGCAACAAGGTGGAAATAGCTCTATAACTATTCCCTGTTAAGAGGCAGACCATTAAAAAATAGAGATGAATCTGGAACGTGTAACAGGCTCTGACAAGGAGGAGCAGAGATATGTTTTCACCTGCAACCTCACATATGCTAGTATCTTCAAGGCCAGTCTGCAGCTATCAGGATCACAGACGTGGAGTGGCCCTCTATGTTTGGAGGCTCTTTTTAAAAATTCATCAAAAGCTTGGAAGCTTCACTGCGTAGTAGAACAGAAAGCCAGCTTGTATAAAATGTTTGTACGTTTGGGTAGATTGCCAGGTGTCCTTGACCTGGATTGGCCACAGTCGGGGACAGGATGCTGGGCTCGATGGACCTTTGGTCTTTTCCCAGTATGGCAATACTTATGTACAGGCTGTTCCTGCTATTGATCCCTGAACTAGAGCGTGAGGAGTAAAGAAGAGTCTGACATGCAAGTGTCACCTGCTGAAATATTAACTCAACAGAGAAGAGCAGCACAAGCTGTGTCATGCCTGAAAGCAGATACATAGTTTTCATGAATTTTCCCATTTCTCTGAGAGAGAGAGAGAGAGAGAGACACACAGCATGCTTTACTTATATTTTTTATTTTAATGCAAAGCACTAATATAAGAGCCAATAGGTCTCTAAAAGTAAAGTGCCAGGTCTTACTCCTCATGTAACACACAGGCCCCTGCTCAATCTGGGGAACTTCTCCAGCCAGCCTTGCTTTTGCCTGAAGTGCCAAAGTCCTGCTCTTGATTGCCTAAAGAGAAAGAAGCTGGGTTTGGGGGGGGGGGGGGGGGGGGGGGAGGGGAGAAGAACCTCAGGCTCCTCAGAGTCATCCCCCTTTGAGGCCTGCATAAAGTACACCTTCTCCACAGAGAAAAGTGCCGTGAAAATTACCTCAGGTGTGTGCACCAAGTTGGCAGGCAAAACTGGTGATTCAGCCTAGTCGCTCTGAACACTGCAGAGCTTCCCTGTCTTGAGGTGAAAAAGCAACTTCCCAACCTCTTATTTAAAACCATTTCAGAGGAAGGAGGAAAAACATCTAGGAACTCACGCAGGCTGTACATTGTCCGGCTACCATCATGCCTGGCCACATGGCCTGTGTAGAAGCCTGCAGGAGGACCCTCCAGGCCGACCGCAACCTGGGACTCAAAGCAATCCCATCTAACACTGCATGGTATGCTGTGGCGTTTTGGTTTTTTTTTAACTTAGCTGCTTTCCCCATGCCAGGGAATAGAGCTAAACCAGGCAAACCCAGTCTAGTTTGTTCGCCTGGAGCTGCAGAGTAGACCAGGGGAGAGCACCCAAAAAGATGCAAGGGCAGTGGAAGGGGGGGGGGGGGGGGGATTAGGGATGTGCACCACAGTGGCAGGGCTCCATAGGGCTGAGCCACACACTTTACCAAGTGGTCCCTATCCAGCAATAACCGGAGACAGTGAAGCAGCACTCCAAACTTGACTAGGTCCAGTCCACGGATTTGGGAACCTGGGAGCATGGCTGGCCCAAGGAAAGATGCTGCCTGAGGCGGAGCTAAGATGCCACCGCCCCCCCCCCCTCCCCGAGATGCTGCGCCCCTTCCTACCTGCAGCCGGCATCTCCCCTTCGCGGTGTTACCCGGCAGCAATTCCCATACGCTGCCCTGCCGCTGGCACCCGCCTCTTCCCTTTACTGCGGCTGCCTCCCAGTGTAAACTGAATAGCATTTGGGGGGGAGGGGAGGGAATGGCTTCCAGTTTGTATGTGAAGGAAACCAGCACCAAGCAGGGAGAGAAATGCCCTCTCCCCCTCCCAAAGCCCACTTCACCAAATCCTCTCCTTCTTTCTTTTCCCTATACGCCCAATCCTTAATCCCCCTTCTGAGATCCCCTCTTAAGAACATAAGCATTAATATACTGAGACAGACCGAAAGTCCCATCAAACCCAGCAGCCCATCTTTTCCTGTACTTAAGATACATTCTCTTTCTTCCTTTCCTTCCCATTTTTATGCTCAGCTCCATTTCTTCCTTCCACTCACCCAAAAAAACTCAAAAGAGAATAAATTAACTAGACATATATGAAAAGTCTGAAAACAACTAAGTATGAAGTTGTACTAATATGACAATCTAGGTCTTATCTCAAATTTATACATGAGCAGTCATGAAAAATGGGGGTGTGATTATACAACAAGAACAAATTTTCAGCCCTGTAATGTAATAGGGTTTTTCAGTTCACAAAGGTGTACATATTAAATCCCTTCAAAACAAAACATCTACAAATGAACATTGGAATTACTTGAATGTTTGAAGGCAAAGAAATAGCTGCTGCTCGACAATGTTGAACAAATCCTTGAGCTTCCTCTTGTGCTTTTAAATGGTCTGTCCATGTAAAAGGCAAGGAAGAGGTGAAAAGAAGGCGTGTTTTAATGCTCCAGTCTGTAGGAAACTCAGCAGCCTTGGAAGGAGGTTCAGGTGAATTTCCAACAGGATGCTAAAAACAAACAAACAAAAAATAGCCAGCTCAAATTTTTGTCAATAGTATTATAAAAATTATCTTTATAAAGAATGGTTCTCAAAGTTTTGACCATAATGCCTTGAGATCTATGAAGTTATAGAACCTTCCCTCCTACATCAAATAGCTTTCTCCAATTTTATAACAGGAACTTAGTAAAACAATATCTCTTTTTCTAGCCAATACAAAGGACCTCCCTTCTCAGTGATGCTCCTTATAATCTTGGAGCAAGTCACCCTCTATTGTTTCAAGCACAAACTCAGATTCTAAGCTCACCAGAATAGTAACTCATTTTGAACATGGGTTTGGAAAGGCAGGTAAATCAAAATTCTAAAAGATATCAAATGAATCTCTGGTAATTTTGCATTAAATTTTTCTGAACGATGCATCCAATTGACAACTCCTGTTCCTCCTTCCCGCCCCCCAAACTCCTTGATTCTTTCATGCCCCAGTCACACAAACAGCAACAAAATGTACAAAGGATACAAAACTTTTCCCCCACACCACCCTCCACAGGGAAAGTAGTCTCCTTGGTAACCGCCGTCACCAGCGTGTACACGGAAGGCAGACCAAAACTTTCAGTCTGATCTGTGATGACAGGATAAAGACAGGCCATAGTCTTCACACCCCGAAGACCTCTATCAGGGTCCGACTACTGAGCTGAAATGAGCTCCTGGATAGCCTCATGCACAGGGAATGCCTTTGCAGGTTTTCTGGTGCTGGCCATTTTAGGCTTGACTGCAGCGGCCGTAGCCGCCTCAGGGTCAGTGACATTCAAGGTTGCCAAGGCATTGGCGATCAGGGAAGGCTATTCATCTTTATGGAAACCGCGAATGGCAGAGGGATCATCAGGTTCCTCCTGAAGCAATTCGCCTTCCTCCAATTCGTCCAGATGTGAGGGGCGGAGAGAATCCCCAGAAAAAGCGACAAAAGAAGGCGGGTGAGCAGAAGGGGCCACCGACCCAGTCTCAGACTCCACATCCATCCGTCTTCTCTTCTGGGCAGTGTATATTCCTCCCTATGCTTAGTCTGTAAGCTAGGCCTGTAAGCACTCAGATCTGCTGTCATCAGCATACATTTTGTTTCTCCCTACTGCAGCCTGTATACAGAGTGCTTGATCAGTAAATAGCAAATATTGATGCACTTCTTGTAAATCACATGTCAAGGAGAAACACAGGAGGAACTGAGGCTATGCGGTCTATATTTGGCAGACAAAAATGGATAGAACCTTGATGGAGAAGAGAGACTGAGGACCCTCCAAAGAAGGAGATGTTCCTCAAAAAATGTGTGTTCAGAGAGGACACCAGGTGTTTCATGCAACTTGTTTGCTGCTGCTGGGATCACTTGTATGTGGTAAGGGAAATAGCCAATAAGCACACAGTGTGCTTGTGACTGGAGCAAGAGAGGTTGGTAAGAAAAGGAGAAATTAGATCTTACCTGCTAATTTGCTTTCCTTTAGTCCCTCCGGACCGGACCAGGATTGGACTGATGGGTTGTGCTCACCTACCAGCAGGTGGAGACTGAGAAAAAACTCTGACTCTAGAGAGCCAATAGGAGCCCTGGCCATGTGACCTTAGCCTCAGTATTTGAATAACAAAGCAGGAAAGAAAGAAAGACCTTCTGTGCCGTATGGAATCCTAGCAGCCACAAAGCACTCGGCAATGCCAAGTATCAGAGCTCACCAGCAACTCTCACCAGAGAAGTGGTATGGCCCGATATGTATTACAGCTCACCAGCAACTCTCACTAGAGAAGTGGTATGGCTCACTTGTACTATAGCTCACCAGCAACTCTCACCAGAGAAGCGATATGGCTCACATGTAATATAGCTCACCCGCAACTCTCCCCAGAGAAGTGGTATGGCTCACATGTAATATAGCTCACCAGCAACTCTCACCAGAGAAGCGATATGGCTCACATGTAATATAGCTCACCAGCAACTCTCCCCAGAGAAGTGGTATGGCTCACGTATAATATAGCTCACCCGCAACTCTCACCAGAGAAGTGGTATGGCTCACTTGTCTTATAGCTCACCAGCAACTCTCACCAGAGAAGTGGTATGGCCCACTTAAGATTTTATATATATTCCATCAACTGAGCTTACCAGCAACTCTCACCAGAAAAGTGATAAATCATATTTAAGGTTTTATAGATATTCCAGCAACTGAGCTCAGCCACAACTCTCACCAGAGAAGTGGTATGGCGTATTTAAGGTTTTATAGATAGATTCCAGCAATTGAGCTCACCAGCAACCACCAGAGAAGTGGTATAGACCACGTAAAGTTCTGTATATATATAGTATTGTTCCACGAATCGTAAAGGAATGAATACACTTCCTACTGAATACACTTCCTACTTAATAAAAGAAGCTAAAGAGTAGAGAGAACATGGGAGGGGCCTGGTCCGGTCCGGAGGGACTAAAGGAAAGCAAATTAGCAGGTAAGATCTAATTTCTCCTTCCTTAGCGTCCCTCCGGACCGGACCAGGATTGGACTGATGGGAAGTACCAAAGCAGTAATCTGAAGGGAGGGACCCTATGAAAACTGCAGAGAAATGTTCATGCTGCATAGGCCACCTGGCGACAACTAACATGTAGTGTGTCCCAATGAGCAAATAAAATGAAACTAGGACTAAGTTGCCAACTTACCAATGTGCACCGAGAGCACCAAAAATCGCCGTAGTAAGAATAGAGCCCGCTTCTGAAGTTGTGGAATATGTTGTAATACGCTGTGGAACTGCCCTCTCAGCGAGAAGAGAAATAGACATTCTCATTTCCTTGATCCTTCGCGATATAGCGGGTTAGAAACAATGAAAAACTTTTACGCCTACTGGCTAGAAGGACAAAACCAATAAGAAAAAACCGATTGGGAAAGGTGAAAACTTTAAACTACAGCAGACCGAAAAGACGTTACCAACCGTAGAAGTATTCCACACATAGATCTACTTGCTGCAATGGCTACTGGGAAACACTGCTTGAAGAGGAAAACTTTATAGAAAAAGTTATGGCTACTAGAAAACAGAACTTTAAGAGTCTGTTCACCTAGTTCACCTAGCTGGTGGACGAAGCGGGAGGTACAGGTGCAGGACTCCTTTAAGAAACCGCTTTGACAGTGGATGCTGCATAAGCGTGTGGTTGTCAACAGTATCATGCATCACTGATAGAGCTGCCAAATGAACTCTAATGGATGAGTAAGACAGACAAGATTTCGCAAGATGCAGAAGATATTCCAAAACATGCAAAATGGATACTGTTTGTGGAATGAAGTGGCGAGAGGAGTACCACAGAGTGAACCGTCGCCACTTTGATTCATAGGACTTTAATGTAGATTTCTGTCTGGAAGCAATTAAAACTTGAAGTACTTCCTGCGAAAATATCAAAGATGTTGCAGACCCAGTAACCACGCCATAAGTTTGAGTGACTGGGGGTCCGGATGTAGAAGGGTGCCTTGGTTCTGCGTAAACACTTAGTGAGATGATGGAAGAAACGCATAAAGAAGGCTGAAAAACCCCTGCTGGACGTTGGCATCTGTCCCTGTCTCCGTCAAGACTGTTGCTGAACGGAAGAAGCAAGAAATGTTCGTGAGCCTGAAGGCAAAAAGAGATAGCCCTGAAGTGTCGCAGTGAGGAAGTAAGGCTGAAAAAATGAGAGTCCATTCACCTAAATGCAGGGTGACACAACTAAGAAAAAATGAGTACAAACTCAAGAGTATACTCTTAACTCCTCCTTGGCGGATGACATAACCCATTGCCATGGCAAGGACCAACATAGCTCTCTCCGCCTTGTTTGTCAGTAGGGAAAACAAAATTCACCCGAAGGTAAAACGAATTGCTGAGGTCCCCCAGAAAAAAAATATATACAAACAAGCTTCTGCCAAAAAGTGTACTGCACGAAGCATCCCAATGACAGAACTAAGGTTCTTGAGATAACTAGATGACACTTAAATAGTGCGATTGATGACCCTGAGATTCGCAATAGGATGAAGGAAAATTCCTTCTTGGGCATTAGAAAGTAAAATTGCATTCTGCAGAATAGAGCGAGGAAATGGCCGAAGGCCCAAGGTCACCAAGAAAAATATAAACTGGGATGTTTGCAGAGGAGACAAAAGACTGTGCGCCAACCTGACTAAACAAAGAGAAAATCAGAGATATCTGATGAGAGATCAAATGAGAGGCCTGGCTACAATCACCACCCAACCTAGAGACTGTAAGAAATGCAACACCCGGTGCGTGACCTGAGAACTCTGCTGATAAGACTTTCTCCAATTAGGCAGTCGTCTAGGTAAGAATGAAATGACCCTAAGAGCGCAATGAACATCCTCTTAGATCTATAAAAGAACGGAAGAGAGAGTACTGCTGAAAATGACCGGTTAATGCATAAGCAAAAAACTAGCCATTCTCTGGATCCTGAGGAGAAGAGGAAGGGTGACCAAGGACACCAGTTAAATAGGGCTACAAACTCCAACCCTATCTCTATGGCGTTCCATAGTTGGGTAAGTTCTGAATATAGAAAGTTCTGAATATAGGAGTCCACCAGCTATGGTAGTACACTCCGGACAGAAAACAATTGTCCCAGTATGAACGTCTGATTCACCGGCCTGTAATTTCTTGGATCTCCCTAATCCACATACCACTAATCCACGTACCACGGTCATGCGTCCTCCCTCACTGAGATGTAGATTGTAAGCTCCTTTGAGCAGGGAACGTCCTTCTTTGTTAATTTGTACAACACTGCGTAACCCTAGTAGCGCTTTAGAAATGTTAAGTAGTAGTAGTAGTACCAGACTCACACCCAATAGATATGAATGTTGAGCTTGTTTCAGGTTAAAACACCGAACCTAGGCCCAGGGTCCCAGGTTTTCCTAGTGGTGAACAGCCATGGCAAATATTGTATGCGTTAGTTTGCAGAATTACTGCAAAGCCTTGCTTTTGGAGCAGAGATTTCTGTTCGATACTCTCGTGAGAGGTTTTTTTTTTTTTTTTTTTCCTTTTCTTTAATGCTGTTCTGGCTGTAGAAAGGTGGACATTTGAGCTTCCCCAGAATGGCAAAACTTATGTACCTATGCCCATTAGATATGAATGCTGGACTTGATGGACTTTAGGCCTTACCCAGCATAACCATACTTATGTACCTATGGTATAAATACACAGGAAGTGAGTGAATCCCCTTCCAATTGAAAGAACACTCTGGAGTGAAGGCGCATAGAATGAAAATGAAAAAGGACAAACTTGGAAATTACCTGTAACGAAAAAAGTGAAGTTGTGCCACAGCCACTTGGTGAAGGCAGTGTAGACAAGACTGTATCTGAATTCAAGAAAGCTTGATATAACATCAGGTCTCTAAGGAAGAGGAAGAGATAGCAGATGGTATGTATAGGCATACTGGACCAAACCAGGATGTTTATAATCTGCCAATGCTGAACTGATAGAGTAGAGACAAACACGAGTAGATGGTTTGAGGACCGTCCACTATCTTTAAGTGAAAGGATGACTTTATTCTCTAAGTGACCATATGTCCTGTAAAAACCAAAAGAAAGCTAAAATGAAAAATGAGAGGCTTCAAGGCAGTTGGAAAAGAAGGGAAGACATGAATAAAGCATGCCTGCTAAGGCAGCTGAGTGACTGGGAGCTTGGTAGACAGGACTGTCCCTCAGAGAATATGAAAGAGCTGATATATCCCCATGGCATCTGAACAATATACTGTATGCCTCTAGAGAAGGCTTCTTAAAGTCGGAAAAAGAAAACACTGTATAACACTACAGCCATTGAGAGTGTCTGTTAAGTTCTTAAAACACTATATAACATCATAGGCATGGAGTAAAATGCTTGAAAGGAACTAAGATATTATGGTCAGAATTGCAAAGTACCAATCAATTGACTCTTAGACAATGTAGTCCTATTCACCAGGGAATGAGAAAGACAGAAATTTACTCTATGCCTATAGAGAAAGTTTCTAAAGTTCTTAAAACACTGTATAATATTACAGCTATTGAGGAAAATGCTTGAAATGAATTATGATATTATGATAAGATGTAGATTTTCCACCAGGCAATGAAAAATGACTGAGCACCAGAAAAAACTAGTGTTAACAGCCCCGTGATACATAGAAATTTAAAAGAAGAAAAGCTTGTTATATATCCATATATGAAAGGAGCCCCCTTTCAACCAAATATTGCCTGCTGATGTGAAGAGCATTTTAGAATACGCCGTTCAGCACATACAAAAGTGTACACATCTTGGAGCCGAACTGCTCTATGAACTGCAGCCTTACATTCAGCAGAGAGATCCCCGACTGATAAGATGGAGGGAGAAACAAAATGGCCGCCGTTCGCTTCACTGGCCCTGTGGCGATCGTCGACAGCGCGCCCGACACCTCCGAACAAGCGGAGCCCAGTGGAACGGCGAAGAAACAACAGCCGGCGAAAAAGGCCCCGAAAAAACTGGAGGCAGCACCGGACCCGAAGAAACCTTGAAGGAAGAGCAAAATTTACACGTTCCGGCTGCGTGAACTGCGCGACGCTGACTGACAGCAGCTGTTTGAACTTTTAAGCCATATTGGAAAAAACAGGTGGCCGCGCTTACGCGGTTCGCACCTTTCTTTTTTTTTTTTTTCATTTGTTTAAACTGCCGCCGCCAAAACGCAAGAAAATGGAGGAAATTAAATCTGACGAGAAAAATCGCTGTATAAAGTCACAGATACTGAATTATTTTCTTCTGTTTGTTTTTTTTTTTTTTATAACCCCTCAATCATAATAAAACACTGGAGCTGCCTGCTCGTTAGAAGTCTGGGGAAAGAAAGGCTGCTTCTTTGAATTTCCTTTTATTTGATTTAATTCTTTTAAAGCAGCTACCTGTTAAAAGTGGCTGCCTCTCCCAAAGACGGTACACCTTTCCAGAGAAAGGGACGGCCCTTCCCTGCTAAGCCAGGGAGATGGGGAGGAAGGGGGGTGGACTCGAGACACCCGAGTTTAACACCCCCGAGGCTGTCAAAGAAAGAAGAGAAAGGAAACCCTGTCAAGCCTCTAAATAAGATTCCAGGCACAGAAGAATTATCACAAATATCTGTAATATCTAAAGAGAAAAGGAGAGAGACTAATGGGCTCACTTCCTACCTGCTGGGAGACTGAGAAAATACTGAGGCTAAGGTCACATGGCCAGGGCTCCTATTGGCTCTCTAGAGTCAGAGTTTTTTCTCAGTCTCCACCTGCTGGTAGGCGAGCACAACCCATCAGTCCAATCCTGGTCCGGTCCGGAGGGACGCTAAGGAACAGGAAATTACCTTTCATGTATTATGAGAAATAATATCAGAGGATTTTTTGTATAATGAAGGAAACAGGAAATTCCCTTATATGTACAAAAGTTAGAATAAGAAAAATCACATGATTTAGAAGAAATTAAACTTGTCACAGTAAATGAAGACTGAGAAAGTTTTGCTGAGCAGACTTTGTTATTCAGTCTTTGCGTCTGGCTTTTCTGGGTAACAACTTGCTCCAGAGAGAACAATTATTATGTATTGGCTTAATGAAATACCAATAAAGATTTTTACTGGTTGCGCCAAATCTAAGTCTAAATTGTCTCTCTTATTCCAGCTGCTAGGGCTGAAGTGTTTTCCCCTCCCCAGGGGCAAGGGACAGGACTACACAGCAGGGAGCTCGAGAGGCTCCTGAGGAGACCCCAAATCCTGAAAGGAGTACCCTAAAGAGGAGGAATTAGCCAGGAGCTACGACCGAGTCAGGGCTCGCTTTAATAAGTAGGCCTGAGGCAGCAGGATAAATTCAGGTGAAAACCCTTCCCCCACCCCACCAGCTCCACTAGAAGGGCCAGAGGCACGTGTGAGGAAAGAAAGAGGAGCCCCCGTTGAACATGTCAACGTACAACCAGAACCACACAGAAGATCCGACACTGCTGTCAGCTGATCAGCAGGAAACACAACAGAGCCTGCAGGCAAAATGGACCACCGGAGGGCTCAGGATGGGAACCCAAGGATCCCGAAGTTGCAGCACTATCCTCTGTGACAGGCTCTGAGCAGCCCGCTAAACAGATGCCTGCAGCTGATCTCCTTCTGCCAGAGCGGGAACACAGCTTTACACTCTCAGCCGCCATGCCGCCCACGTGCCCAGTGCAAACAAGAGAGAGGAGAAAAAAAATCAAGTACTTACAAAACACAGCTTTGGCACTGCAGCCATAGAGGCTCCGCGGGACAAGGGGAAAAAACATTCCGGTGGCTGCCTCTCCTCAAGCTCAAACACTCTTCCGCTGAAGAAGTCGAGCACTTCCCTGCCAAATACAAGCGGCTATCGCTGCTGGGAGAGACTTGGAACTCCCGAGTGTAGAACCCCTGAGGCTAAAGGAGATCCCCGCAGACCTCAGCTTCCAACTCAAAGACAACACCAGTGCATAGAATTTTTTTTTCTTCCAGCAAAAGGAGAAATAGAGAAAAAAAAAAAAAAAAAGAGAGAAGACTAAAGGGTTCACCTCCTTCCACTTGCTGGAGACTGAGAATAGAGAGTTCTCAGTCTCCACCTGCTGGAAGGAGTGCATAATCCATTAGACAGATCCTGGGCCAGTCTGGAGGGACATTAAGGAATGGTCTATTGGCATCTCCACAGCAGAACAAGCAGTCAAAACTAGCCAGCAATGATTCTGTCACGTGCTTTGCCAGCAAACTTCAAGACCTCCATCATGAACTACAGGCAGTTCTATCGAGCATCCTACCAGCTAATGAGGCAAACACTCCTTCCCACTTCCCCTCATGCACAGCCATCTGTGGCTCATTCAACCAGGCAAGAGAGGCAGTTCTTGAAAAAAAATCTTAAAAGGCCTATATCTGACATCATACCCTCTTGACTCCTGCACAGCAAAGATAGTACAGCTAGCAAGCAAAGGGTCTCACTGAAGGAGTCACTAAAATTGTTCATTCCTCTCTTGATAAGGGCAGCTGTCAATCGCTCTAAAAAGGGCTGCTATGTGCCCCCCCCCCAAAAAAAAAAAAAAACAGCTCCATCGATCAGAATATGCTTGAAAACTAGTGTGAAATTTATTCTTAGCTGTTAATTTTCTTTCCTTGAGTTCTGCTAGACCAGTTCATACCAGTGCATTATATTCCCTAACTACCTGATTCACATGGAGACTACTTAAGTGATACAAAGTCCTCTGTAAATGACAAGTAGGGATCCCTGTGGTAGAGAGCCTGCAGTTCAGAAATACAGAGGACAGAACAAGTTGCCACCAAAATAAAAGCACTGGTTCATATTCAACCAGCTGTGGCCAGTATTTTGGGTTTTAAGCATTCTCGCCAGGCAAATTGGTCTCAGATATTCAATTCCAGACCATGTCTGGGCACTGGCGAAGAGTATCTAGCATTATCCAGACGTGCTGGGCACCGGCTCTTACATGGGTCCCAGTCAAATATTGGCCAGGACCCACATAAGGGATCAACCCCACAAGAAATAAACCACATCTGCTGCCCCTATCAGGACTCTGAGACAAGAGAGTTTACTGAAAGGGAGCATGTCAGCTGACCTTAAGCAAGAAAGGACCTGGCAGGAGTTGGCAGAGATCTTTGATCAGTCTTTCCGGGTCAAAATAAGAGAAAATATGTATAAAATTTCAATAGTAGCTAGTTTAATTGAAAATGGTCTTAAACTTGTTTCATTGATACTTCGGCCCTCAACTATTTCAAATCCATAAATATAGGGGGTGTTGTAGCATTGATCTCTTGTTCCCACACTCTCTTCATGTAGGGTAGGAGTGCCCAGGAGTGTAGGGTTTCTAGCTCAAGTTCAGGACTTGGTGAACACACTTACTGTGTATAAATCTACCCTTACTGTGTAAGTTTTTTCTTTTTACAACTGCTGCCACAGAACATGGATGATGGGTGGGGGTTCACAGGCACCTATGGACTCTAGTCTATACAAATCTTATCCACAGGGATATGGCAGGGCTGCACCTGCCTAGGGAGGTATCAGCATGCCTATAGAGCACATCACTGTCAACCTGGGACCTTGAGCATCTGTTCTACACATGTTGAAGACCTTCTTGATTCTAAACCCTTCAAACTTCCTTTTTTTTTGGAAGGGAGGGGAACGAGCAGGCCTTGAACATGCGCAAATGCGCCACCGCCTGCCACGATGAAGGTTGTGTAGATATATCACTTCCCAATGTTGGTGATGTTGTCTCGGAGATCAGTATTATATTAACTATACTAGCCGTTGAGCCCGTAAAAAACGGGCTGGTATAGAGGTTTTCCTCCCCCCGCGGTCACCACCGCTCCCCTCCCCCCCCGCGAAGTCGCCACCGCTCCCCCCCCCCTCAAAGTCATCGCCGCCACCCCTCCACCTGGTCCGGGCCCTCTCTTCACTTCTGAACTTACAGATCCATTCGCCGAACGCAGCAACGCACATCAGCTGAGCTGCCCCTTCCTTCTCTGCCTGTGTGTGTCCCGCCCTCGCTGACGTTACGTCACAGGAGGGCAGGGCCACAGGCAAAGAAGGAAGGGCTCACTGCAGCTCAGCTGATGTGCGTTGCTGCGTTCGGCGAATGGATCTGTAAGTTCAGAAGTGAAGAGAGGGCCCGGGCCGGGTGGAGGGGTGGCGGCGGCGACTCCGAGTGAGGGGGGGAGCGGTAGCAACGTCGGCGGCGCAGTTTCCCTCTCTGTCCCGCCCCCCGGTCATCACGTATTGACGCGGGGGCGGGACAAAGAGGGAAGTCTCTACTGCGCATTTCCAGTGAGTACGGTCACTCGCCGTTTATATGTTTGATTTCTATAACTTTGTTTAGATCTTTTTCCTCATCCATAAATTTGTTATAACACCAATTGTATGTATCTCCTGGAATGGCGATGGCATAACAAGTTTTTGTAAGCCACATTGAGCCTGTAAATAGGTGGGAAAATGTGGGATACAAATGCAATAAATAAGTAAAGGAACGGAAGGGGGTGAACGCCTTCATTGGAGCCAACTCTGTGGGTGCTTGAGCACCCCCAATATTGAGAAAATTCCTTGTATGTGTCCAGGGAGGGGTTATTTACATAGGGCTTAGCACCCCCAATAATTTTGAAAAGTTGGCTCCTATGAACGCCTTGGGGCAGGGAAGGAGAGATACTTGACGGAATGGGGGGTGGGGAGCACAGCTGAATATTCATCCAAGATATTGGCTCTCTCTGGATGTGAACCCTGGGTCCTAGATACTTAACTGATCCTCCAGTGTCCTTAACAAGGATTGAGAATAAGCGGTTGCTGTGGCAAGGAGACAGTGTCGGTTCCTTTCCTGCACTCCCGGTGTCTTCAGCCTTAAAGGCCTCATTTCCCTGCACCTTTCTCTTGCCCGGGCTCCCCCACGTGTTCTCGATATTCGCGAAAGGATTCCGTCTTCTGCTTCTGCTGCAGTCGCCACCACCAGGTCTCCCTGGCGAAAAAGGCCGAACCCCAGGAATCCTGCTGGCCAGGTTCAGCGTTGTGCCGGAACTCTGAGGGATTTCTTCACTGTGGCGCCGGCGACGCCGCTTCAGGCGCAAGATTTCCGCTGGTTTCTTGAAACTAGGAGAGTAACCGGGTAGTAGCTCCGCCATAGCGCGGAGAAGAGGCTCGTGCAACGCCAGGCACAAAAGTAATTCTACAATCTACTCCACCGAAAGTTACAAATCTGGCGCGCTGCTGCTCAGCGGTCCTTGCAGAGTGACGTCGCCGGCGCCGCCTACTCTCTTCATCTAAGCTTCCGTTCTCGCGCCAACCCAACTTCCCGCCTGAATGCTGATTGGAGGTTTTGCACCAAGGAGGTTGGATGAAAAGACACGCTCGCGCTACGCGCTCGTCGCCTTTTATTATCCAACCTCCTTGGCTGGAAATTACCGGGAGTGTAATGTAAATGGCCTGGCGGATTGCGGTACTGCACTTTTTTTGTGGCATCGCAGCTCCTGTTAAAAACAAACAAACAAATGCTAAGAATTATGCCCTTGTTTCGGTACCCATAGGCAAGAAAACCAGTGAGCGGGTGAAGGCAGGGACAGCCAAAGCGGCCCCATAGGGACTGCGTGAAGCAGGAGTTGGGCTGCTGCTGGGTGGTTCCTCTGTATGGTTTTTGTTAGCGCTTAATACAGTAGGTTGTCAAAGCGGTGTTTTGAACATCTGGCACTCTAAGAAGTTGCCTGTGTTCCCTAATGCTACATGCATAAATCCTAGACTAATGGGATCCTTAGTAGTGGCACTTCACTCATCTCATCTCCACGACCTCCACCCCACCTCCAGCACCTTTCCTCCCTATTTCTGGGTAGCAGACTTGATGTGTATTGAGGATCTTATTGGTCATTCATAAAAGATCTTAAATTTAGGGGCATGTTTAATAAAGGGCCTTGAGCACTTAACGTGCATCTTACTTACCCACTTTTTATTGTCCACCTCTTTATATACTATATTCACCTGTTTTATCCATTTTGCGCTATCTTGTAAACCTGTTATATTTGTAAGCCGCATTGAACCTGCTAGTAAGTGGGAAAGCGCGGGGTATAAATGTTACAATACAATACACTAATAGGATACCACGTGACCACTTTAATGTGTTCTTTAGTAATATAACTGTTAGTGCAAGGTAACCTACACTTAGGGAATTTTTGTGGCAGAAGGGGGGCATGGAATTGAAATATTAACCAGCTAGCATGCTAGGTAATGTGAGCTAACTGGATACCGTTGAGTTAATGCATGAAGTTTGTCTGTCTGGACTATATGTTTTATAATGAAGAGCACTCACCATTTCAGTACCTACCCTGTAAACCGACTCCACCCTTCTATGTTTTTGAAGGCATTGTCTTCAGAACTGTACATAGGGCTAAAAATGAGGGCTTAGTAGAGATTATCACTTCTTTTTCTTGCTAAACATGCCCCATCCTATACACCTAGCATCCTTCTGGTTTTTGCTGCCTCATCGTTTGTCACTTAACTTGTCTTACTTGATCTTTTTCCCATCTGCAATAGATTTAGGCATGGCGAATTGGGTGGGTAATAAAATCTGGTATGTGTTAGCCACTAGTTTTTTTTTTCTTTTTATCCCTCTACTCCAAAATAACACACGATATTCTCTGCTACGTTAGAAGAAAAGTACCAGAGAGGAAATGTTTTATAGAGACTTCATTTTGTTGTTGTTGTTGTTGGGAAACTACTATGAAATGCAACCCAACTCAGTTTTACAAAACCAATAGCACTACAACCAATAGATAATAAACTCAAACCATACAAGGTTAAGATCTCATGGTATTTTCATTATATTTATGTTGTAGTCCTAAGACTATTCCATGCTATTGGAATACAACATACCGGATTGCAGTGTTGGCTCTTCACAATGATCCTAACTAATCCTGGTACTCAGACAGTTTTTACCATTTACCTAAACCAACCCCCTCTATCAATATTATGTCTGGTAGAAAAGCAGCCAATCTTGTTGCCAATATTTTTGGTCATTAAGTTCAAAATTTATTAACGATATTGGCCTATAAGAGTCCAGTAGAGATGGGTTTCTACCTGGTTTAGGTAACATTATAAGAGCAGTTTGCGTGATGTGGAAATGTTTTGTTTATACATATTTGCTCAAACTATGCTTCCAATGGTAAAGAAATATAAAGGTGTATTTTCAAATCTGCATAGGCTCCCATGATCTAAGTGCTTTGAAAATTAGGCCCAAAGAGGCATATTTTCCAAGCACTTAGACATACAAAGTTACATGGAGGAGCATTTTTGATATGAAATCTAACTTTGGATGTTTTGCACAAAATGTCCAAAATTCAAATACGAAATAAGGTGCACATTTCACATTTGTTCTCTTATCTTGCCCCCCTGAGCCAAAACTCAAACACAGTGTCCCCCACTGTACACCACTACAATAGCCCTTATGGGTGAAGGGGGCACCTATATGTGGGTACAGTAGGGGTTTGGTGTCTTTGGGAGGGGTCACAGTTTCCACCACAAGTGTGATAGGTAGATGGAGATAGGGACCTGGATCTCCCACTGTGTACTGCACTACTCCAGGGACCTGCATGCTGCTCTAATACACCTGACTTACATCTGCAGCTGTCAGAGACTGGCATGTCATATATTTATTCATTTTATTGGGTGGGGGGGGGGGGGGAAAAGGGTCAGTAACCACTGGGGGTCATCCCTGATTCCCTCCAGTGGCCATCTGGTCATTTAGGACACCTTTTTGTGCCTTATTCGTCCTGAAAACAGGTCTAGACCAAAATGGCTTGGTTTTAGTGCTGGATGTCTTTGTTTTGTTCCATTATGGTTGTAAGACGTCCAAATATTAGGCACACCTAATCCCGCCTTCTAAATGCCCCCGACACGGCCCCTTGTGATTTGGATACACTGCAGCTGAATTGCATAGATAAACATTTGCAGACTGTGTTTTGAAAATACCGATTTGGACGTTTTGAAAAGAAAAAAATGTCCACATGGTGCTTTGACACATTTTGGACATTTTTCTCTTTTGAAAATAAGCCCCATAGTAACCTATGAAACTTTGCAAGTCTAAGTGCTTTGAAAATGAGCCCCATAGTCTTGCAGAATTTCATAAAATTCTGCTGTCAATCCATCTGGACCTGGCACTTTCAAAAGATAAGTTTAATGGCAGCCAGAATCACCAGAGCTACTACTGGCATATGAAGACATTGCCTATCATCCACTTTAAGCTCTGTTAAATGTAAAGAAGATATAAGAATCTATATCCCCCCAATGGTATACTTTGCCCTTAAAAAATGTAGATGTAAGACTCTTATCTACAGCAATTGTTTTGTTGTAACATCCCTTTACAGAACTGAGGGCTGTATCAAGGTTGCACCAAACAAGCGAGTAACTTGCCTGTGTGATTCCCATATCAACAACATTTATATTTGTAATATTGCTGAGACCGCATGGTCTTCCATACAGACATTTAAATACTTCCATGGTATAAATAAACAGGAGGTGAGTGTCTTTCAATTGAAAGGAAGCTCTGGAAGGAGGGGGCATAAGATGAAGATGATAGGGGACAGACTCAGGTGTGATCTAAAGAAATACTACAGAAAGGGTGTTGGAAGCATGGCATGGCTTCCCGGCAGAGAGGAAGACTACCTGAATTCAAGAGGGCATGTGACGGGCATTTAGTATCTCTGTGGGAGAGAAAAGATAGTAGATGGTGTGGATGGATAGATTGGATGCGCCATGCAGTCCTCATCTGCTCCTTTTCTCTCTTTCTATGAGAAGTATGCCTGAGTTCATCCAGGGTGGCCATTTCAGCAAACCTGGTTGAAAATTCATACAAAGTTTCCTTTTCATGTGTATCAGATGAGTCCAAAACTTGTAGACTTGTGTCCATCTACTAGCACGTAGAAACAGAGTACAGAATTGTGCTGTGCCTTAACAGAACCCTGTGCGGCTCAGACAATTCAGTATTCTATTACCAGCAGGTGGTAGATGGTTGCTATCCAGCTCCAGGTCGGGATTTTAACTTTAATTTCTGAACTGCTTGGTGATTAGTTTATTTGAAGTTAGGGGCAGGACTAGGAAATAGGTCCTTTGGAGGTATACCTGGTGATGCCATAAGAAGATAAGCATTGCCATACTGGGACAGACCAAGGGTCCATCAAGCCCAATATTCTGTTTCCAACATTGGCCAATCCAGGACCAAGTACTTGGCGAGCCCCCAAAAGAGTAAAACAGATTTTATGCTGCTTATCCCAGAAATAAAGTTCTGGATTTTCCCAAGCCCATCTTAATAATGGCTCATGGACTTTTGTTTTAGGAAATTGTCCAAGCCTTTTTTTTTCCGCCTTGCTAACCTAACTGCTTTTACCACATTTTCTGGCAATGAATTCCAGAGTTTAATTACATGATGAGTGAAGAAATGTGGGCTCTGATTTGTTTTAAATTTATTTCCCCCCTATTCCTGGTATTTTTGGAAAGAACTCAAGTGATTCACATCTACCTGTTCCACTCCATTCAGTATTTTATAGACCTCTATTGTATCTCCCCTCAGCCATCTCTATTCCAAGCAGAAGAGCCCTAGCTGCCTCAGCCTTTCCTCATAGTGAAGTTGTCCCATCCCCTTTGTCATTTTTGTTGCCCTTCTTTGTACCTTTTCTAATTCCACTCTTTTTTTGAGATGTGATGACCGGAATTGCACACAATATTAGAGGTGCATTTGCACCAGAGTGATAAGAGGCATTATATTCTCCATTTTGATTTCCTTTCCTAATAATTCTTAATAATTCTATTTGCTTTCTTAGCAGCCGCTGCACACCAAGTAGAAGGTTTCAATGCATCATCAACAATGCCACCTAACACTTTTCTTCACCAGTGACTCTTAATGGGGAATGTTATATCATGTAGTTTGGGTTCTTCCTTCTTACATACATCACACTTTGCACTTGCTCACATTAATGGACCTGTTTACTAAGCTGTGCTATAGGCGTTAGTGTTTTTAGCTTGTGCTACAAATTAGCATGCGCTAACATTAGAGACGCCCATAGGAATATATGGGTATCTCTAGCATTTAGCACATGCTAAAAACGCTAGTGCGCCTTAGTAAACAAGGCCCTAAATGTCATTTGCCATTTGGCTGCCCACTCTCGTAAGAGCCTCTTGCGATTTAACAACTTTAAATTTGCTGATGACACAGTTATTCAATCACCTCTGTCATTATTCCCATTTCTAGATCATTTATAATTATGTTAAAAAGCAGCGGTCCTAGCACAGATTCCGAGGAACCCCACTTACTCTGTTTTCTATCTTTTAACTAGTTCTTAATCCACAGTAGGACATTGCTTCCTATTCCATGACTTATTTCCTCAGTAGTTGTTCATGAGGTATTTTGTCAAATGGTCCCTCCCCCTATCCCCGAGATCTCTTTCTTCCTCTGCCTTCTCTACTAAAGATAATTCTTGCTGACAAGACCAGTGACTAAAAGGAGAGTTGGAGCACTCTGTGAGGACATCTGTTGGCAAGAGCTGCATTCACTTTGATGGGTGGGATTCTGTCCACTATTTTTCTTTCTTCAGTGGATAGTGATAGTTCGACTGTGCAGCCCCTGGACTGTTTGTCTAAAGCAGCTTTTGACCCATTTGGAGAACTGGGTGTCAGTTGAGCAGAGGAATACATCACTTGAGGTTTTAAGATCCATTACAAAAACAAAACAAAACAATAAAAAACATAAGAACATAAGCCTTGCCAGAGAGTATCCTGTTTCCAACAGTGGCTAAGTACCTGGCAAGATCCAAAAACAGAAAAACAGAGTTTATGCTGCTTATCCTAGAAATAAACAGTGTATGTTGCCAAATCCATCTTAATAATAGCTTATGGACTTTTCTTGTATGAAATTATCCAAATTGCCTTTTAAATCCTGCTAAGCTAACTTCTTTGACCACATTCATTTAATTACACATTGAGTAAAGAAATATTTTCTCCGGTTTGATTTAAATTTATTACTTAGTACCTTCATTGTGTGCTCCCTAGGCCTAGTATTTTTTGAAAGAGTAAACAAGTGATTCACATCTACCCATTCCACTCAGTATTTTACAGACCTCTATTATATCTTCTCTAAGCCATGCAGTGGCGTAGCAAGGGCGGGGCGGTGGGGGCGGTCTGCCCCGGGTGTCATTGGGTGGGGGGGGGGTGCTCCGCTCCTGCTGCTCTGCCTTTAAATTTGTTTGTTTCGAAGCGCCGGAGAGTGGCGGCAGCGCGCCTCGAGTCTGCCCTGCTAGTAAAGATCTCGCTGACGTCGTCGTCCTTCCCACATTGAGTCCCGCCCCCCTCTGAGGCAACTTCCTATTACCGCGAGGGTGGGCGGGACTCAGTGTGGGAAGGACGACGACGTCCACGAGATCTTCTTTACTAGCAGGGCAGACGCGAGGCGCGCTGCCTGCCACTCTCCGGCGCTTCAAAAATTTTTTTTAAAGGCAGGACAGGGTAGGAGCAGCAGGAGAACGGATCTCAGCTGTCGGGTCGGGGGGGGGGGGACTCAGAGGGGTGCTTAAAGGGGATTAGGGAGGGTGGGGAGCTCAGAGAGGGGAGAAGGGGATTGGGGAGGGGTGGGGGAGCTCAGAGGGGTGCTTAAAGGGGATTAGGGAGGGTGGGAGGGTGGGAGAGTATCGAGGAGAGAAGGGGATTGGGGAGGGGTGGGGGAGCTCAGAGGCATGCTTAAAGGGGATTAGGGAGGGTGGGGGAGCTCAGATGGGTGCTCAGAGAGGGGAGAAGGGGATTGGGGAGGGTGGGGGTGCTCAGAGGGGGGAGGGGAGTGCTCAGATGGGAGAAGGGGTCTGAAGCTGGAACTGGGGTCTAACAAGGGTGCAGGAGGTAAAATGGGTCCATGCCTGGGGCAGGTGGGAGAATGGGTCTGAGGCTGAAAAGGGGGGATGCAAGGCATGTGGTGGATGAAGGGGGCTGAAACTGTGGGGACTAGGGGCTTTAAAGGGGACAGGGAGAACTGGCTGAGGCTGAAGCTCGGGACTGGTGAGAGAAAAGGGCTGGGGTTAAAACTAGGGGCTGAAAAGAGGACAGGGAGAAGTGGCTGGGGGCTGAAGCTCGGGACTGATGGGAGAAAAGGGCTGGGGACTGGTGGGAGATGTGGGCTGGGGCTGGAACTAGGGGCAGGTGGAATAAGGGGGCTGGAACTGGGGGCTGAAAAGAGGGGGCAGAGAGGGGATAGAAGGGGGGAGCGTGAGGGAGGGCAGACCCTGGATGGATGGTAGAGGGAGGGCAGACGGATTGAAGGGGCAGAGAGAAAGGGCAGATGGTGGGTGGAAGGGGAGAGAGAAAGAGGGCAGACTGGGGCAAATGGTGGATGGAAGGGGCAGAGATAGAGGGCAGATGTTGATGGAAGGGGGAGAGATGGCAGACTGGGGCAGATGATGCATGGAAGGGGCAGAAGTGGATGGAAGGAAGAGAGGGCAGACAGTGGATGGAAGGGGCAGAGAGAGAGAGAGAGAGGGCAGACAGTGTATGGAAGGAGCAGAGAGAGAGGGCAGACACTGGATGGCAGAGAGAGAGTGAAGACAGATGCTGGATAGAAGGAAGACAGAGAAAAGATGAGGAAAGCAGAAACCAGAGACAACAAACTGTAAATATATATTTTTATTTTTTTGCTTTAGGATAAAGTAGTATTGTAGCTATGTTAATAAATGTTTATAATAGAACATGTAAATAAGATAATCTTTTTATTGGACTAATTTTAATACATTTTACTTTCGGAGAACAAAACCCCCTTCCTCAGGTCAGGATAGGACACTGTAACAGTACTATACTGAATTGACCTGAGGAAGGAGGTTTTTGCCTCTGAAAGCTAAATGTATTAGTCCAATAAAATGATATTATTTGTTTTATTTCTATTTGTTAATTTGTAAAGTGGTGATTGGTATTTGTTATTTTTTTTCAAATTTACATCTGTCTTTATATTTTGCACACTACTAGAGGACATTTTCTGTTTCTGTGGTGTTGCATTGTATGCAGAGTCTGGCATCGGGGGTTCAGTTTAATTTTTGTCTAAATAGAAAGTTTATGATTACTTATTCTATAGTGGATTAGGGTGTATCTGTATTTGTGAAAAAGACATGGCTTTCAGTTGGCATTGACTGTGCAGGATCGACGATCTGTACTAATCTGTCTGTTTTCATTTTACAATAGGTGAATTGATGTTCTAGTGCTCACTGTAGTGTTTAAGATGCTTTCCTTTTCCTTGTGTGACTCGTACAAATTACTGCTTATGGTATGGTAGAATTGCTCTACAGGTCCTGAGTGTTTTGTATTCTCGGTATGCCTAGTACTGGATTTCGGGGGGGGGGGGGGGGGGGGGGTGTTAAAAAACGACCGGCTCCGGCTGTCAACTACCCTAGCTATGTCACTGAAGCCATGTTCTCTAAGCTGAAGAGCCCTAGTCATTTTAGCCTTCCCTCATAGGGAAGTCATCCCATCCCTTTTATTATTTTTGTTGCCCTTCTTTGTACCTTTTCTAATTATGCTATATCTTTTTATTTATTTGTTGCATTTGTATCCCACATTTTCCCACCTATTTGCAGGCTCAATGTGGCTTACATTGTTCCGTCATGGCGATTGCCATTTCCAGTATGAGGAAATTCAAGTTGGTAATGCATGCATGTTCATAAGAGAAAGCAGATTATGGAAGGTTCATTTTTGAGATGCGGTGATCAGAATTGCACACAGTATTAGAGGTGCGGTCACACCATGGAGCGATACAATGGCATTATAACATCCTCATTTTTGTTTTCCATTCCTTTCCTAATAATTCCTAACATTCTATTTGCTTTCTTAGCTGCTGCACATTGGGTAGAGGGTTTCAGCTTATCTTGAACAATGACAGCTAGATCCTTTCCCTGGTCGGTGACTCTTAATGTGGAACCTTGCATCACGTAGCTATAGTTTGGGTTCCTCTTTTCCACATGCATCAATCTGCTTCTTGCTGGCCTCCCACTTAGTCACCTCTCCCCTCTCCAGTCGGTTCAAAACTCTGCTGCCCGTCTCATCTTCCGCCAGGGTCGCTTTACTCATACTACCCCTCTCCTCAAGACCCTTCACTGGCTCCCTATCCGTTTTCGCATCCTGTTCAAACTTCTTCTACTAACCTATAAATGTATTCACTCTGCTGCTCCCCAGTATCTCTCCACACTCGTCCTTCCCTACACCCCTTCCCGTGCACTCCGCTCCATGGATAAATCCTTCTTATCTGTTCCCTTCTCCACTACTGCCAACTCCAGACTTCGCGCCTTCTGTCTCGCTGCACCCTATGCCTGGAATAAACTTCCTGAGCCCCTACGTCTTGCCCCATCCTTGGCCACCTTTAAATCTAGACTGAAAGCCCACCTCTTTAACATTGCTTTTGACTCGTAACCACTTGTAACCACTCGCCTCCACCTACCCTCCTCTCTTCCTTCCCGTTCACATTAATTGATTTGATTTGCTTATTTTTTATTTTTTGTCTATTAGATTGTAAGCTCTTTGAGCAGGGACTGTCTTTCTTCTATGTTTGTGCAGCGCTGCGTATGCCTTGTAGCGCTATAGAAATGCTAAATAGTAGTAGTAGTACTTTGCACTTGCTCACATTAAACATCACCTGCCATTTGAATGCCCAGTCTCGTAAGGTTCTCTTGTGATTTAACAACTTTGAATACCTTTATGTTCTCAGCAAATGTATTTACCTCACTAGTTACTCCCATCCCTAGATAATTTATAAATGTTAAAAAGCAGAAAGTCCCAGCACAGACCCCTGGGGAACTCCACTAACTACCCTTCTCCATTGAGAATACTGACCATTTAACCCTACTCTCTCTTTTTTTTTTTTTTTTGTTATTAGACCTGGAGCAGGGATGATATTCGGAGGAGTTGAAGTTCTTCTTTCTCCTCTCCTCCCATTCCTTGTTCACTGCTGTTTTCTTCTTTTCCCCTGAAAGGGGTTTAAGTTAGATAGGAAGTTGCTTCCTCACCTCAAAACATTAGAAGCGCTTCAACTTGTTCTAGGCTACAATAACAGTTAGTGGAAACAGGTGGGAGTTTGCACCCGTACCGTGAAAAGGGATGTTTTCCTATTTTTTTTTGGATAATCCTGAGGGAGCTATTAGCAGGGGCTAAGTGTTTGGGTTGGCAACAGAGCTTATTTCAGAGTAGCAGGGTCAAAGCACCAGCCTTTTCTGCTGGCCCAGCCCAGGCACCAGAGGTAATTTTCAGGGTGAATTTCATGATGTAGGTCTCAGCAGAGGGAGCAACACAGAGTAGTTTAAGATCCCGTTCCCCCACCTGCTCTTTTATTCTTCAGGCAAACAAGAACCAGGTTGGGGGAGGGATGTGATTTGGAGAGCTTCACTCAGCCAAAAGCAAAACTAGTGAGGTTCCCCAGACTGAGTTATAGTTTGTGCTGTGTACATGTGTAGGAGTGGCCACCGGATCCGGCCTGCAACACCACTGGATCAGGACTGTCAGGACGGCCTCAAGCCCATATTTACCCAAGGACTTTGCCTTCTTTATACCACATTCCAGACCTGAACTTTTACATTATTTTGTACTGTGCCTTAACTACAAACTGTCAGCTCCTGCTTGCAAGGTACCAAAGTTGCTGGAATAACTGTTTGAGACAGGATGCAGGTGCAGTAGATAACCGCTTGTAACATTTAGTAGCCAAGGCTTGCACACAGAACCAGCCTGCACATAGACGCTACATGAATAAAAGATAGTCTGGGAGTGTCGCCACCCCCACCCTGCATCTCTGAGCCTTAAGCTCCATTGAGCCTTATCAACTCTGTGAAAGAAGCATTGTGTGATTATGTGTGTGTGCTAAAACAGGGCGATGTTTCGTTTTCTTTGCTAGTATCATTTCAGCATTATGACGTGTGTATGTACTGTAAGAACTACAAAAACTACAAATGTTTATTGCGCATGTCAACTGTGA
Source organism: Microcaecilia unicolor (assembly GCF_901765095.1). Lineage (NCBI taxonomy): Eukaryota > Metazoa > Chordata > Amphibia > Gymnophiona > Siphonopidae > Microcaecilia > Microcaecilia unicolor. Next base: position 343,074,760 of record NC_044034.1, read on the forward strand.
TGTATAAGGGGCCTAATGCGCAGGCCCATAGGGGAGGTATAAATGTGAGTGTCAGCTGATTTCTGACACACAGTATCCTGAGACTGAACTCAGTGCTGTACATTGCTAGCAATAAAAGCTGTCTTGCCTTTGGAACCTGTTGCCTCTTGTCTCCTGATTCACTAGCTGAGAATCCTGTTACACATGGAGTAGACTTGGCACTATTATTTCTTCAGCTTTTTTATTGCCACATTGTAGGTCCTTTTATCTTCCTCTGTCTCTCTAATAGAGAAATGGGAAAGTTCATGAAAGCTACATGTCTACTCTCAGGCATGGCAAAGCCTGTGCAGCTCTAGTTCTCTACTGAGTTAATATTACATCAGGTGGCATGACCTGCATGTCCTCTCTCTTTCCCATCTCCCTTCCAACTAGGGAAGCAACAGTGGGACCCACCTGAAGAACTGGCTCTCTGCTCCTCTGGACAAGTGAAGCTTTTCATAGTGCCTAAGGGTGGATTAGGCTTGTGATGCATGAAAAATGTCTGCAGCCTAAAAATATTAAAAAAAAAAAAAATCCTGGGAGGCCTTTTTCAGCAACACCTTCAGGTGCCTCAAGCACTTTCCAGCCCTAATCTCCACAACTTTATGGAAAGAACCACAGGTTTCCTTTTGGCAATGTTTGGGATGCTAGAGCATTCCACCGACTACTGCAAGAGGAGGAAGACACAGCCAGTTCAGCAGCAGATAAAAATTCCTGTCTCAGAAAGGTACAGGTCCTCAGTGAGGCGGTTGCATAGGAGAGAGAAGCTGGTAGCCTTTATTTTCTGAGTAGCTGTCAGATGGGCCATGAGAGATATGAATCTGTAAGAAGGATCCTATAATTCCTGGGTTGGCCAGCTGTGCAAGCCTGGAGATAAGCTACAGCACTTTCAATGAATGTTGGTTCTTGAGGCTTTCGAATATTTACTCAGTAGGCCAACTGCTATATAGAGATGCTGTGATAAACTCGAGGACTCTTTACATAGCTGGTTTAGTAGGAGAATCGTCTATAGTTTAAAAGAGAAGGATGCATACGGTTAATGACAAAATGTTTTGCTCAGTTTTCCCATGAATCTGTGGCCTTTGGAGGTGCATTTGCTCAACATTACTTTTTAAAATTGGTATCTCTTGGGAATGGGGTGGAAGGGTGGGTGGAGTATTGCAATTACAAAAACTGATATACTTGTTTTGATTTTCTTAGTTTCATGATGAAGTTTAACAAAAATTTCAAAGAAGGTATACTAGTTCTTACAAGACATAGGGCTCCTTTTACTAAGCTGCACTAAAAAGTGGCCTTAGTGCACCCTTACATGGATCTTTCCCATGTGCCAAGGCCATTTTTTTTTAGTGCAGTGGAAAATTAATGGTCATGCACTAATGTTGCCACTACCTAATTTGTAGGTGGTAAGAGCTCACGGGATAATTGTGCACTAATCAGTTAGGGCCCCTTTTACCAAGCAGCAGCAAAAGGGGGTCAGCACTGGCGTCAGCATGTCTCTTACATGCACGCTGAGGCCCCCTTTTACCGCAGCTGGTAAAAGGGAAGTCTTGCTTTTCTACAGGAAATGGTCGAGATGCACGTAAAGCACTTGCAGCGCGGCCATTTCGGGCGGGGGGGGCACCCTTACCGCCACCCATTGAGGTGGTGGTAAGAGTTCCTGTGTTAACCCAGAGGTAACTGGGCAGTACACGGCACTGCCTGATTACTGCCGGGTACACTCCGGTGCTACAAAAAGCGCTGGAAATGACAGCGAGCTGGGGGTGGGAAGTACCGAAAGGCTGTTGCGGTAGCCCGGCGGTACTTCCAGTATAGCGAGTGGTAAGCTCACATTGGGCTTACTGCCGCTTAGTAAAAGGATCCCAAGAGTGCATGCAGGCACACTACCTAATTAGCGTAGGAACGCCCACACTCTTCCCCCAGAAATGCCCAGTGTGGAAAAAAAAATCAAAATTATTTTTAGCACGCAGTTTACATGCGCAGATTGCAAAATTAGTGCAGGACGACTCAGCGCTTCCCATGTTAAACCCTTTTCGGCTGTGGTAAGCACACCTTTGTGCTTACCGCAGCTTAGTAAAAGGACCCCATAGTGAGTTTCCCATGTAATTTCTCCAGCCCCTTTCATGATTCTGTACACTTCTTTCATATTTCTACTAGTGTTCCTTTTCCAAAAAGTTAATTTTTCTAAGTCTCTACTCCTCTGAAAGTTAATACCCCCCCCCCCCCCCCCCCCCCCCCCCCAGTTATCCTGGTTGCCCATATCTGGGCATTTCTAGATGTACAAATGTCCTTTTCAGATGGTATGGCAACAAAGTATGCAGATTATAGCAATAAGACTATCCAATCTGACTGAGCCAGTTTGCATCTTTCTCGCTGCAAAGCTCTTTCTAAATTATTGATCTACAGTTCATATTCAACGGGCTTACTTGAAATTCAATGAAATTATAACAGTACAAACATTTCAAATCAAAAATTTAAAGCAACTTCCTTTATTATATTTTTAAATCCAAGCATATTCTGTGACAATTCCGTAAGTGACAATTCTCAAAGGTACTCCGAATCACTTAGCAGATACTGAAGGGAATTTGATTTGGACCTTAAGAGTTCTCCTACACTCAGAGCATGTCTTGAGCTCCTAGATGCACTCCGATATATATTACATACAATATAAAGGCAAAACTAACTGAAAAGTTACATCCGGATGATAGGACACTCATTAGAATAAAAGCTGAAATGCAGATCCATATTTTAATTTACAAATTCCTTATTTTCTCATTGTTTTACTTTGTTTCACCCTGTATGTTTGTCTTTATATAATTTCCATTTAAACTGCTCAAGGGAATCGAGGAGAAGCCTAATATCTGAGGCAGTGTGCTGAGAGCCAGGGAAATCAGCGTTGTAGTGTCACTTCTACCACTGATGCTCGCTGTGACCTTGGACAAGTCACTTTACCTTCTACTACTGCCTTAGGTATAAACTTGCAGCTGGAGTTACTAACATGCATTATTTCACGCAATGGGATTTAGTTACCAATAACGTGTTAATGGTGTAGGTGAATGTAAGGACAGTGCTGGGCAGACTTCGACAGTCTCTGTCCCAGAAATGCCAAAGAAAGACCATTATCAAGTATTTTATATCACATTAATTGTTGGTTTAATCATGAACTGATAACAAGTGTGACTGTTGGCCAGACTGGATGGCCCATTCAGGTCTTTACCGTCATTTACTATGGTACTATGAATGCTAATGCGATAGCTCACATCTGTTAACCCTAGCTGTTAAATTGTAACTCCTCTGGTGTAGGCACCTACCTTCTGTACCTGAACTGAAACTCACCTCAGCATGGGTTTGGAAAGGGAGATAATTAAATTAAACAAACAACCAACCCCCCCTCACCCTCCCTATAATGGCAGTCTGGTCAAAAATAAAGTTAATATAATATGCACGATTTTTTTGTCCTTATACTGTGTTATTTGTACATTTACACTCATGGCTGTAAAAATTGGATTATTTGTAGACAACTGTATAGTTTTACCACCTGCAAAGAATCCAGTTTTGCCAAGGACCAATACGGTTACAACTGAAGTTAGTGGATTCAAAAGCTAAGTTTTCTAAGTCTGAACCACAGAACACTGCCAAATTAACAGATTTAAGGCAGCCTGGTGTTTTTGATATATGGAGAAACTAGCTTCAGCCTGAGATCAGGAAGTTATAAAAGGGGGGTGGGGGGGGGGGGGAAGTATAGAGACTAGACCAAGACTGTCTCAAGACCACTTTAATATAACAAGAGAGCTGTAAACCTTTAACTGCTGACAACCGTGGTTAAGTTTAACTTTTATGTAAAGTGTATTAAATATTAACACACTGCTGCTTATCTCTTTCTCCTGTCACTGTTAAATGAAATATGGCAGTAACCACTTTAGTGTGCTGTAAGCTTTACTAGCTCAGCTTGTGGTGTGGAGACCTATACCGGTTGGAATTCACAGCCAATAACTCTAGGGAAACAAAAAAAAAAAACAAAAAAAGATTTCACCCCCTGCTTACCACACTGTACCAAGATTCTATGAATTCACTGCACAATAACTTTCTTCTGTAATATGTTACAAATCTCTAAGCCTCTATAAGCGTCTGAAGCCAGGAAACTGCACTTCAAAGCTGGACGACCCGCCTCATTCTTACTTCATTCTTCTGAACCATTTCCATAGAAATTTTGGCTTCATATAAAGGGACAGGTTCATCCAACAGAGGTCTAACAAAAGAAGAGCCCATCAGCAACATAAAAGACCAGTCCCTAGCCTATTAATACAAGCTGCACTCTTTCATTTAAAAGCTTTTCTTCTGGACAAAAAAAAAGGAACTTTCACAATACAGCTAGGCAAGCAAGAAATAAAAAGACTGAATACAAAGTTGCTTTTCTTCCAAAGAAGCAATTTATTTGACATGGCTTCCAACTACTTTCTTCCCTGTGAGACATTTCAATAATAATTACATTACAGTATTTTATTGTGGTGACTTAGAGGCCAGCGAGTTCCATGGAGTCAATATTCAAAGCAATGTAACTGCCCTGAAACAGTTAAACTGCTTGTTCAGGGTTAACTTAACTGCTTAGTGCCAGTGAAAATGTCTGGTTAGTACTTAACTCAAAACCAGCTATTTGGGGGGGGGGGGGGGCGTTCTGGGGGTGGAGTCAGCAATTGGCTGGTTAAGTGCCGATATTCAGGACTTAAACAGCAAAGGTAACCACAAATAAGACTGCATCAAAGTCAGGCCTATCTGCCTAGCACCCTCCTGGGGTTAACCCTGCAACCACCTGGGGGGGTCTGTTACCAGCACTGCTCAGGCCTGCCTGCACCTGGGCACGTGCTCTATGATAGCACCCTCCTCCCACCGACTGGGTCATTCCCAGGTGATTCCTAGGACATCGGGGCCACATTCCAGGGGTCTAGCAGTTCCTAGAAAGCACCCACAGACCCAAAAACGCAAACCAGAATTGTTAGTCCAGGACAGCAGAGTCAGCAAACTAATAATGTTTATTGTCACAGAACTTGAACAGAAAAATGTGAAATCAGCAAGCAATAACAGGTAGCTGAATATGGATCAATTATAAAACTATTTAAACATTTGTTTACTATCTGGGTACTACCTGAGGAGTTCAGGAAATGTAGCTGCTCACAGGGCCTCAGTAAAGAGATCTTTCTCTCTCCACTCCCTGGCTGAGACTAGAGAAAATCCAGTACTTTCAGGCTAGGTTTGAAATCCAGGCTAATCAGAGCCCAAGGCATAAATTTTGAAAGTAGCTGCCTAATGGTACTGTAGATTGCCTTTTCATAAGCTTAAACTGGAAACGAGAAAGTCTTTTACTGCAACAGCTTTAAAACTCAAAACAAGCACCATCTGCTGGCCAATTAGGAGAAATATACTTCATGAAATAATACAGCTTTCAGGCTTAGAAACCCACTGTTTCGTCACACTACCTTTATGAGGTTAGCCATAGCCGCTTAAGCGCTGAATATCACACTTAACTGGTTATGGTTTAAGGGGCACGCAATGAAGCTAGAAAGTAGTATATTTAAAATGAATCAGAGAAAGTATTTCTTCTCTCAACATATAATTAAACTCTGGAATTCGTTGCCAGAGAATGTAGTAAAAGCGGTTAGCTTAGTGGGGTTTAAAAAAGGTTTGGATGACTTCCTAAAGGAAAAGTCCACAGAACATTAATAAAATGGACTTGGAGAAAATGCACTGCTTATTTCTATACTAAGCAGCATAAAATGTATTGTACTGTTTTGGGATCTGTCAGATCTAGAACCAGCTGTTCAGAAAAAGCTGGCAGATGTCCCCTGAAGAGGAGAGTTTTTTTTTTTCGGAGGACAAGGTGGAGGAGGTTGCTGATCTCATTGAAAAGAGAACCAACACCATGAAAACCCTTTCTTGGCCCTCTACTTCTGTGGCTTTCACTTCTTGGAGGCATTCAGGTGAGAAGCAGAGGAGGCCCTACTATTCTCAAAGGCAGAAGTATGCTCCTCTGGCCTGAACTTCACAGTAGTCCCAAGGGGCCCGCTCCAGATCTCAGCACCAGAATCCCTAGAAGTCCCAGCTATATCCCCAGTCAAAGCAGGGGACAAGATTTGACTGGCTCCAGGAGAGCACAGCCGCAGTAAAAGTGACCATCCCAGACGACTTACCAGTGGGAGGGAGGCTCAGGTTTTTTCCATAAAAGGTGGCCCCTTATAACCTCTGACAAGTGGGTGCTCAAAATAGTCTGGGGGGGAGGAGCTTACACCCTCAACTGGTATCACATTTTTTCAAATTTTCCCCAAGGGTGTCCTTCATGGTTAAGCCCCTTCCACCAATGGATGAAGGGTAGGGACTCTATTCCTAGTAACCAAAAGACAGGGGGATTTTGTCCCATCCTAGACCTAAGGGCCCTGAACAAATACATGGCCAAGGAAAAGGACAGGATGGCTGCCATGGGCACCCTACTTCCCATGATTCAGGCAAATGATTGGCTATGCTCTCTGGACTTAAACGAAGCTTACACTCACATACAGATACTTCCCGTGATTGGGAAGTTTCTCACATTTTGGATAGGGAAACACTACCATCAGTATCCCATCCTGCTATTTGGCATCATGTCCACCCCTAGAGTATTCACAAAATGCCTAGCTGTAGTCTCAGCGTTGATATGTAGACTGGAAGTTCATGTGTTTTCCTATCTGGACGATTGGCTGGTCAAGAGCACATCAAAGAAGGGTGTAAAAGTATCAATGCACAGAACTATTCGGGTGTTGGAGCTACTAGAGTTTGTTATAAACTAAACTAAAAAGTATTTACATACTGCAATGACCCTGTGGGTTCTAAGCAGTTTACGAGACCAGCATATCTGGAGAATTACAATTAACAGGAGCACAATTGGAGCACAATTATTAAAGTGAACTATCAACCACTCTAGAAATTAATACAGAAACTTATTAAATAACCATGTTTTAAGTAACTTTCAAAAATGCATAAGACTATCAAAGTCTAACAGAGGCAGGGAGATCTTTCCAAAATTTAACACCTACAAAGGAGAAGAAGGACTGATACATCCTTTTATATCTAACTGCTTTAAAAGAAGCAGATGCAGAACTAATTTATTACTCAAAATTTTTAAAAGTGCATAAGATGAAAAAGATAATAATGATAGCATATGCCCTGGGGCAAGACAAAAAAAATGTATCTTAAATATCAAAATACAGGCTTTATAAATACATTTGCTCTCAGCACAACAACTGGAATACACTGGAGCCCTGCTAGACTCAGGCCTACCTGCCTAAGGTGCGGGAAGATGCTCTAATTTGCACTGCCACTCAGATCCAGCACGGCCAGCATGTCACATCATGGCAGATGCTGAGGTTGTTAGGCCACATGGCCTCCACAGTGCATGTCATGTTTCCATTTGAGAGAAGCCCAATGGACATTTGCTTCCCAGTGGCATTAGGCCATAGGGAATCATGTGGTTGTCATCTTGGTCACACCGGAGTTAGATCAGTTGCATCTCTGGTGGACAATTCAGTCCAATTTGACTCTGGGACTTCTATTCAAAATTTCTCTGCCCCAGCAGATTCTGACCACGGATGTATCCAATCTTGGCTGGGGAGCTCATATCCAGGGTCGTCACACTCAGTCTGCTCAGGAGACCAAGCTTCACATTAATCTCCTAGAGCTTCAGGCAATCTGGAATGCTCTAAAGGCTTTCAGAGACTGGCTGATGAACCAAATTGTTCAAATCCAAAAAGACAATCAGGTTGCCATGAACTATGTCAACAAGCAGAAGGGTACGGGATTCTACCCTTGTCAGGAAGCAATCGGGATGTGGCAGTGGGCCAACAACCATGGCATTATGACTGAGCCACATACTTGGTGGGGAGAGAACAGTCTGCTGGACAGACTGAGCAGGGTGATGCATGAGTGGTCCCTTAGCATGGACATTATCCGCAAGATCTTCTGAGTGTGGGGCAACCCCATGGTGGATGTTTTTGCCTCTCATCTCAACAAAAAAATCCCCCAAATCCCTCCACACTCAGATCACATGGCAGACTAATGTCAGATGCCTTCGTCCTCGATTGGGGGGAGGGCATTCTGTATGCATATCCTTCCCTCCCTCTCAGGACCAGGGAACCACCTTACTAGCCCAGACTAATCTGATTCCTTCTTCTTCTGGAGATGTCTTCTGAAGAACTGTGAAGACTGTTTTCCAACCCTCATCATGCAGGAGAGGTCTGTTCTGCATCTCAACTTCCAGTCCATGATTCACACTGCCTGGATGTTGATAGTGTAGAATCTTCATCTCTTCAGCTGCCTTAGAGTATCTCCAAGATCCTGCTGGCTTCCAAGAAAAAAGCATACCACTGCTTGTGGAATCTAAGTGGAAGAGATCTGGTGTGAGGGCAAGGCACTAGATCCTCTCTCTTGTCCTATATAAAAACTGCTTTAGTACCATCTACACCTCCAAGTCTGGTCTAAAAAAACAACTCTGTAAGGGTTGACGTCAGTCGATTAGTGCTTACCATCACCATGTAGGAGATAAGTTCATCTCTGTACAGCCTCTAGTTGTACGATTCATGAGAGGTTTGCTGTTGACAAAGCCCCTATCAATCTCTGACTGCCATGGGACCTCAAAGCCATCCTGACCCAGCTCATGAAAGCTCCTTTTGACCTGAAAGGTCTTGCTCTTGGTGGCAGTCACTTCAGTTTGCAGAGTCAGAGTGCTGCAAGCCATATTAGCCGATCCACCATATACAAAGTTTCACTATAACAGAGTAGCTCTCGACCCACATCCTAAGTTCCTTCCTAAGGTAGTGTACCAGTCAAACGTCCTTCCAACATTTTCCCCAAAACCTCTTGCCCATCCTGGCAAAAGCATAATGCACTACTTGGATTGCAAGTGAGCATTACCATTCTACCTGGAGTGGACTAAAGCCCATAGACAGTCCACCCAGCTTTTTGTTTCTTTTGACCCAAACAAGATGTGGGAAGCCATCAGTAACATAGTATATGATGGCAGATAAAGACCCTGAACAGTCCATACAGTCTACCTAACAGTCACATTCATTATCAATTCATGATTAAACCAACAATGAATGTGATTTCTGGGACATAGACTGTAGAAGTCTGCCCAGCACGATCCTTAAGTTCCAACTACTGGAGATGCTGTCGAAGCCCACTCCAGCCTATCCAAATCCAATGCACTTTATCCAATTGGCTAGCAGACTGCATCTGTTTCATTTATGCCCAAACTGGGCTGACTCTGGAGGGTCTTGTCATGGCTCACAATGTCAGAGCTGTGGCTGCGTCGGTAGCCCACTTGAGATCAGCCTCCCACTAAAGACATTTGCAGAGCTGCAAAGTGGTCTTCATCTCTTTACTGCCTTGAGCAGTGTGGCTTGGATCTCTTTCAGGGAGAGAAAACTAACAACTTATAGCAGCAGCTTCAGAGAGCATTTTCCATCTCACAGATAGGCTGCAGAGAATACCTTCTCCTGCTTTAGACTTAGCCTGGCCTCAGAATGACATCCTATAGTATATCTCCTATCAAACTGAGCTCTCTTTTTCATCAAGCACTGCCATTTCCTCCCCTCACCCTCCCCACTGACAGTTTGAACTTCGTGGGTGTGGCTTGGATCTCTTTCAGGGAGAGAAAACTAACAACTTATAGCAGCAGCTTCAGAGAGCATTTTCCATCTCACAGATAGGCTGCAGAGAATACCTTCTCCTGCTTTAGACTTAGCCTGGCCTCAGAATGACATCCTATAGTATATCTCCTATCAAACTGAGCTCTCTTTTTCATCAAGCACTGCCATTTCCTCCCCTCACCCTCCCCACTGACAGTTTGAACTTCGTGGGTGTGGCTTGGATCTCTTTCAGGGAGAGAAAACTAACAACTTATAGCAGCAGCTTCAGAGAGCATTTTCCATCTCACAGATAGGCTGCAGAGAATACCTTCTCCTGCTTTAGACTTAGCCTGGCCTCAGAATGACATCCTATAGTATATCTCCTATCAAACTGAGCTCTCTTTTTCATCAAGCACTGCCATTTCCTCCCCTCACCCTCCCCACTGACAGTTTGAACTTCGTGGGTGTGGCTTGGATCTCTTTCAGGGAGAGAAAACTAACAACTTATAGCAGCAGCTTCAGAGAGCATTTTCCATCTCACAGATAGGCTGCAGAGAATACCTTCTCCTGCTTTAGACTTAGCCTGGCCTCAGAATGACATCCTATAGTATATCTCCTATCAAACTGAGCTCTCTTTTTCATCAAGCACTGCCATTTCCTCCCCTCACCCTCCCCACTGACAGTTTGAACTTCGTGGGTGTGGCTTGGATCTCTTTCAGGGAGAGAAAACTAACAACTTATAGCAGCAGCTTCAGAGAGCATTTTCCATCTCACAGATAGGCTGCAGAGAATACCTTCTCCTGCTTTAGACTTAGCCTGGCCTCAGAATGACATCCTATAGTATATCTCCTATCAAACTGAGCTCTCTTTTTCATCAAGCACTGCCATTTCCTCCCCACTGACAGTTTGAACTTCGTGGGTGTGGCTTGGATCTCTTTCAGGGAGAGAAAACTAACAACTTATAGCAGCAGCTTCAGAGAGCATTTTCCATCTCACAGATAGGCTGCAGAGAATACCTTCTCCTGCTTTAGACTTAATCCTACCCACCCTACCCCTCTACCCACCCACCCCTAGAGTGAAATGTCTTATATAACCTCCCTATCAACCCACTCATTACTTTACCTCACCCATTTCTATTCTTCTATCACCTTCTCCCACTACTCCAACCAGAGTTACACCTAATCACACTGACCACCCTTCAACATCTTCTGTCCTTCTGTGACTGTTCTCTTGTGCTTGACTGCTTAAATATTTTAAATTTAAATGCTTTACTTTTTGTCTATTAGATTGTAAGCTCTTTGAGCAGGGACTGTCTTTCTTCTGTGTTTGTACAGCGCTGCGTACACTTTGTAGCGCTCTAGAAATGTTAAATAGTAGTAGTAGTAGAATACCCGATGCGACAGTTGGTTCGGTCAGACAGTTCTGCAGAATTTGTTTGGTGTCTATAATCCAACTCCACCTTCCTAGGCCCATTTTTATTCTATTACAGGTTGCATCCTCACAAGAAGACTATACATAATTTAAGGCTGATTGGTTACTAGTTGGCCTTGATTTGTTTTTCGATGAGCCTGGTAGCTAGGAAGTCCCATATGTGAGAAACAATGTCCTGCTTGACCTCGGAGAAAGCAAAGTTACTCACTCACCTGTAGTGTTTGCCAAGGACAGCAGGGTATGTATTCTCACATCCCCTCCCTTCTTTTAGCTTTGATTTTGTACTGCTGGTCCTGTGCATTCACGCTGGGCGGGAAGGCATTCACTCATGCACAGTGCGATGCTGCCAAAGGTTTCTTAAAGTAAAAGAACACTGTTGTAGTGTCCACACCGGGGCTCTGTTGGATGATGTCACCCATATGTGAGAATACATGTCCTGCTGTCTTTGGAGAACAACTGCTACAGGTGACTAACTTCACTTTTTCACTTTTTATTTACAGGTGAAAAATTCTTGGTATTCTTAGTACATCTGATCTTAAATGATGAAACAAATGGAAATAACCAAACTACCAGGAGGTATGTGAACATTTCATGATATCTAGCTTCCTTTACTGGTACAGGAATTTGGCATATGATTTGTAACTATTAACTAATGACAATGAGGGTCTAAAAATGCTTGATTACTTCAATGTGCTCTGACCTCTCAGATTAACTCAACTAGCTCATGTCCCCAAGTGAAAAAAAAAAGGGGGGGGGGGGAATAAGTCAGGGGAAACTTTTTCACTCCCGCTCCTTGTGATCTAGGGCAAGTCTTAACTGTCCATTGTCTTAGTTATAAAACAGATTGCAAGCACTCTGGGAACAGGAAAATACCCTACTGTACCTAAATGCAACTCAACTAGATCTACTGGGAAAAGGTGTGAGCTACATCTAAATCCATTCAAGTGTAAAAGAGGAGATCCCTAGTCACTCTATCTGGGGTGTGAATGTGAATAAAGTAGAAAGATGGCTCCAAAGTTATTTGGGGAGAGGGAGGCCACACAGATATACACAATCTGGCCGATATTCAGCTGGTGGTGATCAGCATTTTAAAAAATGCTGACTGTGGCACTGAATATTCGGGGCTAATTTGCCCGGTGCTGGGCTTATGAGGTTCTCAGCCAATGTTCAGTCATAGTCCACATAAGACAGTTCTACAGCTAGACAATTTTTTTTAAGTACCCCTGATCCCCTTCCTGAAACCTGAAGCATTCTCCCCTCCTTCCTTCCCCCTCCCCCAGCCCACCACCATTCAGAATCCTCCACCACATATGCCATAACTCCCTACCTCGGTCTAGGTAGGCTTCCCCCAGGCCTACCTGATATCCCTGGTAAGCCAAGTGGGGTGCAAGGGCGAAGCTCACTTGCTCCTGCCCCTTGTGGCTGCCATAGAAAAATAGCAGCTGTGACCTCTCACAGCAGCTCATGGGTACTTGTGAATTATTGTGAGAAGTCGCAGCAGCCATTTTCCTACAGCAGCCGCAAAGGGCAGGAGTGAGTGGGCTTCACCCCTGCCCCCATTTGGACCACCAGGGATATCAGGTAGCCCGGAGGAGGGGGGGGGGGGATTATAGGGGAACTTTTTAAGGGAAAAATAGTTATGCAGGTTTCCGCGGATATTCAGAACTGGGACCCATATACTTAACCCAGCTGTCCAAACTTGTCTGGGTTAACTATGTGGGTCCTGGCACTGAATAGTGCCAGCACCTGCATAACCGCCTCCTCCCCAGTACCACCCCTGACCTGCCCACTTTTAACATGGGTGGTCAAAGATGATAAATGCAGCAGCACTGCTTGGTTTAGTGATGCAGAATAATCAGCAGTTAGGCAGCTCTCTGCAATTCAAGTGGGCCAGAGACTCTCTCCTGCCTGCATAAAATCGCTCTGAATATTGGCCTTAATGATTTTATAATGCCTATCTCTCTGTTAGAAACTAGACTAAAAAGTAGAAAAATAGCTTTGTAAGAAGTTGTATTTTGTCTCAGTGTTTGCTTTGCAGGATGGAATTGCTATGTCACAAATTTGGCTAGATATATTAGTTGCTTTGAATAATAAGTTTTATCTAAAACATGAATGAATGGCTATATGGGATAGAAAAGTATTACAATTAGGTATGATGTGTGCGCGCAAATAAAAATCCATGGACAGGTAATGAGAAAGCTTAAGGCAAAAGCTTAAATGTCTTAAGCCTCAACCATTTCATACAGACTTATTTGGTTCATATAAATGTCTAAATGACTGGACCAGTCTTACCTGAAGATACCAGCTGATAATTTCTCCATGACGTCTTTTAATATATCTGAGAAAATTATTAAGGTAAATTATCTACATGGTGGCTGTGTTTATCTAGATCCAAAACAAAGGGGCCCTTTTACTAAGGGGCGTAGGTGCCTACATGCGTCCAACGCGTGTCAAATTGGAACTGCTGCCCAGCTACCGCGTGCCCCGGATGGTAATTCCATTTTTGATGCGTGTCCAAAACACGCGGTAGAAAATATTTTCTATTTTCTACTGTGTGGCGCTTACCCGGCAGTAATCGGCAGTTTACGCTGACGTTTACCGCCTAGTTAGTGTGCGAGACCTTACTGCTAAGTCAATGGGTGGTAGTAAGGTCTCAGCCCAATTATCTACAATAACTATAAGACATTTTACATTTTGAAGAGTATCATCTATAGTTCCTAAATTCTGGACAAAGGACAAATATGATATCCTCATAAGACAGTGAGTAAATATTCAACCGTTCTGAATATCTTCCTTGCGGAAACAGGAAATGAGGGTGGGACCAGAGGCAGAGCTGAGAGAGAAGGGAAGGCAGGCTGAAGCGCCGTGCCTGCTCGCCTTTCACTGCTGCCTCCGGACCCCGAGGTAAGAACTTTTTAATTCTGGGCGGCACGCAGGAAGGTGAGGAGCAGGCAAAGGACTGGGAGAAGAGGGCGGGCAGCGCAGGTCGGGCTAGCACTCGGAGAGGGAGGGAGGGGGGCCTGGAACTCGGAGGACAGGGAGGGAGGGAGGGGGGCCTGGAACTCGGAGGAGAGGGGGGGAGGGGGCGATTCTCTCCTCCCCTCGATTTGTACCTGAACGTTCTCTGGCTGGCTGGCACTGGCTTACCTTCCCTCTCACTGTTCCGCCCTCTGACGTCATTACGTTTTGATGCGAGGGCGGGGCAATGAGTTGTTATGGATGTTACGAACCCAGGCATCCAGACGTAGAACGTTGGAGGTGCAAATTATTATATAGGATAACAATTTATATAAATAAGAGCAAGGCCTCCTCCCTTTCTGCCCTGCCTAGGTGAATGAATAGCTTTATAACCCAAATGGCAGATATTTGAAATATACGGAGAGGATGGATCTGAGATCCTGGTTTCTGTTATAAGCAGTTCCCAAACATGAGTCTCCTATCAGATGTACTACTAATTGAGATTTATTACACATCAAGTGGGCTTTAAAATACAGCCGCTGACAATAAATTTGCAAGATATGATAGTATATATGATAGAAACAGTAGAGCAGGTTAAAAGGAAACCCAAGTTCATTCATCATTATAGAGTACATGATAGTGATTAAGATGACAACAGCCCATACAGTTTGTTTTTTTTATATTCATTATATTGTGGGGAATTTGTTGTTTTTATGTTTTACTTCAAGTTTATTATAAGCTTAATATACCGCCCTAGGACGTACCATCCACCTGGTTAACCCAGCAGCAATCTGTCCACTTTGGCTAGATGCATATACAAATTCCCATACCAAGCCCAAAACGTATTCTCCCTGCCCCTGCATCTCAGATATAAGGTTGCTCTAATGTAAGTGGGCTTACTTCAATGGGGGAGGGGGGGGGAATAACAAGACCTATACTGGAATAGCCACCTTTGCCTTCATAGCAGATTTCTAGGATTCCCCTCTTCCAGCCAAAATGGCATTTCTCTGGATCAATAATCCGAACAGATTAGTTAATCTACTAGCTGATGAAATAAGAGGCCTTTACATGTGGAAAAACCTTTATAAAATTTCTCCTTTAATGGCAGCCTCAGCCACCATGTCTAAAAATGACCTATGCAGAGTTCTTTGTATGCACACTTTATAAGTGTTACTTTGCAAGATTTCCTGGTCAACATCAATACAACCACAATGCAAACCTTTGTAACATAAAAAAACACTTCCATGTTTTGTAACAGAAAAAAAAAAACACGTAAAGGGGCTGGTTGGTAATAGGAATACTTCCAGGAGACCAGGTTCCCTATGGTGTTTCAATGGAATCAATTATCACTTGAGTCAAAATAGTTAATGGCAACTTTTTTTTATAAGACTATAAACTGTTCTGACAATTTTACCTATTTATTAGAATGTTTGGATATAGTAATATTTCAAAGAATAAAAGCAGTCAATTTTGTTTGTGCCCACTGCTATTTTATCTATCTAGAGCAGGCAAAGAAAATTCCTTTGAACATCAAGCACATCAGACAATACTGAAATACACACATTTTCCTCACTCCCCTTGTTACTGAAATGAATACATCAAATTTATCTCACTTAACCGAAAAACTGTTGCAAAGTACCTGGTGCTAAAACTGGAAAGGCAGTCTAGAACTATAAATGAATAGCAAAACTACAGGGCTACTGTTTTTCCATATTCCATATCACCTTGTTGGAAGGCACACTTATGATGGGGATGATGAGTGCTAATAATTACAACTGTTCTAATGAAGCAGTTTTATATATTTTTAAAAACTTTTATGGATCTAGCATCAAGACACTGCTTACTTTATGAACCAAAGCAGGACTTCTGGGTGCTGCCATTTGGACATCACCATTGAGGCCCAGCTGTTTGGGTGCCTATGCACATTGCCGCTGGATTTTGGGCACCCAAAGAGCGGCGTATAAAAGTCATTTCCCTACTTTCTTCCCTGCCCTGCAAAGTCTGGGGGAGAGCACGACCCGCACCTGCCAGCTGCTGCAGGATCTTTGGTGCAGAAGGAACAACTGCCTGAGGTGGTGCCTGTGAAGAAGATAGATGAAGAACCAAAGCTGTCCTCCTTTACAGGCACTGCTTGGGGCAGCTCTCCCTCCTGCAGAGGACCCCACAGCAGTGAGCAGGTGCAGGACCTGATCTCCCCTGGACTTTGCAAGTCATGGAGGACAAGAAGGAGCAAAAGGATTTTTATACGTTGATGTTTGAGTGCTGAAATACCATCTCACACAGACAAGTTAGCAGCAGCGGGCCACAAAGAACCTGTGCAGGATCACGTTTTGCTGTGGGCTGCATGACAAAACAGTCCAAAACTGGAAAATATGAAAGAGAGATAAAGTGTTTGAGAAACCAATTGTGGGGCAGAAACACATGACACCAATAGTATTTACTAATTATTTTTTTTCATTTTTAGGTAAATCAAGTGCTTAGCTTTTTCAGCAGAGACAAAGGATTGAAATGTATCTTGCAGCTTTCAAGGAAAACTGCAGCTGAGAGATGAGCAAAAAAGCTCAATAAATGCATGTCAAGAGCCACAGCTAGAAATCAATCACGCTGAAAATCCCACCAATTAACACCAGTGTACCAAATAAAATAGAAGACAAATGCTAACTGCTAATAAAGTTGAAGACCCATCTCTTCAAGAAAGCTTACTCTAATGACCCAACTTAACTTTTTAAGCCCACCTACATGATTCCTGCCCTGACGATTATTATACCCTTAGACCATGTCTCCCAATCGCCTTATGCTCATCCCTTAATCTTTTCCTCTCCATCCTTCCTACTCCTTACCCCTCTCCCAATCTCTTTTCCTTCTGCTCATCCTATCTTTGTTTACCTCTCCATGTTCAATTCACATATCCTCAAAACCCCACTATCACTATGTTTACTACAACTTGTAATATTCTCCTTCAAGACTTTGTAATTCTATTTACTATGTAAGCCGCATTGAACCTGCTATCTGTGGGAAAGCGCGGGGTACAAATGTAATAAATAAATAATCTATATAGCTGCTTCCTTGTTCTATTTCCCATCTAGCAGAAAGGATATGAAGATATTTTCCTTGATGAACACTGGACAAATTCCAGACTTCCTCATTCAAGAAACAAACTGTGGCTCCTTTCAGGAACAGGCAATGGCTATCAGGAGGGTTCAGCTTTAAAAGCAAAATGAATACAAAGAAAATTGTTAGGATTTTAATTCAAAACAGAATAAAAATAACAGTGAAAAACAGTTCTTAAAGTACCCAATGATGGTTGATCCAGGACTTCAAGTTCAGATCTGGTAACCAGAATCTTCGTTTTACACATTCAGCTACTGTGCAGAGAAATTGGTGTGTATAGTTTCCATAATTTGTATTGTTGCAGGAATTACCACTATTGTTAGCAGAATCTGTGGTACTTCAGGAGTCAAACACCAGACACCAGAATGAGAGAGAAATCTTCTTTATTTGCCAGCAAACAAAGTAAGACATCAGCTCTAGCTCTCTCTGTGTCCTGTCCTTCTGTGTCTCTTCTTCTGAGCTCTCTGGATCCTGCCTCCTGTCTTCTCCTGTCTGTTGTCTCTCTCTTCTCAGCTCCTTCTCTTCTCAGCTCCTTCTCTAATGTAAGCTGCTTCTGCTCTCCTTTATATAGGGTCCTAAACCCTTCTAGCCCCCCTTTCTCACCAGATGGTAAAAAATAGATTGATTACCCTGTCTTGAACTAATTATTACTTACACATTACTAAAAAATATCAGTTACATAGGTTTGAGATATTTCCTAAACTGACCTATGACCTGGGGCCTCTCAAACTAGACAATGTGGCACCTATCTCCTGCATTTTATTATTATTCACATAATCAGATTCCCGGTTAATTCATAACTTGAGCTGGGTTCATTGAGGGGCTAAGGGGCCAGTCTTGCTTAATGGCACACAGACATGGTTTGTTATTACTTTCAGGAGGCCAGTCCTACACTTAGCTATAATTCATCAAGACTTTCCCTGACCTCTTTCACCTAGCTAGGACTGTGGATAATTCAAACCAGATGATGACCTCTTAAACTGCAGACAAATCTCACTTGAAAGTCAGACACTGATGTAACACTGAATTGAAAAGATATTCTACATAGAAATAGAACTTATTAATTAAACAGAATAAAACATATTTTAAAATAAGCAGAAATCAGAATTCCTTATAAGACAAATCTAAATTATCAAGATATCTATATCTAAACTATCTTCTTCTAGACAACATTCAGCCTAATCTTTTAAACTGCCTGCAAAACTGTCCAGTATGCCTTGCTCAGAATGGCATCCAGATGTGGTAAATAATACCTTTGAACTAACATTAACAATCCATCACTCAAAAAGGGACAAAGAAAGTTTCATTTCTCTCTGACCTTTCTAACCTCTAGTCTAGCAAAAGCTAGACTTCTGAGTAATTAAACCCAGATGGCATTCTACCACTTTCCAGGACTGAACCAAACTTAAACAGAACAAATATGATTTCTCTGCCCAGGCTGCCTCAGTATCACCATTTAATAGATTAGTTACAGTTTCATGTCAGGTGACAAATTACAGAAGCCCACCACCACCTTCATCCTGAGATTTTTATTCTAATTCCTCTTAGCAGCAGGGACGTAGCCAGGCACCCAATTTTGGGTGGGCCTGGGCCCAACATGGGTGGGCAGAAGAACTTCATCCTGTCCCACGAGTGATTTGGTCTCTATGTCTCTTGCCTGCATGCCATATGGTCTCTCAAACATCCCTCCTCCCCCACAAACCTTTTAAGTAGAAGATTTTCACTGGCAGCAACTAATACACACTGTTCATGTTGGCCCCACAGCCTTCCCTCTGATGCAACTTCCTGTTTCTGCATAGGCCGGAACATATCAGAGGGAAGACTGTAGGACCGGTGCGAACAGCATGTATCAGTCACTGCTCGTTGCAGGTGAAGATCTGCTATTTACAAGGTATGCAAGAGGGACAGCTGTTGAGAATTTTTGGCTGGTAGGACTTGGGGATCCCTGCCAGCCACTTCAGAGGTGTGCTGCTATTGGGTGGGCCTGAGGCCAAAGTGGGTGGGCCTGGGCCCATTTGGGCCCACCCTTGGCTACGCCACTGCTTAGCAGTAGATTGTTTAAAGAAGTGAATTTTACCAGTGAACTGAGTAGATATGAACTGACACCCGACACAGAGACAACAGGAAGATCTGTCTTACAGTCAGCTTCAATAAACTAACAGGGCCCAAGCAAACTTTCTCCATTACCTGGAGATCTGCTACGGTGGTTACCCAGTGGCCTCCCACAGCCAGAAGCATCAGAATATCATGTTTGTGTGGCAGCGGTTGTGTTCTTCCAAGGGATACATCTTCTGAATTATATAGTCTCACTGGGACAGAACATGAAATAAACACAGAAAAAGTGACAATCAAACATGCAATGCTCCTCAAAACAGATTTGAAATCAAGGCTGATATGCTTTCTCTTCTGTTAGAAACAAGAAAAGTAACATTTTGCATCTGGTTTACATGTGATTTGGCTAGTGATTCTTACTTCTACATATCCAAGTGAACTAACAAAACAATATCAATTCTCTACTTAAACTACATAAAACAATAGTAATGTCCCTTTCTTGGTTATAAACGTTATGTACATTTCAACATTGCTTTTAGCTCTTCTCTTGCATCCCTGGTAGTAAGAGGTTCACAAATTACTTCATACACTCTAAATCCTGCAGATTCACACTAGCAAATAAGTTTATACAACTTACCTCAGTACAAACCAGATACCATGTGTGATGCTCATTCTAACATGGCTGCTCAAGAAATAACCGTTATTCATGTAAACACCTATCAAAATCTACTTCATTATCTTTTACTTAAGCTTTTTAGTGACCTCAGTGATGTTCACCGCCAGCAAACCAAAAGTTTTTTTATGGCAATGTAGACATCAACCTCTTCACAGGTTCACTCTGAAGTGTTACTACCTTTTGTAGAAAAAACGCTTATTAGATTATTTAACTTATCTTGTTAGACTCTTGTTCAGTCGGACCCAGGGGTTTTATTGTCAGACATGCATGTTTCGCTCGAAAGCGAGCTGTCTCAAGGACACTCCCCCTGAAATCTTTTTAGCGCCAGCTCTGCATAATTACTTCTAGGCCTAGAAGTAATTATGATCCTAAGCTAAACGAAAAAGCAACACTGTCCTGGCTGAATGGTGAATCCCTTCCCCAATCATGGTATTAAGCAGACTGGAATAGGATTCCTTCCACATCTGCCTTAATTTGCACCATCCATATTTTCCTTAGTTTTCACAAGCCTCCTCGCATTACCACAACACAAGGCTGGCATCACCATGCTTTATTGTACAGTAGGTTTGCCAACTAGATCCAGATTCACCCAACAGGGTCGATCCAGTCCTGGCCTTACCCCACTGCATGCAAAGATTTGTGGTTCTGATTTCCCCATTTGATTCCTTACAAAAAGCACGGATATAAGTCCCTGCATGCATTGGGGTAAGCCCAGGACTGGATCAACTCTGTCAGAAGAATCTGGATTTATTTGGCAACCCTAATGCACATATGGTATTAACAGGGTAGTGTACTGTGTTCGATTTACACCACAAATCTCTTAGCATCAAGAGCAAAAAGTTCCAACTTTGGTATCATCACGTCACAAAACTTTCTTCTATACGTGTGCACTGTCCCCTAAGTGTTTCCTTGCAAATTGTATAGGACAAAACATATGGATACCAGACTCTATGACAGCTTCAGGTATTATAGCCATGCCCAATAGAGCAGCAAGCAAGTGTAAAGAGTAGCCCAGTAGTCAGTGCAGTAGACTTTGAACAATGGGACTCAGGTGTAACTTCTACTAACTCTTACATCTGTATAAATACGTTAGCCATCCTGGAACACAGAAATAACTACACTCCCTGAATTTATGAGACATCTGCAAGCATGATGGCTAGTGCAGTGGTGTTCTTTAGGTACATTAGGTTTTTCTCTGTTCCTGGAGGGCTCACCATACCAAAGGAATTAAGGTGGAATTTGTACCTGGGTCCCATTATTTTAAAATCCACTGCACTGACCACTAGGCTGCCCCTCTGCACTGCAGGGATGTCTGGGTGGCCATTTTTGTGCTTGAATTTTTTGGCATTCATGTTTTGGATATTTTGAAAAAAGGCTGCCCATTTTGGACATTTTCAGTGCAAGAACATTCTTCTCACATATTTTTGAACAGGAAACCCTGTTTTTCCTGTTTGAAAATGGCCAGGAGACAGACGTTTTTTTTTTTTTTTTTGGAGTTTATGAGCAGGATATCCCAATTCTGACTTGGAAGTTCTTTTAAAAATGCCTCTCCACAGTTTCTAATTTTGGACCTCACAGTGACCGTAAGCAGTAGTTTTCTTAACTCACAGATAATGACTGGCCTGATTAAGACAGTATTCTGGTTTGCCTGTTTTCACTTTACGATATAATTGATAGTGCTCCAGGGGATATTAAAAAAAACCCACTAATTTTCTCGCAGCCTTCCCCTATGCTGTAGCTTTTGAATAACTTTAACCCAGAGTTCTTTCGACAGCTCTGTGTTCAACATGTTTAGTTCAAATTCATTTCATACAACAGAAACATCTTGATTCTTCATCCAGTAGTATTCCAATCCGTTTTTAGAACTGAAAATAGGTGGTCTCTAACTTATTATGGGCTTTGTAAAAACAATTTTTGGAAGTGAAGCTAATTTGGGTTTTCAATGACAAAAAGGTGTGAAGACTTAAGAATGAGAGACTAAAAAGTCATGATTGCAAAATTACTTTTTAATACTTCTATAACCATACTTTCATGATGAAAGTATAGCATATTTTGTATATATTTTGTATTCTATGTAATTTGAAATCATGTTTTAGCCAGAATATGAAAAATGTACAAGGGTGTGAAGAATTTTACAAGGCACTGTAAATTTAGAAAGCATATATAACTTAAAAAAAGAATTGCAGTGTATAAACAAGTGTTCAACAATTAGAAAACCAGACAATACTAAAAATCATAACCGTAAACCCTTCAAACGAGTTTTTTTCAATACTGCAGTGCAGGAAGTTTTGCAGAAGTCACACACCTCCAGCATCAAGAACAATATCCACGCCTAAGCCACCTGTTTCTTCCAAGCAACTTTCTGCAAGATCAACTTTTCCACTAGACACATCTATCACCCGAGCTGCAGAAGACAGAAGTTTTGAATTATATCATGCACACCCATCACAAATATGGAAAAACAAAAACATTACAATGCAGTTCTATTCCTGCCAAAGGAGGTCAAAAGTTCACAAATGTCATTTCTCCCTCCCCTCAAGTAACCTAAAGAACCAAATTTAAGGAATAAATCAGTTAGAAATAAAAGATAAAAATTCACAGATTTTTTTAAAATTATGATTAAATATGACAGTTTTGATTGGTTTGCACTGAAGTATATTCACCAATAGTGATTTTTTCATAGCTAAAAAGGAGAAAACTAAAACCACATTGGATTTCCTTTTTATTTATATACATTTCAAAACACATCCAAGCAAAACATAACTTGTACAGAAGACTGAATACAGATAATTTACATGATGGAAATAGGGAAAAAGGTAGACTATTGTATACACTATTCCTGTCTTTCAAAACGTAGGAGATCTGACCTTTCATGGCATATAGATGGCGTCTTAACAATTGTTAAATGACTAGATACAGACATATTCTGTGTAAAAAGTTTACTTTTTCTCTTGAGGAGACTGTTTCAACTGTAGTTACAGACCAGAAGTTTATTCATTGAAAATTAGAACATTTGGACAATTACAATAGACAGTTACATTTCCAAGAGCTGTTGGGGTCTCCCCAGTGGATTTATTTCAAAAGTTTCTTTTGGAAAACTTGAAGGTTCCCTCAGAAGCTATTCCCCCATTTAATATATTATTTACCTTCTATGCCAGTGGTTCCCAAACCTGGTCCTGGAGGCACCCCAGCCAGTAAGGTTTTCAGGATATCTACAATAAAAATTCATGAGGTTTGCATGCAGTGGAGGCAGTGCATGCAAATCTCTCTTGTGAATATTCATTGTGGATATCCTGAAAACCTGACTGGCTGGCCCACTGTTCTAAAAAATTCCACTGGGGAAACTGGAGTGGACATTTGATCTCAGGCTCCATTACAAGAAGATGGTCTGAATGATATTTCTGGTATATTAGAAGATTCTTTGTCAGAATCTGACAGAGCTACCTTGTTGGTTTCTTTCATTTTTGAGCAGGGTTTAAATGTTATTATGAGACTATACTTTAGGAACTCCGGCTTTTTGTTTTGTGGTCAGAGAATTTGGCTGTATCCTGATGTGACAAAATCAACCCAGGAGTTCCTTGCAATGAGGGAAGAGACTACATGTTTAGGGGCAAAATATCTTTTGGCATATCCTTGTAAATGCATTGTTAAGTGTTTAGGAATTAAGTATGTTTTCTTTACTTCGGAACAGCTTAGATCATTTTTAGACCTTAAGAAGATATCCAGCATAGGTCCATCTAGTTAGTTGGCTTTGTAAATTAATGCAGAGTAAAGTCTGGTTAGGCTTTTTCTTAATAATGTTATTCATTTGTTTTCTCTATTTCTTTCTGCCACTTTCCCTAAAGTGAGGGTTGGGGGTCTAAGGAAGAATTTAGATTGCCTATATTCATTGTATTACATTGTTATCTGTTTTATTTTCTTTGGTGATCTAATTCTGCAGTGCTGTAACAAGTGTATATTTGAACTATAATAATAATAAAAAAAGATTACTTTTTCTTTAATACCATATTGTTTGCTCAGACTGGAATATGGGGGAGAAGGTGAGAAAACATCTCTGCCGGGACACAGGCCTGGATTTAGCCATGAGCAACATCCTCCAGTGCTTAGTTTTTATAGACATTACAGCATCATTGCCATGCCTCTATCTGGGCTTGCTGCTATGGTGCTTTTATTTATCTATTTACAGCAGTACCTTATACTGCCAATCACATCAGGCGATGCAGCAAAGCAGTTTACAAAATAGTGAATCAACAAATAAGTGGCAGTAGAAAGAGGGGAGCATATTGACAGAGCAACGGGTGGCAAGGGGAATTACACTGTCAAGAAGGACTGTGGGCTGGGAAGGCTTAGTGGAAAAGCTAGCGTTTGATTAATTCTTGTCCAATAGAGCAGATCCAGACCTATAGCAGCAATTCCACAAAGAAAACTGAGCATGGAGCCTGTGAGCCTTTGTGCACTGGCACCTTCCCTCTCACACAACTTCCTATAATAACATGAAGCCTGTGCTGGAGGAGAAGGCAGGTTGGCTCAAGGAGGTTAACAGGAGATGGCATGAGCCTATCTGGCCCATTATGTGGGCTGAAGCCAGTACGAGGAGCTTGTTGCCCTATCAATGTCATTGTTTTGGGTGTACCAAGATGGCGGCAGATGGACTGGGGAAAATTAAAACCTCCTTAGGTGGAGACCGGCTTCAGATATGTGACATCATGCTGTCTCCTGTTATCAAACCTCCTTGGGTTGGCTACAGGACTTCTCAATGAATAAGAGCTTGCAGGCTCTGTGCTTAAACTTCCTGCTGGAGAAGGAATTGCTGCTGTTGTGGAGCTTCGACCAGGTTTCTCTATAGTAGCTATTTCTCAAACCAACCCTCGGGACACATCCAGCAAGTTAGTTTTTCAGGATTTCCACAATGAATACGTGTGATATATCTATACACACTGGAGGCAATGAATGCAAAACTCTTGTATGCATATTTATTATAGATATCCAAAAAATCAGACTGGATGGGTGTGCCCCAAGCACTAGGTTGAGACTTACTGCTCTACAGGTCAAACGGTGAAGGCAAGAGTGATGCTAGGAGAGAAGAGAGGATATGGGCAAGGGTCTTATCTCCCTGCACTTGATATTTGGGAGACTGGAATACACCCCCCCTCCACAGAGGTTATTTTAAAAGACCCTAGTGAACCCCAACTGCCAATGGGTGTCCTCATTTTTAAATTTGTCCTCAGGTTGGAAATATTAGTACACCTTTTGTAACTAACAACTACAGATTATTCAAACAGAAAAAAAAATTAAAACAAATTATGCTTACCAACTAGCGGCTGTCTAATACCTGGAAAAAGGAGAAACAGCAAAGCAAAGAAGAGATTTTCAAATCAATTATCACTTGCTTTTCAAACATAAAAAAATATTATTAGGGCTGTACATTTAACGCGTTAACACAATTTTTAATAAAATTTTTAACGCAAGTTATATTAGCACTTTGCCAAGTCTTTGCTGGAAAACATATACACATCCACTCCTGCAGGTATTTTAGAAAAGTCTCTGCATCAACAAAGCCTTTTCTAAAGTACCACTTGATCTGAGCACGTCCTGACCCTGAATGTCTCAATTCTAATCTTACCTTCTATATAAAATGAGGCTCCAAATCACTTAAGTCTGGATTTTGACTGTGCCCGAAACGTAATAGAACAAAAGAACAGAAACTTTGACATGAATACTCAATTACTGAATGATTTGGTCCTGAACATGACCTAAAGAACTGTAAGCCTTGTGCTTGAGTGTCACCAAAAGCAGGAAGAGATCATCTAAAAGGAGCATCCACTGAACTTCTGTAGCTGCAGTCCCAATTTGTGCAGCCACAGAAAGTCAGCACGGACTAATGATATCTGGGCGAGCGGAGCGTTCACCCAGATCATGTCCCCAAATGCAAATGGGGTCACAACCCACAGTTTGGGAAGCTCTGATCTAAATCATTTCAAGAGAGCATTTGGATACCAAAAAGTTTAGTTGCTCTTAGAAAAGCCTCACAAAAAGGCCTTCTCTGAACAGAAAGTCTACTCCTGCACAGACCTTTCAAGAATCATCTATAGAGAAGCCTTCAACTTCTAGGTGCAATGATTCTAAGAATCCAGTTGCCAACAGGACAGAGACCCTTGAGATATCTGGCCTCATACAACAGCAGCTTCTTGAGTGCCTGCAAACGCTCAAGTAGAGGATGCCTGTATCTATTCCAGCCAAAAGAACTGGTCATCTGCTATATCTTTTTTGAGATATGCTGACCAGAATTGAACGCAATATTCAAGGTGCAGACGCACCATGGAGCGAAACAAAGGCATTACAGTCTTATTCACCACCCTTTTCCTAATAATTCCTAGAATCCTGCTTGCTTTTTTGGCCGCCGCCGCACACTGAGCAGAAGATGTCAGTGTATTATCTACAATGACACCCAGATCTTTTTCATGAGCGCTGATCCCCAAGGTGGACCCTAGCATCAGGTAACTGTGATTCGGATTAATCTTTCCAATGTGCATCACCTTACATTTGTCCACATTAAATTTCATCTGCCTTTTGGACGCCCCGTCTTCCAATTTCTTAAGGTCTTCCTGCAATATTTCACAGTCCGCACATGTTTTAACAACCTTGAATAGTTTCGTATCATCCACATCCGATCTCCACATAATTTACAAATATGTCAAACAGCACCGGTCCCAGCACAGATCCCTACGGCACTCCACCGTTCACTCTCCTCCATTGAGAGAATGATCATCCAACCCCACCCTCCACCTTCTGTCCAACAACCAATTCCCAATCCACACCAGAACCCCGCCTCCCATTCCATGACTGCCCACCTCTCTCAGGAGTCTCTTATGAGGAACCCTACCAAAAGCCTTCCAAAATCCAGATACACTACACCAACTGGCTCACCTTCATCCACATGTTTATTCACACCTTTAAAGAAATGAAGTAAGTTGGTGAGGCAAGTTGGAGTGGAGGAGTGGCCTAGTGGTTAGGGTGGTGGACTTTGGTCCTGGACAACTGAGGAACTGAGTTCGATTCCCACTTCAGGCACAGGCAGCTCCTTGTGACTCTGGGCAAGTCACTTAACCCTCCATTGCCCCAAAAATATATGCAGGGAACTCAGTACATTTTCTCCAATGTTAAAGTATGAAAAAAACCTCCAACTTACCTACAGTAGGCAAAAGCCTCTCTAGGTACTGTTTATCTTCAACACTATATGCTGTGGAAATCACTTTGGATCCTCTGTAGTGTGCTAACTGAATAGCTATTGTACCAGATGGCTGCAGGGGGGAAAAAAAAAAGCAACATCTGTAATTATATTAAGGAAAGAACGTTTGGACATCAAGAGACTCGGTGTAAAGCATGGGGTGGCATGGGTGCAAACATCACTCTGCTGTGCCATTTAGGATAGAGAGATTTCTGCTAGTCATTGAGCAGTAGTACAGATCCTGTTCTGATGGTTTCACGGATGTGAATATTATGAAATTACTAGTAAAAAAGGTCTGTTTCTGAAAGAAATGAAACGGGCGTTAGCAAGGTTTTCCTCGGAGTGTGTATGCTTGACAGAGTGTGTTTGACAGTGACTGTGTGTGAGAGAGAGTGAATGTGCGAGTGTGTGTGTGTGACAGAGAGTGAGACTGTCTCCTCTGTCCCCTGCCCCCCCCTCCAGCCACTCAGCAATGCTTCTCTCTCCCCTGCTTCCCCTGTAGCCACCTAGCGATTCTCCTCTCTCCCCTGCCCCCCCTCTCCAGCCAACCAGCGATTCTCCTCTCTCCCCTGCCTCCTCCAGGCACCCAGCGATTCTCCTCTGTCCCTGCCCCCCCCTCCAGCCACCCAGCGATTCTCCTCTGTCCCCTGCCCCCCCTCTTCAGCCACCCAGCAATTCTCCTCTCTCCCCTGCCCCCCCTTCTCCAGCCACCCAGCGATTTTCCTCTCTCCTCTGCCCCCCTTCCAGGCATCCAGCGATTCTCCTCTGTCCCCTGCCCCCCTGTAGCGAGCCAGCAATTCTCCTCTCTCCCCTGCCCCCTTCCAGGCACCCATCGATTCTCTGTCACTCCTTTGAAAGCCCTGCCCGTCTGTAGCCTTCCCTTCGAGTTCGTTCCCTGTGAGTCCTGCCTTTGACGTCATTTTCTCTTTCCGCGAGGGCAGGACTCTGAGGGAACGAACTGGAAGAGAAGACTACAGACGGGCAGGGTTTTCAAAGGAGCAATGGAAAATCGGTGGGTGCCTGGAGGGGGGGCAGGAGTGAGAGGAGAATTGCCACCATGGGTTTGTGTTGTGTGGCA
The DNA here is from genome assembly GCF_901765095.1 of Microcaecilia unicolor. Lineage (NCBI taxonomy): Eukaryota > Metazoa > Chordata > Amphibia > Gymnophiona > Siphonopidae > Microcaecilia > Microcaecilia unicolor. Next base: position 343,102,962 of record NC_044034.1, read on the forward strand.
ATGACGGTCTGGGCAGGCTGGTTGGGCGTTCATTGGGTCCTCGTTCTTGTGACGTTGCGGATAGAGAGAGCCAATGAAACGCTGAATGACAGACTTACGAACCCTACACACTGCCACGGAGTCAGCTTCAGAACGTTGCAGGTGTTTTTTATTATATAGGATGACAAGGACAGTTACTGAAGGGGTGGGTTTAAAACAAGATTACATGCCCCACTTGTTAGTAATTTTGTCTCTGAACTGCACTGCGGTCCTTCACCCACATTCCTGCTGGTAGGCAGTAGTTCTTCAATGTCACATTTTCAATTGTGAGAAACAGGCAGCTTCTGCAGGATTCCCAGGGGAGCTGCCTGTCCATTATAATGTGATATTGAACCCCACCCCCCCCAAATCAGCAAGAACATAGGCAGATGATTCCCATGCAGCTTAGAGGGAATGCTGATTTTTATGAGCCTGGCTGTGAAAGTTGGAGAGTGGCTTGGTTTCCCATTTAGTACAGTGACTAATAATTACGTCAACAAACTGAAGCCGGAGGAAAAAAATGATACAAGCGTGCCTCTAGTTCTCTTTTCTTTTTCAGGTAGTGTCACTGTATAGACTAGATACCTACGCTGGCTCCATCCAGTACTAACACTGTTTTTCCAGGAGACAGGTGAGCAAGGTAATGAAAGGCTGTGTATGCACGTAATCCATCTCGAATGGTTCCTGCTGCTTCTATCCAGGAAATATTCCCAGGCTTATGGACTGCAAACCAAAAACAGAATGTGCAAGACTATTACACGTGTAAGAAGTTCACCAAAAATAGGTACACAATGCATCTAACTAAAAGAATGAAATAAATTTAAGCTCCTCTTATTTTTCCAAATCTTAGTGGATCCTTTATGTTAGGAAATTATAGCAGAGAGCAAGGAGAACTCTGGGTATTACACAAAGACGGTTGTATTAAGATAGTTAATTCACTAAATTCCACAGACACTTAGACAGGAGAAGTTTATAGTATAGTATAATAGACGACAGCAGATAATGACTTGAATGGTTCATCCAGTCTGGACAACTGTCACATTCATTATCAATACATGATTAAAAACAATGAATGTTGTATAACTACATATTCTCTTTGCCATTTTCATGACACAATGAAGTTGCCATTGAAGCCCACTTCAGCCCATCCTGATCTGTCTTGCCATATTCAAGACACAGTCTGCAGAAATCTGCCCAGCTCTGGCCTTAGTTCCTCAAAGCTGGAGTCACCTTCTAAGCA